>NW_028327181.1:67305834-67615834 GCF_987537825.1 Furipterus horrens
TTTTAGGTTAGATTAATTGAAGAGTAGTAACGACAGGAAAGGCAGGGATGCCCATTTGGTTTTAGGTGCCACCCTTCTAAAGGGAAATGAATAATCTAGAACATGGTCGGAAGAAGCATGGCCAGGATGGTAGGTAGACTTGGTTGTGGTACATGGAAGAAGGCTGAAAGACTGGTCGTGGTTCTCCCAGAGGGTAAGTATGCAGAAGGATCTGATGGCTCCTTTCAAGTTAGAAGGGCATTCATTCACGTGACACGGAGTTTGTTGTGTCCTCTGCGGTCTCAAGCAGAACTAGGATCGGAAGGTAGAAGACATGCCAGGAAACCAGTTGCAAGGTTGTGTAAGAAATCTGTGGCAATGCTGTTCATTCGTTTACTCAAGAGATTGATGAAGTACTTTTCTGTCACAGGCACTCTGAAAGCATAGAGCTCATTGAACAAGTAAGACATGAGCTTATAGAGTGAGAAAGGGAGCTACAAAAACCATGACAACGTTTCAGTGCTGTGATACAAGTGTGGACATAACGTTATGAGAGCCCAGAAGAGGAAACATTCTCTTTGCAGGAAATTGGAGGCGGTACATTTTTGTTGAATATTGAGTGATGGATTAATCAGTGTTTGCCAAGCAGCCGGGCAGGAGGTGGTATCGGGGCAGGGTTGGGGGCTGGCAACAGAGCTGTGTTTAGTGAACCTGTCAAGGTATGTTTGGGACATGAGTGTTCAGGACTTTGTATGTCCTTCTGTAGGCAAAAGGAAGAAATTTAGGAAAGGAAATTGTGTTGTTTTCCTTTAAGGAGTGGGGGTCGGTGGTAATTGCAGCCACAGTGCATAAAACAGACTGGATGGGAAGAGGCGCGTAGCAAGGTACTAGTTAGGGGAGACCCATCGTTCTCTGGCGGCAGATGATGAAGGCTGGGGAATCGAGTGATGGTGGAGTTAGGATGTGCTTGTGACACATTCCTGAGGTCCACTCAGGACATCTTGATGACCGATTGGTTCATTGTTTGAAAGTAAGTGAGAAGAGTTGAGGGTGATTCCCAGGTTGCCAGCTTGGTAAGTGAGGGCCTGCTGACCCTGACCTTGCCCGCAGGTACCTTTTTTTTGATCATGGCTGTGGGGACAGGGGAATGGACCCCATCCCTTGACTGTCAGCCCACGAGGGCAGGTACCGTGTCGGCTTGCTCACTGCCATTTTCCTGGTGACTGGGACAATAGATGAATGAACAATTTGCCATCCCCCCTGAAGTGTCCTACTGATTTGATGGCAATTCTTGGACTTCTCTTTTTTATACTTAATATGAATCAGGTTAAGCCTTACATTAAATATTATTAAATTTTGGAGTTGACTCATTTGTTCATTCCAGAAACACTTTACCAAGTGCCTACTATATGCCAGGCAGCATTCTTGGCTCTGGAGAAAACAAACAAAAAAGACAAAAAGCAAGCAAAAAAGATAATCCATTCCTTTGCGGAGGTTTTATTCTAGTGAGGAGAGACAGACAGTAAAACTAATAATAAGGAAGCCAGTAACAGCGTATTGAATGGAGGTAAGTGCTGTGGAAGTAGAGCACAGAGTGGGGGAGGGGTGTGGTTTGCACTTTTGCGTAGGACCTTGAGGGAGAGCCTTACCAAGAATGTCGCCCTTGAAGGAAGTGAGGAAGTGAGCCATGCAGTTGTATTAAGCTGCTGATGAATCTAGGAAGAGAGAATCCCAAGTGGAAGGGGATGCAGACACAGGCCTGTCGGGTGGGAACTTGGCTGGCTGTGTTTAGAAGAACAATAAAGCCAGTGAGGCTGGAGCCAGGTGAGTGAGGAGGAGTAGAAAGAGATGCTGTCAGAGATGTGGGTGGATTGGAGGAAGGCTGATGGAAAGATCTGGCATTTTTCTGAGTTGGAAAGCCTTGCAGGGTTTGAGCAGAGGAATGACGTGATCTGACTTACATAGTAACCGAATCACTCTGGCTGCTAGAGATTAAGCTGAAGAGTAAGCGGGGGCAGAGGCAGGGAAACTATATGGAAGCTGTACAGTAATCCAGGTGAGAGAGATGGCGGTAGCTTGGACCAGGATGCAGCAGCAGAGGTGGTGAGAAGCCAGGTTCTGGAAATAGTGTGGGGACAGGGACTGCTGACAGGTGAGGTAAAGGGTGTAGGGAGCAGGTGGAGCGGGTTTGGGGACAATATCCAGAGCTCCGTTTGAACATGACCCGTTTGAAATGCCCAACAGACATCCAAGTGGAGATGTTAAGTGGGCAATTGGGTATATTTTTCCAAGGTTCAGGGAAGGAGTCCAGGCTGGAGACAGATGTTCAGTTCAGAGGGAACTTGTTATTGTGTCTGTAGTTTATGATTTGAATACCCAAGACTCAGGGGAGTGCTGTACGTAACTCTACTTTAGAATCACGTAAAGGTCCCTTGGGAAGGTTTCAGATTATGTTTCGTAGGTGCAAAAACATTTTATAGATGGGGTAAGTTAAGCTGCTAACTTGTAACTAAGTTAAAAGTTATTTGCATTTTAAAGGACAGTGGATTCTTAAATAATATATAATAACTTCTGTTTTCTTAGATTCACTTTTAGTTTTACTTACTACTCTATCAGCATGGGTTCTCCTAAGTAGTGTTCACAAACTAGTTAGAACAAAAGTGAAAGAAATTCCTTCTGTGAGGATTTATCTGGCTACCATTAATAGAGGGTATTTTTCATAGGTTTCCTGCAGTTAAATCTCAGCATGATCTAACACAGCAAAAAATATCAAAAAACTATTTCTTTTTTCTCCAAGTGTATCTGCTTTGAAGAAAATATCATTGTCTTTCTCAGCAGAATTTTGAAAGCATTTTTTGATTAGATTAGCACACTATCAAAATTGCTTACTACTGTTCTGAATTCTTTTTTCTTTTTGATCTGAGACACTATTGTGTCTATTGATCACAAATTAGTAATATATTTATAAAAAACTGATCTTTCCCTTTTATTTGCATTCATGTATCTCATGTATCTTTTAAAACCTCTTAATTTTGTTGTAGAAAAATTAGAAAGTGAGTGTTAGGAAAAGGAAAAAAACTGTTGCTATACCATTTAGTGATAATCATTCTTAATATTTTGTATTTATCTGTCCAGACTGTTTTTCTACATATAGATATAGATATACAGGTAAGATAAATGTCTACATGATTTTTAAAAATAAAAATGGATTCATACCATAGTAGGTACAAAGATGTCTTTCATTTATTGTTCTTTAAAACATTTTTAAATCAGTTGCTAATGTCTCCGTAGCATTATTTTTATCAGGTTCATGCTCCACTGTATTTCAAAGTCATGCTTTCAGTCACCCCCTCTTTAATCCAGTGACAGCAGCTCCAGGGGGTCCTACTCTGGTATAAATTTTTAGTATTATATTTAGTGATAATGATATTGTGATAATGCTGTTTTCAATGGATGGGGGAACTTGCTTTGATTCAAACTTTAATACTTTCTCTATTCACCCCACTTATTCAGAACAGTTGAGGCAAAAAGTAAAACTGATTTCATATGAAGCTCAAATAGATATTGTAAGTGATTCACTTCAGTCATAGGAGACCATCTCAGGCCTTTACCTGGAGATCTTTTTCCCTCTTAACTTTAGAAAGGACAGTAGTCTAAGCTTCAATTACATGGAAAAAAAATGATGCTATTTTAATTAAGATGACTAAACCTATTAGGTCAACTCTTTTATTCTTGGAAGAAATGTTTATTTGATGAATGGTAAGGGAGGTGGAGAGACCTTTTATGATAGGTCCCGTGGCCGACACTTTCATGACAGCCTCATAAACACTCTACAAGGCACGTATGCCATTGTGTCTCTGCCTCTCTTTCCTTATTTCCCGATTTGTTTAAGAAACAGTATGAGACTCAAGTTCCCACTCCAAGCAAGTGAGAGAACTGGGGTCCTACCTCAGGAATGAGGGCAAAGTTTCTGTTTCTAGGATTCATGCAGAGGTGTATATGTAATTCAGAGCGGAAAAAATTACTTTGGATATGGGCACATGATTTTATCCATTCATTTGAAAATGGGTATTCTGATGATTTGATGACTACCTGCCCCCTAAAATGGAATAAAAGTGCCCTGAGAAGACCTCACTCAAAAATGCCAACTATATCTACTTTCCCTATTCCAGCGTCCACTCCGCTTCTCCCTGTTAGTCAGCTCTTGTTTGCTGCTATTTCAAGATCTCATCTTAACAGTGAATGTTTTGCAGTTTATTTTGGCATCTGCCATAGCACTTTTTTTTCCCCTATCATTTCCATTTTTATTCCTAACTTATTTTCTCCTGCCTGTGTGGGACTGAGGAGGTGTAGCTCCAGGGGTCCTGAGCTCTGGAAGCAGACCCCCAGGGTGCATCCTGACCTCATCATTTACTAAAAGTTTACCCAACTGGTATGCACCTCAGTTTCCACAGCATTAAAACAGGAACTAATAATGCAGAATCAACAGGACCAATAATACAAATACAACCTTATAGGATTGTTGTGAAATTTACACAAGAAAAATGCATAGAAAGTGGTACCTTACCTCTTAGTGTAAGGCAAAAACTCAAAATTTAGCTCTTATACCCTTTCTATTATTTTAAATATGAACTAATTGATTTTTTCCAGTGGCTTACACCACATATTCTCTGCCCCCCATCCCCACCCCCACCCCCACCCCGTACTTGAATGCAGAATTAAAGAGAACATTGGAGCATGGCACATCACTGTCACGAGCCTTGTCGCCCTCTGATCTGCTCTTCCACATACACACCTGTTTCCTGTGTTTTCCTTCTAGTAACAAAGAAGAATAAAACAACCTGACTTACGTAGTAAAGCAATTAGCTCTTACACAGAGCCTTTCTGAAAATGGTTCCTGCCATTTGTATCACTGGCTTCCACGTCAGCTTGATCCACGGAGGCCTTAACTTGGAGTGTTTTTCCGTGTGTTTTTAGTCTCTCCCATGTTCTGAGTTTAGTTCTTTGCCTGGTATTTAGGGGTTAGTGATCTTGTGCTTTTCGCCAGTGGTGTGGTTGTGACTTGGGAAGAGTTAGTTCTTGATGCTATGCTAAGTGATCCCTTTTTCCTTAGTGAGAACATAGTTAATAAGATAGACATTGTATTTTACCTGCAAACCAGATTTCTGAAAATATTTTGAAAATATTTGTCTGCTTAAGTGAGAGTTGTTTTTCTTTTAAGCTCACTCTTCCCTCATTATTTTGGCATAAAGGACAATTCCTTGTGTATATAGTCACTGGCCATCTGTTTTGTGGGTTCTAGATTCTAGAGTTAGTCTTTAAACTTAATGATGCCTTTTTTCCTACTTTCTGGGGGTATGTGTTAGTTGACTAGATTGAGGTTGGAAATACAAGTAAGTAAAAACTTTGTTTTTTTTTAAATATAATGAAGTACTTCCTACTAAATTTTTATTGTGGTAAAATTAACATAACATAAACTATGCCATTTTAACTCTGTTGGAATGTACATTTTAGTCCACTGTCACCACCGTCCATCTCTGGAACTTCTTTATCATCCCAAACTGGAGCTCTGCATCCATTAAACACTAACCCCACCCCACTCCACCCCCACCGCCTCCCACCATCCCTGGTAGCCATTATGCCACTTTCTGTTTCTATGAACTTGACTATTCTAGATAACTCATGTAAGTGTGATCATATAATATTTGTTCTTTTGTTATTGGCTTACTTCACTCAACATAATGTTTTCAAGGTTTATGCATGTCATAGCATGTGTCAGAATATCACTTCTTTTTGAGGTTGTATAATACTCCACCTTAGGTGTACACCACATTTTGCTTATCCATTCATCATCCATCAATGGACATTTGGGTTGTTTCTACTTTGGGCTATTGCGACTAATGTTGCTATGAACACTGGTATGCAAATTTCCATTTGAGTCCCTGCTTTCAATTCCTTTGGGTGTATACCTGGAGGTGGAATTGCTGGATCACATGGTAATTCTGTGTTTAATTTTTTGAGGAACAGCCATACATCTTCCACAATGGGCTATATCATTTTACATTCCCATGCTTCCTAATAAATGTATATAGAAATTTTTTCAAAAGATTTTATTTATTTTTAGAGAGGGAGAAAGAGGGAGAAAGAAACATCTGCTGGTTGCCTCGTGCATGCTTCCACCTGAGGACCTGGTCTGCAACCCAGGCATGTGCCCTGCCTGGGAATTGAACCAGTGACCTTTCAGTTTACAGGACAATGCCCAATCCACTGAGCCACACCAGTCAGGGCTAGAAATTTTTTTCAAAAAACATTTAAAAATATATACATTTTAAACTATGATTGTATCAGAATTGAGCAGGGAAACATGAAACAGCATGAGAAATGCATAAGTAAATGTTATACTTTTTCATGTTTTCTCAAGATAATTTTATGTCTATCAGATTAGTTTCCTATTAGTATGAATTGTCTTCTGTTCAGATAGAAACTTTCTCCTCTCCCAAGAGTGTGGAAGACATAGTGTCCACTGGGTTCTAATTCAGGACAGGGTTTTTGGTGTGTGATGTCACCTATATAGCTTACATTATGTTTAGTTTTGTTAGATTTCAGATTTTAATAACAAATAGAAATTACTGAAGGGATGTACTTTTTCTACAGTTAATGTTTCAAGCCATAAATTTACTCCCTTGCCACCAAATATTTAAGTTCCCTGTTCTTCAAAGGTGATTAGCTGGTGCTAAAGAAAAAATATTTAATGACACATGTTCAGGCTTGATAAGGACAACTATTCAAGGTTGGGGGCTCTCTTGAAAGGTATGGGGATCACTCTCATGGGATTGCCCAGTGAGGGGGAGAGATTGGGCTCAACTCCAAATACAAGTGGGAATTTATCACCAAGGAGCAAGGTGGTGGGCAGAAGACAGAAAATTACTAAAAGGAAACATCAGGGGTAATGGGGATTGTGGCCAAACCAACCTAACAGTATTCTTGCTGAAGACAGGCCAGGATGATCACACATCACCTGGGGGTTGGGGGTGGGGTAGGGTGGAGGGTGAAGAAACTGATAAGATATGAAAGATGATTCAATATTGTGGGTTGGGGGTTCTGGTTAAACTGACTCAGAAGGGTTCTGGCTAAAACTAGATTTTATAAGGAAGTACATCATTGGGCTTAGGAGAAGGTTCAGGAGCCTGGCTGAAGTTTGGTCAAGCAAAGAATCTTTGTCATTGGCTGCTGTAAGTAATGTATCCCTATACAGTTTTTCCACATATGTCTAAAAGCATTTACTCATTCATGTCAACAAACTTATTGACTTCCTGTGTGCCAGGCTCTAAAGTATATATCATAATAATTTAATATATGTATGTATTGCAAAATGATTACCACAATACATTTAGTTAACATCCATCAGCTCACATAGTTACAAATTATTTTTTTCTTGTTACAACAACTTTTAATATATACTCTTAGTAACTTTCAAAAATATAATACTTTATTGTTAGCTATAGTCACCAAACTGTACATTACATCCCCAGAACTTATAACTGGGACTTTGTACCTTTTGACCTCTTTCCCCCGTTTCACCCTCCCTCACCGAGCCCCCGTCTCTGGCAGCCACCAATGTGTTCTCTGTTTCTACGACTTCAGTTTTTTAAGACTTTACATCTAAGTGAGATGTAAATACGTAGAGTATTTGCCTCTCCATCTGATTTATTTCAGTAGTACAGTGCTCTCAGAATCCACCCATGGTGTCACAGTGGCAAGATTTCCATCTTTTTCGTGGTTGAATAACATTCTACACACACACACACACACACACTTGTATATACATAATCAATCATGTTTTCTTTATCCAGTCACTCATTAAGAGACACCTTGGATGTTTTCATGTCTTGACTCTTATAAATAATGCAGTGAACATGAGAGTGCAGATATTGCTTCAAGATTCTGATTTCATGTCCTTTGGATATAAACACAAGCAAAATTACTAGGTCCTATGGTCATTCTGTTTTTAATTCTTTGAGGAACCTCCTTGCTTTTTTCCATAGTGGCTGCACCAATCTACATTTTCACGACCAGTGCACAAGGGTTCTCCTTTTTACACATCTTCCCCTACACTTACCTCTTGTCTTTTTGACAGCCTTTCTAACAGGTGGGAGGTAATATCTCATTGTGGTTTTGATTTGTATCTCCCTGATGATTAGTGATGTTGAGCGCCTTTTCATGTACCTGTTGGCTATTTGTGTTTTGGGGGAAATGTCTGTTCGTGTCCTCTCCCCATTTTAAAATCAGATTTTTTTCTGTTGAGTTATATGAGTTCTTTATATATTTTGGGTAGTAACCACTTAAGAGGTATATGATTTGCAAGTGTTTTCTCCCAGTCCATAGGTTGCCTTTTCATTTTGATGATGTTTTCCTTTGCTGTGTGGAAGCTTTTTAATTTGATGTAGTCCCGTTTGTTTATTTTTGCTTTAACAAATTTTTGTTTTGGTGTCAAATTTAAAAAATTATTGCCAAGACCCGTGCCAAAGAACTTCTGCCTGTATTTTCTTCTAGGAGTTTTATGGTTTCAAGTTTTACATTAAAATTTTTAATCCATTTTGAGTTGATTTGTATATGGTGTAAGATAGTGGTCCAGTTTTGTTCTTTTGCATGTTGCTGTCCTTTTTTCCCAGCACCACTCCCTGCAGAGACTATTTATCTCTTCCCATTGTATATTCTTGGCTGCTTTGTTTTAAATTAATTGGCATGGGTTTATTTCTGGGCTCCGTATTCTGTACCATTGATCTATGTATCTGTTTTTATGCCAGTGTCATACTGTTTTGATTACTATACCTTTGTAATATAGAAGTATTCTGTTAAGTAGTAGTATTCTGTTAAGGAAACAGCAACCAACTTCCATCATGCCCAGGCAATTAAAAATACCAAAAGCATTTCAAAACTCTGAATATGAGCATGTTACTTCACTTAAAGAAAATTCATCCTGAAATAAAAAATAATCTGTGTTATAAAGTAATATAGTGTGGACATTTTTGTTTTAACAGTACTTGGGTATGAAAATGTTCCACACAAAGCTGAATAAGCTTAACAAGTACTTCTAATGTCACGGTTTTCAAATAAGCTTTCAGCTGTGATAACAATGATATGCTAGTCTTTGGAAAAACCTATTTTAATTAATCTTAATTACTTTTAATTTTATTTACTTTTTTATCTTTTTAATATTTTTTTAAATAATTTATTTATTTTTATTTATTTATTTATTTACTTATTTTTAGAGAGAGGGGAAAGGAGAAAGAGAGGGACAGAAACATCACTGTGTGGTTGCCTCTCACTCATGCCCCCAACTGGGGACCTGACGTGCAACCTAGTCATGTGCCCTGACTGGGAATCGAACCAGCAACACTTGGCTCGCAGGCCGACACTCAATCCACTGAGCCACAGCAGCCAGGGCTTATCTTTTTTTTTTAATTACCAAAGAAAAACATGTTAGTAACAGTCAAACAATCCAAAGTAAATCAAGTACAATGTGACATTTATTCCCTCCCCTCCCCTGTACTGTCCTACTCCCCAAAAGTAATTACTAAAAGTTTAGTGTATCTCTTTCCAGAGCATGTAATCATTTGTGCAGCCACCTAGTTACATATATATGAGGAGGGAGAGAGTAAAGGAGGAAGAAGAGGAGAGGGAGAGGGATCACATTGAGTGTGTCTGTGTGTATGCACACATGTATATACACATATAGCTTCAAATTAAAAAATAAAGGGAACCATGCCTTAATAATGTTTCGTAGTATGGTTTCTTTTCCATTTACTACAATATGACCTTAACCTCTTTCTATGTCAGTATATTTAAAGCTGTCTCAGTCTTTCCAATGGTTGCATAATGTCATTGTTTGGATGTAATCATTTTCCTATTCACAAGTATTGCTGTTGTTTGTAATGCTTTGAATATTACTATACCTGTGTTTTTGCACACTTGGGCTAGTGTTTCTGCAGGGTAGATGCCTAGAGATGTGCTGCTGAGCCATTTGCCACTGCACATGCACATGCAATTAGTCCTCCTTATCTGAGGGTCTCAACCAACTGCAGATCAGAAATAGTATTTTCAGTCCCCCTTGGGATTCTGATGCAGATGGCCAATTGTATGCATTATTTGATGCCATTTTTATGGAAAGGACTTGGGTTTTGGTATCCAAGGCAGTCCCAGAACCAATTCCCATAAGGATACCTGAGGAAAAACTATTCTTATTATTTTAAAGCCCGTGGATACATTTTACAAAATTAATCTCTCAAATGCTTGTACCTCTTGACCAAAAATTTACATTTTGCAATTATAAGCAGCTTCTCCTAATCTAATGGGTGAAAAATGGTATGTCATTATTTTATTGTACATTCCTGGATTGTTAGTGAGGTTGAATGTCTTTTCCTAGATGTATTAAATATGCTCCAAAGTGCCTATTTTTATGAGTGTTTGTCAGATTCTTATTGATCTTCATAACTTTATAAATATCATGCCTCTCTACTATGTAAGTTGTAAATATTTTTTATTTTGTTCTTTTAACTTTATAGTAACTTTTGCCAAATAAAAGTTTTTAAATTTTCATATAGTCAGATCTGTCAACTTTTTCCTTTATGGCCTCTGGGTTCAGTATCATGATGGTGAAGACCCTCCAAAGCCAAGATTATTAAAATACGTACCTACTTCTGTATGTTTATTATATTAAATTGTGAGTGCATTTGGAATTTATTTTTCTGTTTGATGGGTACTGATCTAATTTTATTTGTCTCAGCATAGAGGTTCACTTGTCCCAAAGTAATACTCTGTCCTTTTCATATGAATGGGAATCCCTTATATTCTGTTCCATTAAACTATCATCTGTGTTGCTGAGAAGCAGTTTTGTGTAGTGAGTTAGACCAGACACCAGCTCTGAAGGAAGAAGCCCTGGGTAAAACTGAGCCATCACTTCCCTGCTACGTGACCTCAGGCAATGATGCCGTCTTCTGAAATCCCAGTTTTGTCATCTGTAAAATAGGGTGGCACACTGGCTGCCTTGCAGGGTTGTGAGGATTGAAGTAAGATGATAGGCAGAAAGCACTAGGGCAGTGGCGGGCACATGCCAAGCACTGGACAAACAGTAAACTGTTAGTATTGCTGTGACTGCTATTCCTGTAACTGTGATAACTGACCTTTTATGTTGTATTTTGTGGTATAAAAGGACAAAAATATCTTCATTGTTCTTTGCTAAAGTTGAACTTAACACCAGTGTCCCAGTTTCCAAAACGACGGTTCCTTAAGGTTTTGGGTGTGACCGCATTAAGTTTCATAAGTTCAGTTTTGGGAGAACTGGTATCAGCATTCCGAGTTGCTTTGTTCCAAATGCATCTCTTGTATTCAGCATACAGTTTACTTTGTGGCTGTTCCAAGTCTTGCTTTAAATGATTTTAAATAACAATTTATTGATATGACAGATATGTTTAGTCTTAGTTCTGTCTTATTTTGTGGGGTGTTTGGGGAGAGGCCTTTAATACTCCTTGATTTTTACTTTATGGTCAGGTTTTGAATTGCTTTCTTTTATGTATATTTTCCTTCTGATAATTTAAACACTTATATTTAGTTTTTTGATTTTTTCCCCCTAGCAGTTACCTTTATAACTAAAACTTTTACATACCCCCTTTCCTTTCCATCACCCGATTTTTGATTAGTTATGTTACAATTTTAATTTTTCTAGTGATATTTCAGTTAGGATTTTTTTTTAATGGAATAGAACTCCACTCTAATGGCCGAACCAAAGAGGGGATAGTTTCCTCATACAATGAAAAGGGCAGAGGTCAGCAGATGGACTGGTTTCCTTGCCACATGAGGTCATCTGTGCCCCTGGCCCTTGGTGCCCTTCCCCTCAGCCATCCTGGGCTTGTGACCTTGGAGCTCATGCTTGTCTTGTGGTCATATGATGGTTGCTTCACCTCCAACCACTCATCTACGTTCTAGACAGGAAGAAAAAGAAAAAGGACAGAGCAACACTTGGCTACAAACCTTTGACTTACACCTTATTGGCCAGAGCTGTGTCACACCATCACCCCTGGCTATCACCCCTGGAGGGAAAGTATTTTTGACCAGACACATCGCCTCCCTGGGCCAAATTAGGGCTCCGTTAGTAAAGAAAAAGGTAAAAGGCTATCCTTGTGTCTGTATTTTTGGGTACACAGTTAACTATGTTGGGTGCAAATTTACTTTTATACCCTTACATAACATAGATTCATTTGTAACTTAGAGTGTAAACTGTAAACAGTATCTCCTGACCCTCATTATGGAAGATAAGGAAGTCAGAACATTTTGATGAACTTCTGTCTTTTTCCTCCTCCATCTCCTGAATTTTGTTAATTATGCTAGTATTTCTAATATCCATTGTTGCTTTTTAATAACATTTTTATTCTTTCCTTCAATGAGAGCAAGTGTTCTCCAGCATTTGCCCCCAATTCTCATTTTGCTACAACTTCTCCCTTCATCCCTTGGTTGATGTTATTCATCCATAAGTTTCTTCAGAATGGACTCACGTGAGCTAGGTCATTTCCATTCTTGCACATTTTCAAATCACTGCCTGATGCCTTTATATTAAAGTGATAATTTGGGTATAAAATTCTCCAGTGGTACTTTCTTTTCCTTGTCATCATTGCTGAGCTGCTTTCTGAGGTTGAATGTCCCTGAAAGTCTCTCATAGGTGGCCGTGGCTTTATTTTTTTCTTTTTCGTAATGGTATTAATGGGGGGTATTGTTGTTGTTTATTTTTGAAGCACAGTCACTTCACTAGGATATGTTTGGATATTCATGTCTGTTAGCTTATCTCAGAACATTATGACCTTCATTATGACCATTTAAAATGACTTCTTGACATATCTTGGGGTATCTTCATCACTGTGTTCTTCAGAGATATCAATCAGGGATATGTTGATTCTCCATTGTCTCGACTGTATATCTCTTATTCTTTCTCAAATCCTTTTGTTTTCCATTTTATTTTCTCACTTTTCTCTACTTACTTTCAGCAGGGTTTTTGCTCCTTTTGTTGCTTTCAATGTGAACTTTTTTAATGTGATGACTTAATTTTATTCCTTTCTGAGCTCCACTTGTTAACTTTTTTTTCACCTTTAGTTATATCATTTCTTCCCTTTTTGGAGAGTGTTTTAATCTTTTATTTCATAAGGTCTTAAAAAAATACCTGTAACAAGTTACCATACATTAAATGGCTGAAACAACACGAATGTATTATCTTATATTTCTGGAGGTCAGAAGTCTGACTGGGTCTCACTGAGCTGAAATCAAGGTGTTGGCAGGGCTGCGTTCCTTTCTGGGGGCTCTAGGGGAGACTTCCCAATTTCTCACTTTTCCAGCTTCTAGAGGCTGCTTACACTCCTTGGCTCAGAGCCCCCTTCCTCCCCCTTCAAAGTCAGCGATGGCAGGTCAAGTTGTCACATCGCATAGCACTGATCATCTGTCCTAGTCGCAATTCCATCTAACTCTTGACTTCTCTTCTGTCTCCCTCTTTCATTGTTAAGGATGCTGTGACTACATTGAACCCACCTGGGATAATTTTCCATTTTTAAGTTAGCTGATTAGCAAACTTAATTCTTTCTTTTTTAAATTGATTTTAGAACGAAGAAGGGAGAGAGGGAGAGAAACATCTATTTATTTTTTTCATTTATTAGTTGATTCTTGTATGTGCCCTGACCAGGGATCGAACCTGTAACCTTAGCATATCAGGACAGCGCTCTAATCAACTGAGCTACCTGCTAGGGCCACCAACCTTAATTCCCCTTTGCTGTGTAAGGTGACAGATTCACAGGGATTAGAACTGGGACACCTTTGAGAGCAAAAGTGAGGCATAATTCTGCCTACCACAAAGTTCACTAAGATTAATGCTTTGGGCATGATTTTTATCTGGTCTGGCAAAATTATTTTGATATGTATTCTTTTCTTCATTCTCCCTTCCTTCCTTGCTCCCTCTCCCACCCCCACACAGTTTTTTTTTTGTTGTTGTTTTTTAAAAAATAATCCTGTGTTTGTTTATAAGTAAGAGGAGTTTTCCCCTAACAGGCTATTAGTGTGGGGGAATAAGCTAACATAGCTGGTGGTTGGAGTTTAGATCTGTCTGTGGAAGTTCAGTTCTAAGCCAGGACTTGAGCTCCCTGGATCCACAGGTAAGCCCCATGTCAATCAGGGGTGTCTGTGTGTATATATGTGTATGTGGGGGATTTACTTTTATTTCTCCTCAGCTGACAGGCTCCTGGCCACCCCTTATTTGGCCACCGCACTATTTCTCTTGCCTTGCTTGTATTTCTTAAACCTAAGTTTTAGTTAATTATTAGTTAGCTTCTTGATTCTGAAATATACCTAGAAGATAAACAATGAAAGTGTTGGTTATACTACACATATTAATTATTAAGTATGCCTGCCCACCACCTACACCCTTTTTAAGAGAAACCACCCTGCTGTGGCCTTGCTGGGAAGTGGCTGTGTTTTGAGCCATCTGATCCCCCTGCCCGCTCCACCCTCACCGTGCTGCCACCACTGGGCTAGGACCCGATCCAAGGAGACCAGCCTACAGTCTTACCAGTACCCTGTAGCTTGATTCAGAAAGTTTAACTAAACCTGTTTAAACCACTGTGTATGTTGTCTGGGTTTAATTTGAGCTCAGCCAGTTGCTAGTTGTGTTACCTTAAGCAAGTTCTTCAAGGCTCACTGTGCCTCGTTTCCTTTCTGTAAAATATTAGATCCTATTTAATGTTGTTTTGAGAATTCATTCACATAGTCTTTACAGCAGTGTCTGACTCACACTCAGAGCTGTGTAAATGGTAGCCATTGTTATCGTTATTCTATTAGGAATTGGAATTAGGAAACTGAATGACTAAGAGAGTTACCGCTAGAAACTAGAGCTGGAGTGTGCCAAGATGGAATAGTAATAGTTCTTACTTCTTTTGGGGGTCATTGCTTCCTTGAGGAATCTGATGAGAGAGAGAGAGAGAAAGAGAAGCATCTTTTCGTTGTTCCACTTATTTATGCATTCATTAGTTGACTCTTGTATGTGCCCTGACCAGGGACTGAACCCCACAACCTTGACATATTAGGATAATGCTCTAAACCAACTGTGCTATCCAGCCAGGGCCCCTTGAGGAATCTGATGAAAGTATGGACAGTTCCCTGTAGAAAAGTACATATACATATGTAAACATACATAAAATCAAGGTTGAAAGCCCCTCATATAGAAAAAGAGGGGCAGGGGCTATGAAAGCCAGATTTATGAAAGAACAGAAACTCATCAAAGCAGAGGGAACTCTTTCATAAAGGGAGGAGAACGGACTAAGAAGAGAGAAGCAGAAGCCTTGAGCCAGCCCCTTAGTTCCAGGTCCAGCAGTTTCTACCCCAGGATTCCTCTCAGATCCCTGCTTGTCTCCCTGCTTCCCTGGACAGAATCAGGCGTAGCCCTCACATCTTGCGACCAAATCAGCCAGACAAAATCAGTGACTTTTACACGATGAGGAATTATTGATGTGTCATTTCAGATTTCTCTGAGCCAACATTATGAAGTTTTCCTGCGGTGTGATTATATCAACAGCCAGTGCTTTCAGAATAAAGTGAATAACCAGCTGCAGTGGCTTTTCCATGGCTGCTAACTTCCTTTTGAGTTGGTCGAACACTTCCCAGGCCTATCCTATTTTTTTAAATATTCCAGTTTAAAGATAAAAACAACCTCTCTAGTAGACTTCCTTTAAAATTTTGGTTAATCTTTTAAGTTTTGAACTGAAAATGAGGCAGAACTTTGCAAGATTTTATAGCTGGAAAGAATTTAAATTTTTTTCTTGTCCCCTGAGTTTTTATAGAAATAAAGGAAACTGAACCCCCTTCACCCCCCATATCAGTTTTGCGTAGTCTATCTCATTTAGTACTCACAACCACCTTATGTGGCATAATATGACTTTACAGATGAGAAAATAGGCTTAAAGAGATTTACTCCTTACCCAAGATCAAAGATACCACACATGCTGGAACTAGGATTTGAACCCAGGTCTTTCTGACTACAAAGTATATGTTATAATCCCTCCATGGCCTCTAAAATTCAGGCTAGAAAAGAGTGGGGCTTTTATTTTATATCTCTTTCCCTCAACATGGCCTTTTTTTAAACATGTTTTCTTGAGAAGAAGGCCAGAAGCATACTAACTTCACTTTTCGGTCCACGAGCTAGAAAGGTTTTGAATGCGTCCATTTAGCATCTGCCCTCACAACCGCCTAAGGTCCACCAATCAGAAACCTTCCCACTGAGTTGGAAGTACTGTTGGATATTCAGCCAGCCGCCCTTCCATACAGAGGCTTTCCCGTGGAGCCCAGCCTGGTGCTGCTGGGGAGGATGGTCAGACTGCAGGCGCAGCAGGGATCCAGTTTCATCTTCAGCATAAGTAATGTGTTTCAGAGTTTTTGCAGGATGAGGGCGTGGTTACTGGCTCTAGAAGTAGACAGTTTGGGTGGACCTCAGCTGTTCTGTTTAGTGCTTGAGTGACCTTGGGCAAGAGCATACTACTTCTTCAAGTCTTGGTTTCTTTATCTGGAATATAAGAAGTATGTGATGCTTGGGATTGTGTAAGGATTAAATGCCATCACTGCCTGACATAGATAGTAATGCTCCGTAAGGCTATTATTATACTCCTTGTAAATGATTTAGAGCAACAGCAAGGAAGAAATAATATCAGTTTCTTACAAGAATTCTCTTTTACTTTGGTTAATTTTTTTTAAGTTCTCAAACTTAAAAGATAAGTTTAACTTTATAGGCTTTTATAGCTGAGAAGGCTTACTTTCCTTGAAAATAGCAACTCCTGTGTTTAAATGAGAAGATCAATTTTTAAATCTTCAGTCATTTTATGAGCAAAATATTAGCTTCAAAGTGCCTAATATGTATATACATGTTATGACTAAAATGAAGAGAGGTAGAAATATGTCTTTTTTCCAGTTCATTTAGTTGCTAAACAGTTAAATAATGGCTGTTTTCCTGTTCCTCAGCAGACTGAAGAAGCTTCAGTCCGATATCTTTTAGGACTGCAAAAGGTTTATAGTTTTTTTATGCATTCTTAGAACATTACTGTGAAGTAGTTAGCAGATAAATATGATTTTTATTTTATTTATAACAGTATTTCAACATTTAACTTCAAAATCTTCTGCTTCACAATGTAGATGAATAATTTTCAAATATTTTTGTTCTTAGAGACTGTATGATATGTTGCAGGACCATACTGAGTTTTTCAAGTTTCCTAGACATTTCCATGCACCATGAAAGTCTTAGTTTGCAGTGTATTACTGATTATTATGTAAATTGTGCCAGTGTACTCATATTATATATATGCATATATGTATACATATTGAATAAACTTACAAATACAGTAATGTACAATTTATTAGTAGGTGATTATTTTGGACAGAATTATGCATAAGTTTGACAGGCTGGCATTTAGAAGTACAAAAAATACCACATGCATTTAGAATCCTAAAAGGTTGGCTTGGAAGAGAATTTAGAGGTTATTCTAGACTAGCACCTCATTAAATAGAAAACTGAGGAACAAATAGTTACTTGCATAAGTTTCATAAATGAATTATGATAATTTTTTCTAACCAAAACGTTTTTATGATCTGGCTTCTCTTGTCATTTGTCTTCTCTCTTTTTGACTAAAAATAATAGTTTTAAAAATTATTTTTAAACATCTCCCCAAATAGGAGCATATTGTCTTTAAAGAAGAAAGACTGAATTTTTTTTTAATAATAAAGATGGATTAGGGTTTTGAAATTGAATTTTAAACTTAATGTTACATACAGGAATTTTATATAATATCTACTGTTGCATTGAGCATCCATCTATTCAGTTAAGAACACTTTTTAAATTTAAAAAGTATATATAAAACAATTAACTAGCTCATGGTTCACGAATTGCAAATCAGTATTTTTCAAAGAAAAGTTGTATTCAATTTTTTTTCCTTTCCTAATATTTGAAGATATTGTTAAAGAATTATAATCTGTTGCAAACTTGGTTAGGATCAAAATGAATTCTTTAAAATTCATGGTTTTTTCCTCTTTTTAAAAAAGATTTATTTACTTGTTTATTTTTAGAGAGAGGAAAAGGAGGGAGAGAGAGTGGGAAAGAAACATTTATGTGTGAAAGAAGCATTGATCAGTTTGCCTCTCGCACGCCCCCAACTGGGGACCTGGCCCGCAACCCAGGTATGTGCCCTGACTGGGAATTGAACCTGCGACCTTAAGTCTGCAGGCTGGTGCTCAGTCCACAGAGCCACACCAGTCAGGGCCAAATTTCAGTTTCAATAGCGTTATAGCAGTCAAGTGGAGAGAAACCAAAGGAATTATTAGAAGTGTTTCAAAACTCAAAGCCAGAAGTAATAATTAATACTGGACTAAGTTTCCCATCCTTGTCACCCACCACAGCCTGTCCTGTCCCCTTGGTCTAAAACATTCTTAACCGCCCTCTTCACCTGTCTAACCCTTTCTTATCCTTCAAGGCCCTGCTTTTGTGTCAGTGAAACCTTCCCTAGACCGGTTAGGTCTCATAGTGCTATGTTAGCATTCTGCTGTTCTTCATGCCTCCAGTTTATCTGGACTGTAAGAATATGGTTATTGGTAATTTTTAAAAAACCATGTCCCTCACTTGACTATTAAGTTCCATCAGGGCGTGAACCACATTTGTCTTTTTCACTGCTATATCCTTAGTGTCAATCATCATGCTAGACACATAGATACCCTCAGTAAATATTTATGGACTAATAGATGAACGGATTCCTTGTTTAGGATGTTGTAGCTAAGAGATGTTGAGAGGAATGAACCGGCTACTTCACATACAGCTTCAGACCACGGATAAAGGATTCGTTTAGGTTTGCAAGCCCAGAAATGTATCATTTTGATTTTCAGATTCATTGGTTACTAGTAAACAGATTACAGGAAGTGAATTTGTATGCCAGAATACAATTTTTAAATTTAGAGTAGGGAATGTACCTAAAAACGGAGATTTATGGTCTATACAAGTTAGGCCAAGACAATAATCACTGAATAAGCTTGTACTTCTCTACATTTCCTAGCCTAGCTTGTCATCAGGTTGGGACCACATGACTAGTACTGGCCAATGAACTGTGAGCAAAAGTGATATGTGTCACGTTGTGGCTGTGGTAGTTAAGAGCTGATGTGATCTCTTCATTTCTTTCTCCTTTGTTGTGGCACCTTGTAGGCCATTGTTTCAGTTGACAAATTACAGGATGGGGGAGGACTGCCCAACCAAGGTTGAACTTCAACAAGCAAGAAATAAACCTTTGTGTGTTAGCCATTGAGTTTTCAGTGGCTTATTTGTTACAACAGCATAACCTAGCATTATTCTGATTAATAAATTGGGAACTTTCTCTTGGCTTATAGATTTTCATTCAGAGACACAAATTACAAATATGGAGGTTGGTTCTTGGGAGAAACCCTCATATTTGGGTCTTATTTGTTTCCCTAAGCTTGAACTACCTAAATAATAACTATGTTATATAGAAAAATTATGAGAGTAAGAGCTAACAAATGAAAATTTAGAACATTTGAGTAATTAACATCCACTAACTGGTATTTTGTAGTACTTTAGAAATAGTATTCATGGTTCTTATTGAAGCACAAGTTTGGAATGGTTTCTTCCTCCATGATATTTTTGGTATCCTCGTAAGTAAGGAACATCCAGGTTGAAATGAACAACTTCTATAAATCCAGATTTTAAAAATCCCCTATTTTTCTACATTCCTTTGGTTTATGTATTCTACAAATAATCTTTTAACAGTAGTTTACCCATAAAATGGAACTCTTACAAGGTATTTTTTCATAAGGTATTTTTTTCAACAGAATTATATTTGGGTATTTTAATTCCTGCTTTTTTTGAGAATGCAAAGATGAATAACTATATATGTTGTCCTTAGAATTTCCCATCTATACCAGAGACTGCTCACTATTCACCAAAACTTATTTCCTCTCCTTTGCGGGCACACGCTCCCTTGAAGTTATATGCGTTATGTGACTGAGTACTTGTCAGTGGAAATTTTGAGGTCTAGCCACTTCCAGGTCTAGCTCATAAAAGCCTCCCACGTGTGATTCTCCATTCTTAGCCCCCTTTTGCTGGCTGGTTATCAATGGCCAAGGTAACCAGGAAGCCATGTGCTGAAGATGGAAAAGTTTGTTAAAGTGGTCATTAAATGACTGCCTGGAACAAAGGCCTGCTCCCTCCCCCAGAAACATTTGTCTTGGACACATGTGTGGGTAACAAACAACACTACTGTGTTCAGCTATTGAAATTTTGGAGTTTGTTATTGCAATGAGCAATAATAGCTATTTTAGCAATTCCAGAGCAGATATTTAAATTTTCAAGAATGATTAACTTACATCTTAATTTGTAATGTGTCCCACTTTGAAGAAACAGTGATTTCATTTAAAATAGTCCGTTAATTCTTCATCCTGCTTTCATTATTCCCAGTTACTTGGCTCTTCCCAAAACAGCCAGCTAATGGCTACTCTGATTAAGTAGGCCCTTTGTTTGTCCTTCTTCCTCCCACACCATTTTATAAGGTCACATTCTGTGTTTACAAATCCAGAGAGCATTTACTCTTATTTATAAGTGCAGTAGGAAAAAGAGAAGGAATAAATTTAAAATGTCAACACAAAGGTATTTTTTATGTGGCTGACTGAAACTCTGCCAGGTCACTTTTCTAAAAAGTGTTGCTGCCTTGAGACATTTACCAACATGTAAAAGCCGCTCTGTGCTCAGCCTTCCACCCAGTGCCCAAGCCAGAAATTGAGTTGTTCTTGATTCAGCTTTCACTTCATCTCCAGCCCCAGCGAGTCAGTCACCCAATGAAGTTAGTTCAGTCTCCTAAATAGCTCGGGAATCTGGCACCATTTTCTAGTTTAGGTGTCAGCTAAGGGTCCCGTGAATGCAACTGTCTCCTAACTGGTCTCCCTAGGCCAGTCCTAATACTTCCATGTAACCAGAATTTGCTTTATAAAACGCAAAACCTGCGCTTGCCAGGTGGCTTAGTTGCTTGGAGCATCGTCCCATACCCCAGTGTGGGTTCAATTCTCAGTCAGGGTGCATATGGGAGGCAACCCGTCAATGTTGCTCACATTGGTATCTGTCTGTCTGTCTCCTCCCACACACACACTTCTTTTCTCTGTAAAATCAATAAACATATCCTCAGGTGGGGACTAAAAATAAAATAAATAATTAAAAAAAAAGAAAATGCCGAACTCAACACCTCATGCCTTTGCTTTGATGCCCTTCCATGACTCTTCCTTGCTTTTGACACGAAGCCTAAATTTCCTCAAGTGACTTGCAAGGCCGTGCATCATCGAGGAGGAATTCTGCTATTTTCTATCTTTTCTTCCCTTTCCCTGCACTGTCTTTCCATGCTCAGTGCTGCATAAATCCGCATTGTTCCTGCTGTGACCTCAGGGTGGAACTATCGCTACTCTCCCGCCTTGTCACACCCTGAGGTCTGGGTCAGCTGCCCTTAATTTGTACCCCAACATAACCCTGCATTTCCTCTGTTACAGAGGCTCTGGTGCCGTGTTTTCCCGATTACCCGTTTCTTCTCCTGCTGGACAGTCTGAAGGATCTCAGACCGTGATTATATTGATTACCATTATATCTAAGCCCTTAGCACGGCGATTTTCAACTACTGTGCCACAAGAATTTTTAAACATGCAGTACCTAGCTATTTAGTCAGGGGCACTGACCTCTTTTCCCTTAGGCTGTCAAATTTAAAAAATGATAACAGCCAACATCACAATAACTATATGGTGTGAATAAATCAAAATTATACCTATATTTTTGTCAGGTCGGCAAAAAAATTTTTTTTTTCTGTGCTGCAGAATTTTAGTAATTAGTTTATGTGTGCCAGGAGATGAAAAAGGTTGAAAACAGCTGCCTTAGCACATTGTCTAGAACAATAAACACTTCTTGGATAAATGAGTAGTGTAGTGGTAGGATGTGTAAGAACCCAGTCTTTTAAAATTTGTCTATGAAGTAATATTCGAGGATGTACTAAAAAAGACTAAAGTGAGTGCCAGGATGTCTTTCCAAATGTTGGGAAATCATCAGTGCTGAAGACCGTTTACAGGAGAAATGATTAAATTCTGGATGTATTTTAAAGATTGAACTAATAGGATTTGCCGATGGACATGAATGACTCCATGCTTATAAATTACATTTTCTTGGTGAACATGAAAAGATAATGTCACAGTGGTGGTTAAGGTCACTGTGAAGATTAAATGACATAATATACATAGGAAGTTCCCACCGAGCCTGGTGCTCGGCATTTTCTCCGTGCTCAATAATATTACTTTTCTATCTGTTGGTGACTTAGTATCTAGTGAAGACAAGAAAGCTCCATGCACTAGAACATGCTGCTCCTAACCAAAACCGTGCAGCAGGCAAAGCTGGTGTCCCGCCTCTGCCTGCGGTGGGCGGCCCCTCCCGTGTCCCATACGGAATCTGCAGGCTGTTTTGGGGTCAGGGCCTCTCGCCTGACCCGGAAAACCCTCTGCTTGTCTCTCCAGCTCCCTGAGTTTCCCAGTTTGTTACTGTTATGTCTCATTCATTTCCTCCAGTTGAAATTGCTTCTTATTTATTTCCCTTTAGAGATTTTGTGATCTGTCTCCACTTCTCTGAATATTGCTATTTATGACCCCACCCTTTTCTCTACCTGTCATGAAGGCATTAGGAAACAGAACATACAGTGTTTATTCCGTTGTCAGCCTGCTGGGGTTTAAACCGTGGCACTACCACCCCAGCCAACCTTGGGAACACTTGGCACGTTACTAAACCTCCCTAGTCCTCACTTCTGCCGTATGTAACATGGGAATGGAAACTGTTGACGCTGTGAGGATAAGAGAGAGAGTTCCTTCAGTGCGTTTGGAATGGTGCGCAGCACAGGAAAGTCACGGAGTAATCTTTAGCCACCATTAGTCATAAGCATACCTGGTGACTTCAGCTCCTCTGTGACTCTAGATAGCATCACCTCCCTACTGATTCTTCCATCTGTGCTCCTCTCCTCTCACCTGTTCTCTGATCCTGTTTTTACTTGGATGTCTCACAGTAAACTCTTAACTCAGTGCTCAAAATAAGCCTATCAGCCTCTCTCTGTAGCAGTGTGCTTTGACTACACGTCACAGGAAACCCAAATAAAAGTGGCTTAAACAAAGGAAGTTATCTCTCTGATAAGAACTCTTGAGGCAGGATGGATCTGAGGTTCCACTTGCTCGATCATGTCCTCAAGGACCCAGTTCCATCCCGTCTCTCAGCATTTTGACTTGTCCTTTTAGGCTGCCTCCCCTCACCTCAAGACAGAAAATTAAGGCACCATGTGCATATGACAGCAATCCTAAAGAGTTTCCCCCTCGCCTTCATGCAGATCACGGGCACTCCAAATCTGATCAAGGGGGCCAGACCTCCCAATTTTAGCTTAGTCTAGCCCAGCTACATTCCTGAGCCGGTGAGTGTGTGTGTCTGGGGGGGCGGGGGGGGGGGGGCGGGCAGTGAACACTCACCCGGAATCAGAGTTACACTGGCGCAGAGGAGGGTGGGGGATGACTTTGGGTAGGACGCTTACAGTGTCTGCTGCAGTGTCTGCAGTATTTCACAATTAGAAGTAAGAAACAAGTGAAGAGCGGGGAATCACAGAGAAGTCACAAAAACTAGGTGGCGGGTATCGTACAGACCAAGGAGGAAGGCCGAAGCAGAGGGGGTGGGTTTGAGAGCTGCCACTGTGGCATCCTCGGGGACCGGGCATGGGAACCAGGAAGAGGGGCCTCATTTGGTGTCCAGTTTTCTTCCTGGTTAAGTGTGTGGCCATTCATGGAGGTGGGGAAGACAACAGGATGAGTCGGTTTAATTGAGTTAAATATTACACAGATCGAGTCTGAGGTGCCTGCGAGACATCCTAGTGGAAATATTCGATAGGCAGTTGGAAGAAATGTCTGAATTGGAAATGCAGTCCTCAGAATGCCGCTCTTTCCCAAGTTCTGGCCCTCCCCATTTCTCCATTCTGATGCTGTTGCCCGGTCTCCTGTGAGCCCTTCTCTTCCTTTATGTCCTGTCCCAGGTTAATAGCCTTCTCCCTTTCTTCTTAAGGAACCCACTCTTTGGCGAAGCCATCGCTGTGCACCAAGGTGACAGTGTAATGGTGTGAGGCAAGTAACCATCACCTGTTAAAATTAATTCAGAATTTACAGAGCCAAATCATTTATTTGATCTACTTTTATAAAGGCCCATAAAATTATTCAATTACAAAAGTAATTTAATTACAAAATTCTCAAACCAAAATACTTCTACCTCCAAGCCCAGGTAATTGCTGTAAGTGGACAGAGTTGTGTAAAGGCATATTAAAGACATATTTAGAGCCGTATTAAAAGTTACAGACTTACCTTATAGTTCTGCAGAATTATAAACATGAACAATAGCGATCATAAATATTCATTTGCAATTTGCAATTTAGACCTAGATTACCCGGGAAAATCACTCAGCACGTGCTGACACAGGACACCCAGCCATCTGTGTACCTTTACTAAATCGGTGAACGCTGAACTTCCTTCAGGGTTGCCCTTACCAGCGCTTGGTATCCCAACAGCTCCCAGCCCTCCCTTCCTGGGCACCATGCCTGCTCTCTGGGCACCCTTCCCTCCGCTTCCTGCATGCACAACCCAGTGTCACACTGGCCCCTGGTTCCGCTCACCGCTTTCACCCTTCCGCTGCTCTGCAGCCTTTGCAGACACCTTGCAGCCACATCAGTCTCCTCGTTTCCTGGTCATGCTCTCTGCTCGCCCGCACAGCACTGCTCCTGCCTTGTCCTACCCGGCCTTCAGACCCTCACCGGTTACTTAGCCGGTTTCCACTGCCGTTAGGTGGAGAGGAAGCACTGACAAGTTTTGGCCTGCCTTTGGGGCAGCTTGATCACTGTGAATTTGTTTGCAAATACGGCATAGATCACTAGTTCCCCTACAATTACAGTTGGACCTCTTCTAGTAAGATAATGCAAAAGGCCTGCCCAAGTATTAGCATTTGTTATTACTGCCGAGCACAGAAACAGAGCATGAATGCCTCTTATTTTAAAAATAGCCCTAGGAGGGTGTGGGGAAGGAGGCAATCTAACTGAGAGGCAATTTAGAAATATCTCTCACCCTAAATATAATACTTATGTGCATAGGCATATATATATGGATATACATACCCATATTTACATATACACAAAAGAGGTATAAAATTTGCATGTATATGTTTAAATCTCTCAGGACATAGTAAATAGGTTAAGGTCAGAGGAAAACACTGTAAGGTCAGTGGAAAATGCTGGAAGTTGTGGGATAGGGTATAAGGGAGACTTTCATTGCATTCTTTTGTGTACCTTTTGAATTTCGATCATTGATATATTACTTACTCTAATGTACTATTCTATACCCAACAATACTAGTTCAGTAATTTATCCCACAGAAATGTTTGTTTGTATATGCATTAACAATATTGCATGTAAAATTATGTTAATGATAGCATTATAGTAACAATGATAGCAACCTAAAAATTCATTGGTAGAGGCCGGTGCATCAATTATACCTTATCTGTGTTGTGGTTTAGAGAAATGAAATATGCAAATATGCTCCTACGGGAAGATTGCTGAATTAAGATAGTGTAGGCTCTGTTGCAGCCACAGGCAACCACCAGGTCTCAGCAGCTTAATGTAATAAAGGTTTATTTATTCTCACGTGGAATCTGTGGATCAGTGGCCCCTGAGCCCTTAGACCGCCTTAATTGTGTAGTTCTGCCGTCTCAGACACAGAGCTCCCTCTGTCACCAATACAGCTTGCACGCCGGCTTTTCTGTGCTTTGGCGTGGAGTGTGTGTGTCCCACAGTTCATTATAACGTGGCCCTAATAACTAATAGTATGGCCCTGCCTAACTGCAAGAAGGGGACGAAATGTGGGGGAATAGATGGAATATTTGGGGTACAAACCCTCATTGCCATAGAGGATAAGGTATTGAAAAAAAGCATAATGTGTAGATCGGATTTACATGGTGTAGGTATGTGTGTACGTATGTATGCACGTTATGTATATATAATTTACTATTTAAAACAACTATGCATGGAGCATAGGCACGAGAAATTTTCAGAAAGGATATATAAGAAGTTATTAACAATAGGGACCCCTGGAGAGTGGGGCTAAGGCTCCGCTGTTTGAATTTTTTACCATTATTTTTTATATTTTTGACATAGCAATAAATTGTTTACCTTAAACACTATGGTTTACGATCTACCTTCTATTAATATATATTAAAACAATAGAATTGATGTATATTAATTTTTGTGTTTTTTTAAAATCTGGTTTATATTGACTCCATGAAATCCTTCCTGAAAAAATTCAATTTTGAGAAACTGAATTGTACAACTGATAATTTTTCTTAAATGAAATTAATTTATAGCTCTGCTATGTATATGCATATGTAATAATGTATATGTAATATATACAGAGTAGAGAGACTAGGAAAATCCACTGGCATTTATACTTCCCTGTGTTATGTAGTTAAGCTTTACCTGTTGCCGGTGCTGTAACCTGGGAAAGGCTGGTCCCCACTTACTCCGGACCTCTCCTTTCCTGCATGTGCCTGAACTGAAGGGCCGGTGAAGAAATCAGCCATTCATTCACAGTGAGCAAGCAAGGGACTGACCAGAATCGCCTTGGAAAGCCAAACACCCAAGAGCTATGAAAATATAGTAACAGATGACATAATTCTTACTCCTAAGAGAAATATCTAAAACTATATTAATCTCTTTAGGCATTCAAATACGAAGGCTCACTTTTATAAGTTAATGCACTCTTTTTACAAAGTCAGACATTTTCATTTACAAACTGGGTATATATTAAATATACATTAAAATACATTTAAACTCTTAATTGAAAAACAAAGGGCATTACCCTTGGGTGTGGTGGTATAAGGTTTCTTTTATAATCACACTCTTCTGTCTTTCATCCTCCCCTCAGAGGATAAATCTAATCCCTGAAGTTGTCTAGAACCTGAAAAGAAGGATGTGGTTTGAGCTCTTATGTGTCTCTGGGTCCCCAGGAGAGAGCACGCGGCCTCAGAAATAGCTCTTCCAGGACCAGGTCCAAGGCCAAGGGCTCTTTGGAGCAGCCCAGCTCCAACCTTGATGTCTTTATGGGCTGCCTTGACCAGGGTTCAAGTATCCTGTAAATGTCAGCTTTTTAAGTTAGTCCTTTTTCTCTGAAAGAATTGTTTTGGTTTTGAGGTTATTTCTTTATATTTGGTGTATAGATGCTATCTCATTTTGATGGTTTTATTGTTTTATTAGTCGTCTCTGCCAATAACACACTTCATCATCAGTCTTAGCTATAAAACCAGACTCAGTGTATGAGGGAATCACACCCTCAAATGAAACCTACTACAGACTCTTTGGGTCTTTTATTTCTCTGAACCTGCTTCCATCATCAGGATTTGGTTCGTGACAAGTGCTGTATTCAAAAGATGTGTCTTTTCTGGACAAAAATGTCTGTTAAGCTTGTTTTGGGAAGGATTAGGTATTAAGTTAAATTATATTAAAAATAAATAATACAAATTTTACTTTCCAGTATAGCTAGGAGTTCTAAACTATAAATTTAAAAACAAGCCTTATTGAAATATAAATGACCGTAAGCCTAAGTAATAAACATAAATAAATGCTTATGTTTCCTGTGATTTTCATATACTTTTGAGTTTGAGTTGATAAACTATTCTTGAGTATTACGTATTGTAACATGGTCCTACTGTGTGTGACTGATACCCAGTGTGTACCACACAGAACCTCACCGTGAGAGTTTAACAGTATCCTGAATGGTTTATACTTGGTTGAACAAAATGAGTTCACTGATCTCGCTCTTGCCTGTCACTGTCATGTCCAATTGACATAGAAGTTTCTAAGTTTCTAAGTGCTCTCTGTTTCCATACTCATCGCGGCCAAAACAAAGAATTTGTAGACTGGAACACTTGGAGTAACACTGTTCTAGGAACTATTGGAGAATATAAAGTACCGTGGAAACCCTTGAAATATTAAATAGCAATAAAAAATGCAATTGCTTAAAGGGCAATAGAAGGGATACCCCAGTGCAACATCCGATTAATTGACGAATAAGCTACAGAGAGGTTAACATCCTCAACACCCAGCTGAGTGAGAAATCCTTTAGGCTAGAGAGAGAGGTGCCAAGGAGAGCTGCGTGGAGAAGACAGAGCAGCACTTGAATGATCTCTTAAAGGATGATAGCTGTTTAAAAATATAAAATGGATCCATTTGATTTTATTAATAATTTTAGTATCTTGATTAACTAATTAATGAATTGTCCTGTGAACCGAAGGTAAACAAACATTGGTCATATTAATTAATTATACATAAATACTGATTTTACTATATTAATCTTAAGGTCAGCCTTTGACTACAAAGGGAACTTCCTTGCTTGCCTTTCTTTCATCTTATTTTTCAATTACAGTTTACATTCAGTATTATTTTGTATTAGTTTCAGGTGTACAGCATAGTGGTTAGACAATCGCATACTTTACAAAGTGTTCCCCTGACATTTCCAGTACGCACCTGGCACCATTTGTGCACTTTAAAAAAAAAAAAGTTAAATTGAAAAAAGTAAAAAGAAAGTCTTTGTTCTTTTGAATCGTTACCAGTTTGTGATTACTGTGTTTCCAGATTCTTTATAAGTGGGAATACTCAGTAAGGTTCCTTTAAAAAGCTCTGTTTCCCAGATGTTGCTCTGTAATACGGGACCAGTCCTTGCCAGCTCCATCTTCCTTTTTCATGCGTACTGTGGCGTTAGATCGCTTCACTTCCTTTGCGAAAGAATGACTGCAGAATCCTAGGGTCTGGTCACTGTTTTACACGGTGTCTATTGCCTGCCGAGGGTATTAGAACTTTCTATTGGTCATCACCAGATAGTAAGTTGGAATTACTATTACACCAGATATTAAATGGGAATTCCTATTACTAATGTTTGGTGAGCTAGCTGTGTACAAGTTACAGATGAATATATATATATATATATATTTTGCTTAGTTTTATTATTTTTAAACAGTCCCATTTTAAAATAGAATAATATCTTTTAAAAATCCACTAATTCTAGCTTCTCTTGGAAAATCAGAAGTGCTGGCACAACTTGGTCCACAATTCAATATAAGAATTATCTATTAGATATTTTCAACAAGCTCCTCCCTTTTTATACGGCACGTGTTGTCCAGTCCCCACCATGACCTAGGGACTTACTTCCTTTCTGTTTATCTCCTCTGTCTTGCCAGCCTGACTTCCATAGATAGCTTAGTTTGATTACTGGACTTGTATGTAATAGCATGTTTGACCCTCCAAATCTAAAACCACACCCAACCAAAACTTTCAACTTTACCAGCACTATCAGCTTCCTAACTTGAATTATGTGTCATTTGAAGAACAAAATGATATATAATTCTGTGGCTGAAATAAGTTGGTTGATCTCAGATTACTATAATCTGCATAAATAAAATATTGTGTGTATATATCTGTGTGAATATGCATGTATATATATGTGAGATGTGAGAATAAGACAAATATATTCAATTATCTGAGTGAAGGAAACGTGGTAGTTTTTTAATGATCTTGAATTTTATGTTTGTAATTATTTCAATATAAAAATATTTTTAAAAGTCAAAGCTAAATATCAACCACAGGTTGTCAACAGTAAGAAAGTTTTTTCTTCCCTAAGTGATTAATCTTTTAGTCAGAATTTGAGGAAAGGGAACATTTAAAGCCAACCTAATTGGTACCATGTCTTAAAAATTGTTTTTCAGAGAAAAAGAAATGTTTTCTTCTAGCAGATATTAAGAATAAGACTTAGAAAATATTTTTGTATGTATTTGCAACCAAAACCATTTGTCTCTGCATCTGAATTTTAGTGCCCTGACGTAAGAAAACACTCAAAGCATAAATGAATGCGTTGCCTCCCTGCATCCAAAGAAGGATCTTATTAGCAGTGTATACGTGGTTGATGAGGTGTAGGCATCCACGTATTAGATATTTTTTAAAAGCAGCCATATTGTCAACAGAGCACAGATCTGACCTGTTTGTTCATCTGTGATGATGAATTTATGTCAGTTTAGTCCCACACTTGGGTCTAGTGCGTGGTACGCGTCTCCTAGCAGGCTGGGCAATAAAAGCTGTAGTCCACACACCCACAAAGGACAAAGATAAATACTAGTCAACAACAATATTCATTCTGTTTATTTCCCATAGAAGCAAACCTACTTGCCCCAGTTTTGGAGAGTGGAAGCCCCTTTCATCTAGATGCAGTATCCTTTTGACATGTCCCTCTGTTTCTTGGAGAACTTTCTTACTTTCTGGCTCAGTACACTTTCAGGCTTATCTTATGCTTTCCCTGCCCCAGTGATGAAATCAGCCATTTCTCCGAAAAGCCTTTTGCACCCTTGGTGTGGGATGTAGAAATCAAGATCTGGGGAATAGGTGTGGTTGTTGCTACTTGTATGTCACTGTTTTTCGACTTTGTCAGCAGAGTTGGGGGGAATGGAGGAAATGCACACACACATACATGTGGATATTTCTATTTCTTTGTCTATTTATAGTAAATATCATGAGTTCATACTGATATCCCTCATTTCAATCCCACACCACGGGGTTTCTTGTAGCCTTCTCCCTTCCGCATTTGTCATTTGTCATTTCTGCAGTAGTGTGAAACCTGGCTCCCATCATCCTCAACATATTTACTTATTTTCTCAGCCCTCTTGTCTGTAATGAATTCCCCCACTCCGTGGGCCACCTCCTCAACCCCTACTCTCCTGGACACCCCGGCCGCACCAGTGGCACCCTTACCCTGGCCCCGCCACACCAACAGACTGAGCCAGCGGGACCCTCGGCCCTGGCTCTGCCAGAGACACTGGCCCTGCTGGCCAAATCCTTGGCGTTTTAAACATAGACGAATTATAAGCAAAAATTTGAGACAAAGTATTTCCTGAAATTATAAAATAAGAATATTAATAGTTTTAGCTATTTAATTACATAGTTTAGGTTCAGTTCTTATTTCACCGAGGACAATGGAACCTATTAAGTGAAGATTTGGAAATACTGGTATTTATAAGTAGGCTTACATTTACTTTTTGAAATGTAATTTTATCAGAAATGTAGCATGTAGAGAAGCAGTTCAGTGCTTAAGTGAACAAGGCTGACCTAGAGGACAGCTACTTTCTGAGAGCAACTAAAGCTTTTCTTAATGGTCTATGAAGTTCAGAATTCATAATCATAGTTGGGGCAACACCTAAACAAAAAAATAAATATTATAGTATTTTTTTAAATTGGCAACCCATCTACTTACATAAATTCCTTTCTCAGTTTGACCTAGCCATAAAAATGATTTAATTTCTGCTTTAGGAACTTAAAAAAAAAAAAAAAAAAAAAAAAAAAAACACAGGGAAAATTATTTGTTTTTTCCATTTCCTGGTGTATTTGATCTGTTTTTAGTTTTTGACTCTTTTCTTTGCCACCACATTCTTACTCTCTTAGTTCACTTCCTGATGTCTGGTATCCCTGAGCATAGACAGCACTTAGTTGTTTGCACAAGTGGAGAAGGACTGACTGCATGAAGCCGAGTAGTGGATTATCATGTTTGTCTTTGGAATGTGTTGATTTTTGAAATTGAATATGGGCCCATTTAATACTTTGAGATTTGTTTTTTAATGAATCTCTTAATGGTTCCAGGTCCCTTCTCCCTTAGTAAAAAATTCCCTTGGATCCCACAGCAGTGTACTAGGAATAAGTAATAATAAATAGAAAAAGAAATCTGGCTCACAGTTTCTTAGGAAACTTGATTACAACATAATAGGAATAAGCTGTAAAATACAGCATCTCAGGTATCATGTAGAGATGAAAACCCTCTTCAGAGTGGTCATAGCTGATGTCTTTCACCTTCCACGTCCTCTTTAAATCCCTCCAAATTCAGCTGCCTTCTTTTCACCATAAAAACTTATCCCACAGTGAACAGTCACTGAGCACAGAAGAGTTTAGAGGCTTTGCTCAAGTTAAAAACATCAAAGTTTTATTCAAGGATCCTAGGTTTGCAAATCAGAAACACTACCGGGTGTTCTGAAGAAAAAAGTTGGAAGTTCTTATAGTAAAAAGTACATTTTGGAAAAGAATCAGCCCTACACTCTTAGCCACTGCATCGGTCTGAGATGATCTTCCAGATGACCAGTGGTCTGGATAATGCCATTCAGTGGTCTGTGTGTGGAAACATTCTCTCCCAAGTTCTTAATATGAACATTCTTTCCTAAAATCTTCAGAGTCATCCACAGGATTCACATATGTCATCAGGCATTGATACACTGAGAAGTCCATAAATTGAAGTTTCCAGGCTAAAGTGAGAATAGAATCATTCCGTCATGCCTCAGCCTACTTGGTTTTATTAATTTAGCAGCTTGACTAAAGTGACTCCATTTTGTTTCCTCACCCTTTCCCCAGCAGCCTTTGGTATGTCACTTGTGACTGCCTTCTGACGTTCTTCATTTCCTTGGAGGGGTTGCTGGCATCAGAGGCATGGCAGTGTTACTGGATTGGCACGGTAGAAGTTCTCTACACCAGCAGAAACTCCCAGCACTGGCCTAGGAAGTATCCCAATACAATCTTTCTCCTTCCCCCAAGGCTACTGCCCACAGTCCAAAAGCAAGGCCACCTAAAGGACATGAATTCTACCCTGCTGACAGGGGGAAAAGTTAACCCCTCACTTTACCTAAGACTCAAGGGAGGTTATTTTTTTTTAAAGGAGCTTTACATGAGGAAATGTGGCCTTCCTGGGTGTTACGGACATCTGACAAGGAAAACCAAGGAGAGCCAGCTGACAAAGTTTCTGGCCATTCAGTTGTTCATTCAATAAATACTTTTGCTGCTCAGTTCTATAGTGGCCCAGCAGAAACAACAGCCAAACACATAACTTAGGAGCATCTGGACGCTTTCCAGTTTTCCCTCCTCTTACACAACCCATTCTGTAGTAGACAGATCTCCCTCTCAAGGCCAATGAAAGCTTTGCTTTATAATTCAGATGTCTCCAGGCAGAGATGATAATTAGGTGATTGGTACTATGGTGGGTTTCTTCTTACCTATAACCGCGTGTGTGATGTCCACAAAAGAAGGTTTTGGAAGATTTTCTATTAATATTTAATAACTATAATTAGCAACGTACATGAAAAACATGTGAGGTAGTTCTTGGCATAGTAGGTACACAATAAATATCAGTTCAGTGTGACTTTGTTTATTGGACTTAAAACAGATGTTGTCACAGTAACTGAAATGGAAATAATTCATTCACTTGACTGCGTAACCATTTACTTCTCTTTAGTGTCTCCTGCTGCAACTACAACTCAGCTTGTACCCAAAACTGCCTGTCTGGTTGCCCCAAGACTCAGTAACACCTGAGAAAACCTTGCTTTAAATATATCAAAGGCTTTACGTGTTATGAAAATTGGGATAAGGAACTATAGTTTTCAAAAAGTGATATAGTGCACTGATTAGACTTTCTATCATTTACTAAGTTAGGCGTAGTTGTTTTTTTAAAAAAAAGTGACAGCTGTCACCCAGGGAGCCCTGGGGAGTGGAATACCTAAGCACAGTGTAAGGTAAAGAGGCTTCCTGCCAGTATAAATGGGAGGGGGGGTGGGATAAGAACACTAAATTTATCCTATTGAGTTCAGTCCTCAGACAACTGTGTGATTATTTGTTTTTTGTTTAAAGTGTTTAGTACAGTAGTATAAGTGACTTATAGTATTATTTAAAAAGCATAATTGTTATAAATTCACATAATTGTGCATTTCTATCAAAGGGTTTTCTGACTCTAGGATCCTGCATATTCCTGAGCAGTACTGACTTATAAATAGGCTAAGTCCTTGGTTAAGGCAAAATGCAGTTAACTACTTCCCTAGACATGCCCAGTAGCCAAATGGTTACTGGAATAGGAAATCGTCTTTTAAGTGAAATGGACAGAAAGGAATAAATGTATGAGTTGAGCCCTGTGTTTGAGAAAGTATAGATATTACTTGTTCATCAGAAGAGAAAATACAGTGTCATGTTATTAATGGGAAAATTTCATTCTTACGTTTGAGTCTAACTCTTTGTGCCTGTCAGTATTAGGCACTCGGCATTTCAGCAACCAATAATGCTATTGTGATTGACATTGTAAAATATAAAACATCTTCATTGTGGTTTTTTCGTTACTAGTTTTTAAATGCATATGAATATTTAAAGATCCATCTATTGGCCTGAGGATCTGTCATTTCTAAGAACTCCTACGGTCCCTTAAAGTGGTTTAACTGTGGTCCAGTTCATCAGCCTCTGTATTTCCTCCACTAGAATTTTAGTAAAACCATTCAGTCAGTTAAGGGCTCTAGGATGGCAAACGAAGACCAAGACAATTTGCGTTCCATGTATGGTTTTGGTAAGCTCTAAACCTTGTATAATCTCAAGAAAAGGAGAGCTTTTCTTACAAGATCAAAGCAGAACCATTTCAGGATTCATTTGTTGAAGTTGCAGGTGCTCTAACCTAATGATGGTTCTCTACCCAGTGTGGACTGTCCTGACCCCAGCCGTGTAGACTCATTGCTGAAAGGGACTGGGGGAGCCAGTGCCCAATATCCTTCTCGTAATGACTGACTTGAAATTTGAACCCTTTTCAGACACCCCAGCAGACAAAACAACAAAAACAGGAAAGCAGTCTATTTACAGGTGTCAACCCAGCCTGCTGTGTCTGTGGGCATGATTTGCTATGCTGTATTTGACAGATTATTTTCTATATGTTGAGACTTTTCCTGTTTTCATCAACATATATTATGAAACATCGATTCCCTTTTACCAGGTGAATGAGTTGTGGTAATTGTTAAAAGTAGTTTTCATAATCAAGAGATTTATTTAGACAGTGTTTTAAGAGCCAGCCTTTTTAAATTTTTAAATTGCCTGGGAGCCTTCATGGAGGGAGTGTTGTCACTGATTAACTCATTGATGTGATCAAATTTAGCTACTAAAAATTTTTAAAATAGAACCCAGATGTTTGTCCTATCTCTTTAAAATCTTTTTCTTGCTTTTCAATTCCATGTGGTCTCTGCAGCATTTGCCCACCTTGACAGGTAAGGATGTCTGGTTGCCTTCTGTGTGTTCGCTGTCCTCTGTGTTTTTCCCTTTGTGTCCAAGGGATCAGGTTTAATTAAATGACAAGAAAAGGGAAAGACACCTTGCCTTGGATGGCCCTCAGGTAATCCAGACTCAGCACAGCCTGTCTAAGTCACGGCCTCCTCCTAGACATTTGCTTTTCTTCTGCTGTCCGTGTTCTCATCAGTGAATGGCTTCGTGGTCTGCTCCGTGGCTCATGGGAGAAGCCCCGACACCTCCTGCTTTCTCACCTCCCACACCCTATAACCTACCCTGTCTCATCAGTGGAGCTCCATCTCCGAAAGCCTGTCTGCTGCTCCATCTCCACTGCTCTGGCACGAGGCACTCAGTCCTTCCCACCTGCGATCAGAGGAGGCTTGCCAAAAGGCTAATGGGATCGGTGCTTAAAACTCCGCCTTGAAATGAAGTCCAAAACCGCAGCAAGGCCCCTTGCCCATGCTCGCCTTCCCCCTCGCACCCCTGGCTGCCTGTGCTGTAGTGAGGTCACAGTGTCCTGCTCTGGGTCCTCAGGCCCTTGCGCCTGCCCCCACTGTGCTATGCACGTTCTGGCGCCCCTTCCTGGAGCCCCCACTGAGTGTCTGTCCTGCTCGCCCTGCGTTATGGTGGAGACGGCTCTCTGCCGTCCATTCCTCCACCCGTGGCTCTAGCACAGGGCTCGGAAGATGAGCCCTGATAACTGTTTATTGAATGAATGAACAAGTAAACACACGACAAAGTTAAAGATAGCAGCAGGAACACTTAAACTTAATGTGTTTCTACAAGGCATGCCTTACGAATAGAAATGTGTTTTGAGAAAGCAATCATTATCTTAAAATGTATTTATCAAAAATAAATTATTTTCCATTACAAAAATAAATTTTAAAAGAAAGTAAGTTCAGCCCAGCCTCTCCTGACCACACTTGGTGGTTCAGTACCTGCGTGCTGCTCGCATGAGATGTTGCTGTAGGGAAGAAAACCGAGCCCCGAGCTCAGGAAGTCAGTGAAGCCGCTGCCGGCACCCCTCACCAGTTTCTGACACCCATGGAAAGCCCAGACATGGCTGGGGAGGGATCACTGGCTTTAGAGGATCCTTGTGAACTACTAGAAGAGACTTGCCGGACTCATGCCAAGCTGGGTCGTGATTCAGTCCACACACAGCAGCGACCCTTGCTGTGAGGACAGACAGCACAGCACAGATGCGACGTGCAGGGCCCGGGGACCTGGGTGGGGGACAGGCGCTTCCTGCCCCTCGGACAGCTTGCAGGTCGCTCCTAATGAAAGCAGGGCTGTGTGTCACGGCACTCTCAGCACGCCCCAGTGCGTGCCGGATGCTCCAGTGAGTGGGGCGGCTCGTTTCTTAGAACGACCCTGTGAGGTAGATCCTCGTGCAGATGGAGAGAGTGGGGCACAGAAGGTTGTTCACCTGAAACTAATATAATATTGTATGTCAACTGTAACTGAAAAATAGATTTAAAAAAGAAAGTGGGGCACAGAAAGGTTTCAGTAGCTTACATATAATCATAGAGCTAGTTAGTGCTAACTGCAGTCCTTTCAGAAGACACCCTTTTCTGTGCTGCAGAGGGGCCAGGGACACCCGTGTGTGCCCTGGTGGGCTGTGGTGGTGCTTCCCCAGCATTCTCTTCCAAGGGTTCGTGCGTTAATAAAAAGTCAAACTAAAGCAGCCTCTTCCTGGTGCTGCTAAGGCAGAGTAAGCCTAGACGCGCCTAGAGCTGTCTATGTGGAGGTGGTATAATCACATAAACGTTCAGATGTCAAGTAACTCAGTTTTTAGGATGTTGCCTTTGAACCCTCCCACTTCTGAAGCTGGGTTAGGCATTCTTTCTCTAAGCTTCCTTCGCATCCTTTTTCTCTTTGTTACTGTCTTAAATCTTTTCTGAAACTGTGTGATGGGGGTGTGTGTGTGTGTGTGTGTGTGTGTGTGTATAAGAGGAGAGAGGGAGGGAGATATGAGGAAAAGGGAGAGAAAATGGGAGCAAGAGGGGAATAATAAAAAAACATGTAAATTTTAAACCATCTATTATAAGTGATATGAAATTTAAACTACATGGCACTGTCTGTTTATGAAGACCTTTGAGCACAATAACACTGTGCCTTATTCTTCTCTTGGCCTAGTGCCTGGCTCTCACTAGTTACTCAGATGTTTATGAATGCACACAATCAGCAGCTAGCAGCACCAGGATTCAAACCCAGTGCTGCAGGGCTGTGGGATTCTGCAGCACATACTCTTTCTGGCACATAGTCCCTGCCCCTCTCGGGAACGCAGTCTAACAGAGGGGCTAAAGCAGATTGAGTGCCTCACAGGGACACCGTGATTTTGCCAGAAGCAGCAGAAACAAGATGCCTTCCCCCTTGGGAGAGATTCTCATCTGAGAACTGGGGAAGGTGAACTGAACCTTACTGAACGTTGGCAGCAAGCTGAGGAGCATTGCAAAAGTTCGGTGCATCAGTAAAACAGGGGTCAAAGTTCTGTGTACTTGGAAAATAAAACTGCAATATAGGGTGTTCTTTCGAAAGGCACGAGCATTGTTGGTTGAAAACCTGCACCCAGGAAGCAGAAACCCACACATCTCGTAGGTGAAAGAGTAAATTGCTGCAACCTCTTTGGAGAATAATTTGACAGTAACTCATGAGTTTAAATTACACATGTCCTTTGAACCAGCAACTTTAATTCTAGAAATGTATTTTACAGGTGTACATGCACATGGTCACAAAGAAATACATACCATTACATTTATAGTTGCATTGTTATAGTAACAAAATATTGGTTGTAGCCTAAATGTCCATCTAATAAGGATTTGATTATATTATTGTATGTTCACCTATGAAACTGAATACTATGCAGGCATTAAAAAATGAGGCTATTCTCTTACTTACATGAAACTATCTCAAGGTATCTGTTTTAATTAGAGAAAAAGTCATTCATGTAAAAAACCGTATGTATGCATATGCGTGTGGATGAGTAAACTATTTCTATAAGAATTCACAGGAAACTGTTGAGGGACGCTGTGAGAAAAGTGGGAGAAATACTTGCCACTATCTATCATTTATACCTTTTGAATCTGTTAGTGTTGCCTATTCAAAATGAAGAAAAAATTAAATGTACTATATGAGGAAGCTTGGAGATTGGATTTTTATTAATAACTTTTGATTTCAAATGTGCAGAAGCGCTGCAAGAAGACTGCAAGACTCTTCCTCAGAGCACAGCTCGCATTTAGTTGTTGTCTCTGATGTCTTATCATCTGGGATAACATGCAGCCTTCCTCTGTTTCCTTGACCGCGGAATTTTCCAGCTCTTTTGCCACCTGTGCTTTAATTTAGGTGTGTGGTTGTCTCCTCCCGATCGGATTCGGGTTGTGAGTTCCTGGCAGACACCACAGAAGTGACTGTGTGTCCTCTCTGCATCCCCCCTGGAGGCCCTATGCTTCTCAGGTTCTCGGCCCTGGGCTCTGGTGAGCTCTCCTTCAGGGACCCACGCAGAAGATTTCAGGGAATTCTGTGGCACCTGAGCTGGGCGTTGGAATCCCTAAGCTCATCCTTACATTCACCACTTTACCCAGCAGCATTATTAGGAGCCACCAGTCAGCCTCATTATTTGTTAGTTTTCCAAAATTGTTCTCAAGTGTCACCGACACGGTCTCCCAGCTCTTTGCTGCCAACAAGGGGTGGACGAGGAGTATCCCGTGCAGACATTTCACGTTTCTCTGTGTTGCCAGATCACACCAGGAGCTCTGACTGCTCTCTTTACTACTGGAAATAGAGTCCTTAGTTGTTGTTCTTTTTAAGTAAATGTTTCAGAATTCCTGTACAAAACACTGTTGTCCTCCAAAGGCATTTTTACATTTTCTCCAATGCTACTCATTAAACGAAAAAAGTTTAGGACCACTTTCATTCAGACACCAGTGGAAAACATCTGTCTCATTTAATAAATATTTTTGAACTTCTTAAAATTAAGAAGTTAATTAAGAAATTAAATTTTTAAAATCCATTGCTGCTGAGCTATTTTAACTATTTGCAGAGTTTGAAAGGAGACACCTGAACAGAGCAAATACCCTGCACTGGCGTTCAAGGCGGGGTATCAAGAACAGTTTCCTAAGGGGCTGATGCTTGGGCTTTTGAAGGAGTGAGAACCTGGCAAGCAGATGGGGGAAGAAGAGGCCAGGTGGAGAACGGGTATTGTGTGCTGGGGAACTGTAAATCGCTCACTGCTGTGGCGGTATGAGCGGCATATGAAGAGGCAGGCATGGGAGGTGTGGGTGGGTAATCGGGAGTCAAGTGAAGGGAACCTCAAAGCCAGGACACAGAAGACCTGTGCTCTGCTGTGGAGTCCGTCTACTACTCTTTAGTGTTCCTCATTGAAAGAGGTGTGTTGTGATAGTCCTTGCCACCCCAGGACATGCTTTTATGATATTTCTTATCATACTATATGGTTACTATTTCTTTACAGTACTTCCCTATTCTTTTTCTTTCTAATTCCCAGAGTCAGGCCCAGTGTCTGGCACAAAGTAGGTATTGAACAAATATTTGAGCAATACATCATAAAAGTTTATTACAAAAAAAGGTCTGCACACTGAGGTGGAGGTTGTAAAAATTCCTTCTTTGGTTTCTTCTTGTAAGAGATGGTATCGTCCAGTTTGTTTTCACGGATAATTAGAGCCATTTCTCCTGGAGGCAAACCAAGCAGGTGACCTGACCGCATTACCTCAGTGCTGGCTTCGTACCCTGAGGTTTCCCGAAGCAAAGGAAGTCTTGGGTCGGTGTTGCTGTGTATATGGCACCATCTAGCGGCGCTTTTAAGCTAACCAAATTAAAATGTCATCTTTGATAACCAAACGGTTTCAAACAAGCTTCTAACATTTTGTAAATTGCTGAAGCACTGTATTTACTCTGTATTTTTTGAACCTTTGCCACTCTCTCAAAGTTAATTATGCATTTGATAATTCATGTATTTTAATTGTGTCGTAACAACCATGATGCCTAGAACTTGTGGTGAACAAAATAATTCTATTTGAAATAAAATGGCATTTCAGAGAACGTACTTGGTTAGACAGACCTGAAGTCTTAGAACAACATTCTAATCTCCTATGTCATTTGCTGTTCCTCTTAGTCACCAAGTTCCAGACTTAGGAGGTAACTGACTTTCTAATATCCATCTCCTTTTCTCCGCACCACCTCCCAACCCCCTGCCCCCATTTCAACAGTGTTTTTAAAACTAAAGAATATTGTTAATTCTTATCCTTGAAGACAGCTGTGGAGCATGTCATGCAAATTTGAAGGTTAAGCCAGAAAGGCTTGAGTAGTGAACCTTAGCTTTTTATTGCTTTTGTGTGCCTTAGAACGTGAGTTATGTAGACATTTCGCTTGTGACTAACTGCTGGTTGATTGACAGCTGAGGCAGGGAAGCAGGTTATAATCATTAAATGAATTTGTCGTATGTAGGGATTGCTGTGATTTTAAGTAGCAATGTTAATAAAATAAAAGCATTTATTAAAAATATCCTTCCTGCAGAACATAATTGGAAACATAAAATTAATTGCCTTTTTAAAACAGTACTTACACAATGCCAGAGGGAGAGAAGGGTATAATTATCGCCATCTTACAGTTGAAGAAGCCCGAGCGCGTGGAGGTTAAGTAGCTTTCACAAGGTCTCACTGCCGTGAAGTTTGCAACGTGAGCATTCAGAGCCAGATGCAGAGGACTCCAGAGTCAGTGCTCTTAGCTACCGTATAAACTTGCTGTATAGCAATAAGAGGATGCATAGGAAAACCACCGCAGGAAAACATGCACAGAAAACCTTAAAGAGGTTAATAACTCCTATTTAAATATACACTAACTACTTGATGAAAATCTTGATTTTAATTTATTGTTGACATTATCAACATCTGTTTGTTTCCACTCCTACTTACAGCTACAGCCTTCATTCCAGTGTGGAATGAAGGAACTTGAAGGAGTTGTTTGTTTGTTTTGGTTTTTGGCCTTAGGGTTCCAAATGCTTAGTTATTGCTGCCCCAGGGGCCCCACAACAAGAGTGCTTGGGGTCACAGCTGCTGTCCCTGTCGGCATGGCGTCCACCCCGGCATTCCCTTCCCTCGGCTCTCGGAAGTGACCCGTGTGCCTGTGGCTCTCGGCAGGCACAGTGTGATGGTGGCAACCACTTGTCCATTTGGGTGTTGGCCTAGCTCTGGTTCATATATGTTTACATATGTGGGTTATTGTGTAAATAGTGAATATATATGGGCTTTCTAAATTTAAAATTTTTTCTTTGTAAATATAGACACATAATTTTGTGCAATCACAGTCGTATCACATATGCTGGGAATTTTTTTCCCTCTTTTTTTTTCTTTGTTGCTGTGGCTTCCAACTACCCACATGACCTTCCTCCTCCTCACTCTATTGTATGTGTGAAAGGATACATAAAACAGCATGTAGTCTTCCATATTCTCCCATGCTTATGTAACCATTTATAAAATACTTCTATGTACAGTTGTATGTACTAACTCTATATGGGGTGGCCTTTTAGCCTTTTGTCATGAAAAAGGTGGAATCATATTATAAATACTTTTAAAAATACCCCTACCTTACAACCGGCTATCGCATTCCTGGCAGCGTTCCCCACAGAGATGAAAGCACTGATTTGTAAACTTGTATGTCAATATACTGTTAGTCAACATAGCAGGAAGGAAAGGAGTGTTTCAATAAATAATGGTGTATCTACACCATGAAATTTAAAAAGTGAATTGGACTTATGCCAGAAGTGTCTCCTCTGCCATTCTTTCTGCTGTGGGTTTTACTGTTACTTTATTACTTTACTGACATTCTAGTCTTGTTTCAGGAGGGAACAGAAATAAATTTATCTGGACTGTTTTCTATAAAACTGAAAGTCCAGCTAAGTGGATTCAAGACCTGTTTTGACTTCTATTTCTTTTCTTTGTAGAGCTCTTAGGTTGTCTTCAGCTATTTTCCCCACTTCTTAACCTTCTATATTTTGAAATAGGAAATCTCCAGCCTCCCAAAAATTAAGTTCTTATTTCTTTCTTGACTTTTAACCCCTTCTGGCCTTTTCCAGCAGCAGCAGCTCAGCTCAGCCTCAAACATTGTCGCTAAGAATACACTCAGAACCAGTGAAATGTCAATTCAGAAATTGTTCCTATGACGTTTGGATTTTCTGGGAGATAAGAGACTCACAGAAAAGAAATAGCATTTCTGTATAACCCCAGCTACTTCTTCCCTTTCTTTTGCTTCTGTACAGATTTGAAAAGGGGCGCATCTACACGTTCATCGGAGAAGTGGTCGTTTCCGTGAATCCATACAGGTTGCTGAACATTTATGGGAGAGAGACAATTGAGCAGTATAAGGGACGTGAGCTGTACGAGAGGCCGCCTCATCTTTTTGCTGTTGCCGATGCTGCCTACAAGGCCATGAAGAGGCGGTCAAAAGACACTTGTATTATGATATCAGGTATTTAGAGGAGGGGGTCCCCTGTACTTCCAAGTTCAGAGTGTATTGAACTTCTTAGGTACTCAAGGATCCAAATGTTTGATTAGATCTCTTTTGAAGTTAGAAACCTTGAATAATTTTTAGAAGAAAAAATGTGATGAACATTAAATTCTAAATTATTTCTATCATCCCTGACGGCCCTCTAGCCTTGGTTCATTTTTATAAGTACATTTTACATTTAGATGGACTTTAGTCACTTTTGTAGACTGAGCTGACATAGACATGCCTTCCTTCCATCTCAAGCCCATAAAAGTACTGGATAGATTGTAACAAAAGTTATTTTATATAATGACAGAATGAAACTGAGAGATGAAATCCTGAGGAACCAAAAATGAAGAATGCACTCAAAGTCAGATTGGTGACTGGGAGCTAAGGTTGAGGGGCGTCCTCGCATGAGGGCTGGTCCAGCTTGTAGACCTGGGGGCACCCAGCCAGGAGGGAGACGGGTCCTGTTTACCGAAGAAAACACTGAACTGTCTCTGTAAAGCTGAGCTTTTCAGGGAAAATGGGGGCAGGAAAAATGTCTGTCCACTGACCCTGGATGGCCTCCCCCAAACTGTGGAGACTTCTTTTGGTGCTAATAACACCTCACATTTTGCATTAGTGGCTTTATACTTTTAAAAACACTTTTATGATTTTTATTCCATGTTGGTTATCAGACAGCTGAAAAATGATAAGTAAAGCAGTTGTGTTTCTGCTTTATAGATAAGAATATTAAGGGTCAGAAAAGTTAAGTCACTAAGTGATAAGAGCTAGAGAATTATAGCCTAGGACTATTATTTTGTGAAAACAAATTATATTAAGCAATATTGCCTGATTGTACAAATAGTAGTCACATGTGCATGTATAGTTATATAATAAATGCATAATTATATTATAGAATTATGTTCATTTAGCAATATATAGTGGGCACCTTTTCATTAGAGTACTATGGAAGTAGTGCGTTCTCTAACAATTGTGTAGTATTCTATTGAATCATAATTTATTTACCTAACCCTCTACTGGTGGGCATATTATTTTCAGATTTTAGCTATGACACATAGTTTGCAGAAAGGCTTTTAAAACCTTTGATGGTTATTATTTTATTAGCATTTTGTTCTTTCCATAGTATAAATTTCTACAGGTAGAGTTTTTGGGTCAGAGACATAAACATTTAAAAATGGAAGCAGATAATTCTAAATTGATCTCCTCTTCTCTAAGTTGTCATACTTTTTTGGTGACACCAAGTGTCTCAAGCTTGCTGCTTGATTTTTTTTTTTTTCCCAAAATCTCTTTAATTTTAATTTTCTGAAAGAAAGATGAAAAGAAATACCCTATAGAAAATAAGTTTATGTTAATTTAGCTATGGCTGCTGTTTGAATCACTAACTTGCTTTTTTCCTACTAGACTTAAGCATCACTGCAAAGTGCTAAGACTTTAGTTAGTCCAAGAAGTTAGTTTATCACATTTTATCTCTTGATATTTTTACTAAGTAAATCTTGATTTGTAATCTATTTGTTATTTTACTTCTACAATAATTTAATTTTTTTCAACATGTTCAGAAGCAATACCACATCAAGACAGGGTGAAATAACTCAAAAACAGCAAACATTGAAACTTAGGGATTTTAAGTAAATAATTAACATCATAAGTTTAAATCGTTCCATTAAAAATTAGCGTACTCTTGGTTTAAGTTGTAATGTTAAGCCTTGCGCAATTTCCCCCAGGGGAAAGCGGAGCTGGTAAAACCGAAGCCAGCAAGTACATCATGCAGTACATCGCGGCCATCACCAACCCCAGCCAGAGGGCTGAGATCGAAAGGTAATGGGGCAAATTCTGATAGCGCTTTACTTTCCATATAGAATTGACCTAAACTCTGATATGTGTCCACCGTTTATTGATGATAAATCACTTTGACTCTCTTACCGCGTGCTGTCTCTACTTTTATTCATATCAGTCTATTTCTATATTTGTTTTTAATAGGAAAAAAGATGACTGTTATGGTAAGCTTTACATAAAGAGAAAACAGAAAATAAAATTATTCTGAAACAGATGAAAGTGTCCCCTTTCTACCTTATAGTTGCTTCTTTAAATGTATGTGGTCCGCAAAGATGTTACAACCCACATGGGTAGGTTTTATGGTGCAAACACTCATAGGTTGCTTGCTCTTTCTGTTTGTCTTTCAAAAACTAGCGTTCTGAGGAGCCCTCGGTTTCCGTGTAAAGGGGCTCTGGGAGGCAGATCCATGCCATCCTTATTACAGCTAGACTCCTGGTAGTGGAAGTGCTAAGCATGATTCATTTTCCAAAAGGGTTTCAGCCACACCAGGCTGCCACTCACAGCAAGATGAGTAGAAAGCTCGTGTGCACTGCCCGGGCCCAGCGTTTAGCACAGTGTCTGGCACACAGTGTTCGCTTAATAAATGTGTAAGGGATGAACAGATGGGGTTTTTAAAGAGAAAGAAAAAACGTGGCCATAAAGCAACATGACTCAACGTTCTTATGTGGTATGGACATTTTGAAGAGGAAAATGAATTCTCAGAGCTGCTGCTTGGAAGCTCAATATTCATTCACTAAGGAGTCACGCTCTGTATACACTTCTCAGCCTTCAGTGTTATGCACAGAAAGAAAGGGTGCTGGGGTGAGCTGAGAGACGAGAACTTAGACTACCCTACCCAGTGTGGGCTTTCTTCTTTTCATCCTGATTGGCCTGGGTAGTCAGGTCAAGAGAGGGATTTTTGTTAATTGTGACACATTTCCCACTTCTCATTCTGACTTTGCAATCTAATAAGACAAAAATATGACTAGTTTTTAAAATTTCCTTAAGAGGTCAGGAGAGTAACTGGCTAAGAACTAAATTAATTTTATTTCGAAAACCAGTTGGTGTAGTGGGTGGAGCAGGGCATCTGAGCATTAGCCAGTCTTTCACAAACATACTTTACCATAGTTTTATAGACCATTTTCTTTGTTTACCGTAAGCAAGCAGCTTTTCCCCACATTTTAAAAATACACTTTCATTTAAGAGGAGGTAAGGTTGTAGGGCCACTTACAGTAATAGTAGAAGAAACTGTTGATCTGCTACAGCAGGTTAGTTCCGTGGCCAAAGTTACTTCTCCAGGTATGTACATGGAAGAGGAATTCTGTTCCTCCTGGTAAAACAAAGACGTAAGGAGGAGGACGAAGTTAAGATATATCCATTGGGAGAGATGGCTCTATGGAAGATTAGCAGTCATTAAATAAAGAGTGAATTAACTGATACAAAAGAGAGATTCTGTACAGCTTCAAACAAAAATGATGAGCAATATCTAAAAATAATAAAGACCACATTGATGATACGTAACTAAGTGCAATCAGTTTCACAGTTCTAGGCTTTATAAGCAAGTACTTTTAAAAATTGTATAATTTTCTGTTTCACCCATTCTTTCTTTTCAGAACATATTGTTCAGATTTTTCTCTATGTAAAAAAAAAGTTCATTTAAAAGAAAAACTAAAAATTACAGCATTATGTTGAAGGTAAATGTTCCCTGAAATCCCACCCTACTACCCCGTCAGCTTAGGTAACCATAGTGAAGTGTGCTGTTCACTCCAGGTTTTTAAGCATTTACTAACACATGTGCATAAGCACACACCCTCACATGTGTGCATGCACACACATGAAAGACCCTGCAATATGCATTATTTTGCAACTTAATTTCTCATTCATTAATATAGTCTGAACATCTTTCTATATCAGTACATGTACTGAGAAACAAAAATTTATTTTTATTCATCCCTCTTTATGTTGTGTGTGTGTGTGCATGTGTGTGTAGTGTAGCAAACAATGCTGCAGTGAGCATCTCTGTAAAAATATTTGCATGTCTTTTAATGATTTTTCTAAAGGCCCAGCCTTTAAAACTTTTTCTAGTGACTTTAATTTGTCTCTGTTCAAGAGTGAAGAATATGTTGCTTAAGTCCAACTGTGTCTTGGAAGCTTTTGGAAATGCCAAAACCAACCGTAATGACAACTCAAGCAGGTTTGGAAAATACATGGACATCAACTTTGACTTCAAGGGGGACCCTATTGGTGGACATATCAATAACTACTTATTGGAGAAGGTAAAATGTGCTTAATTTCTCAGGGTAATGTTTACAAGTCTTGAATTTTTTTTTAACCTAATTATAGAATTTCCTTAATTGCTTCAAAGTTGCTTTTAATACTACTCTCCCTCCCTTCCAGCTCTTTAGTTAGCTTTCTGTGACAAGATATTCTCCTTTTATGTTCTTTTATTAGCACTTACAATATCAACTTGAAAAAGGTTGTAGACTTTGTAGATGAAGATATAGGTATGTGGGTGGGAGGGGTGGCAATGGTCTGCAGCTGTGTGCCAGCTTCTGGGTAACTTTGAACCAAACACCAATCTAGGACCGATCCTTTCTACCCTTTTTATACATCACCACCTCCCATATGTCTTGGAGTTTTTTGGTTTGTTTGTTTTTAATGCTTTATAGAAGATCTATCATGTTCATTACCTGAGACAACACTCTTTTCAAACAATCATGCCCATACAACTTTTTTTTAATCAAGATATAATTAACATATAACATTGTATAAGTTTAAGGTATACAGTGTATTGATTCAATACTCCCATGTGTTTTTATTCTAATTAACTTGAAATCTCATTTTCTTCTAGTTTCTATTTGTGTGTGGCCTCCTTTATGGCAGTATAAAGGATGTTTGCTAAATTGAAGTCAGACTACCAAGGAAATTGTTTCTATCAGAGTCAGTTAAAAAGGGACAGGAAATGCCAGGTGTTATCAGTGTTTTTTCCAGATGTTGCATCGCTTCACTTTATGTGCATATTCCCTGTGAATAAACATACATTTTCATAATAGCAGCCTCGTAATAACAGTCTTTTGGGAACCACCTACGGGCGGAGTCTCCATAGACAAGTCTTGCTCAACTGATTTTATTACAGGATATAAGGCTTTGCTCTTAGAAATGCCAGCAGACCCAGGGGACAGGAGTGTTGAGACTATTTGTCCCTAAATAGTTCTTCCTATTCTCTCCACTTCCAATTTTTTCCTCCCTAAAAAAAAATTCCATCTTCAGGGTCAAGGTTTAAAATATCAAAATAGCCTTATTTTTAACAAGTTTTGGGAACTCTGTTTTGTTTTGTTTTTTATTTTATTTTATTTTATTTTTGGTTTTTCAATTACAGTTGTCCCCTTTTCTCCCCATTTCTCTCCCCCACCCAACCCACCCCCTCTCCCGCAATCATATCCCTCCCCGTTGTCCATGTCCATGAGTCATTTATACACGTTCCTTGACTAAACCCTTCCCTTACTTATCCCCCTTCTCTCCCTCCCCCCTCCCCCCTATTGACTGTTATTCTGCTCCTTGTCCTATTTAGTTCGTTTGTTTATGTTGTTCTTTAGTTTCCTGTATTAGGTGATATCATATGGTATTTTTCTTTCTTTGCCTGGCTTATATCACTAAGCAAAATTCTTTCTAGTTCCATCCATGTTGTTGCAAATGGCAGGACTTCCTTCTTTCTTTCTGCTGCATAGTATTCCATTGTGTAAATGTACCACAGTTTTTTGATCCACTCATCTACAGATGGGCACTTAGGTTGTTTCTAGGACTTAGCTATTGTAAACAGTGCTGCAATGAACATAGGGGTGCATAAATTCTTTTGAATTGGTGTTTTAAGATTCTTCGGAATTCTAAGACTCTACTGTTTAGAAATAACTGCTATTAACTTTTTTGTATTTCCCTTCATGTATTTTTTTATTGGATATACATATATAGTAAGTTTATTATATCTGTGTAGGTGTGTTTATATATTTATACATACATTACCTGCCTATATAGAAATATATACAAATGTGATTATACTATAAAATTGAGCCTACTTTTGTTCACTTAGTGACATATTGTGGACCTCTTTTCCTATCAATAAATGTAACACTAATATCGTCATCTTTAAAAAGAAAAAAAAAAAAAAAGAAAAGATTCTTCGGGTATAATCCTAGTAGTGGAATCGCTGGTTCAAAAGGCAGTTCCATTTTTAATCTTTTGAGGTAATTCCATACTGTTTTCCATAGTGGCTGCACCAGTCTGCATTCCCACCAACGGGAACTCTGTTTTAAGCAGAAAAAGAATTATTAAAAATTTGCACAGAAAACCATGTAAGGGAGATCTCGTTTTAGACAGGTACTATCTATCCATGGGGTCTTAGGACATTTAAAAGCACTGTTAATAAAGGACGCTGAGAACAAGTGGCTTCTGTGTTTTTTAAGGGTCCCTTCTCAGATTAACAATTTTAATTCGGTTTTTTTTTTTTTCTTAGTCTCGAGTGATTGTGCAACAGCCAGGAGAAAGAAGCTTTCATTCTTTCTATCAGGTTAGTAATCTGCTGTAATGCAGATAATTGATCATTTGCTCAGTTGTGCAGGAAATGAATGTATTTATTTTGGGATTTTTCCCTGCCCTGTGCCTCCCTTGCCTCCGCTGGCCCATGACACATTATACACATGTGCATGCACACACACACCCTACCATGTGCTTCTTCAGAGATTTGATTAGCATGACTGTTGGGAAGAGCTGGCAGGACACTGACCAGCCACATGACTGCCTTGGTTGAGCATCACTTGCATTTCTTTGCAGTGTAGATAACAGTTAAATGACTTTGAAAAGCTTTTGAAATAGGAAATCCTGGATATGTTAAATTCATTTTGTTTTATTTTGAATTGTGAAGCTGTTGTTTCCTCATTTGGGAGCTCCAGAGATAGGAACACAAACTTGGTTTATTTTACTCATGGAGACTATAAAGTGATATGATTACTTAAAAAAAAACACAACAGATTTATGCTTCAAGAGAATTGTCTTCTTTACCCCATCAAAGCTGCGACTGCTTTGAAAAAAATCTTTTTAGAAAAAAAATTTGAATACATCTTTTGGGAATGCTTTTAGAAACTAAGGCAAAATCTTTGACAATAGCCCTCCTGCTGACAAGTCTTTTTACTTAGAAAACAAGTTTTTTACATTATTATAATTTTTTAAAGCCCAACATAATATAAACCAATACTAATAAAATTATAAAATCAATAAGATTTATTCCCATGTCTAAACTATCATGGTTATCCTATTGTCCTTTCCTGGGAGATAGACGTTGATGAGGAAAAGCTATTTTTTCCCAGTGTGATTCAGCATTTGACTGTCTGCTGATATCTCTTACTTCTGGCAATATTGACTTTCTCCAAATTCCAAAACACAACTCTATCCTGTCTGCGTAATGAGGCTGCAAGCAAGTGACTGGCACAGAGCCTAGGCTTCTGTTTTACAAACAACCATAGTAAAAGCAAGACCCTTTTGTATGACAGTTATGCAGTGAAAGAGCTAACACTTCTAAAGTGATTTTCTTCATGATTGTATAACATTCTCCATGACTGATAACTACTGAAGCCATTTAACTTCAAGGTAAAAAATATATATATCTTCAAAGCTATCAACAGGAGGACCTAAGTAAATTAAGCCTAGAAAATGAATAAAAGCTATATTGCCATTGTTAGACCATCTGCTATATTTTGGGTTAGTATGTATTTTGCCAATTTATTCTAAATTATTTTTAGCTACTCCAGGGAGGTTCTGAACAGATACTACGCTCTCTACATCTGCAGAAATCCCTTTCAGCCTACAACTATATCCATGTAGGAGCTCAATTAAAGGTGAGTGTTTCCTCTTTGAAATAGAGAATCAGACAGAACATCAGAGGGGACATTAAATAATCATCTGGTCCAGCCTGCTGCCTTTAGGCAAGTGAATACTCTTCCATTATTAAAATACTCAGCGGCAGAGATTCAATACATCATTGACTCAACAACTTTGCTTAATAACCCATTACTATATATTATCATCATCTGACGGGAAAGAAGTTTCTCTCTTGTGATCTTGTGTTTTCTTTTCATTTTAAATCCTGTTCTCTTACTTTGACACTAATAAATATTGATATGACTAGCAAATCTACCTCAAAAGAAAATACCATATGATTTGGCCAAAGGCAAGTTGTTAAGACGTAAGAAAATTTAAAAGCATTTTGGTTGAAATGACTATCAGAGTTCTCCGCTCACTATTTTTTTCCAGCTATGGAAGTATCCTATAAATAGGTTTGTGACCCTTGGAGCATTTCTGTTTAACTTCAGAATTTTACCTTTTCTTTTTTTCCCTTGCATGTGAGTCCCGCACACATATGCAGGTAATTTTTGCTCTCTTCTTTCTAATTAGCTTTCTGCTAGTCATTTTTCAGCTAACCCTAATAATAGTTTGTAGATGGTAGGCTGTAAAACAATATTTACAGTATTATCCTTGTTTGTTGGGGAAAGCTATTGTATCAAAATACATAAAATAAGATATAGAGGGAAATAGACCAACATTTTAATTGTTTATTCTGTATTGATGAGATTACAGATATGTATTTGTGTTCTGCTTATTTTAAATGTCCTCTATAATTAAAAGTGCATTGCTTTTGTAGTTGGGGGAAAAATAAAAGAATTTATAAAAGGAAAGGATCTAAGATATGGGTGGTGTTCTTTTTATTTTTAAATTTTTATTATTCACCTTACGCTAATTATACCTGCATTACTGGTTTACCTGTATTTTTATTGCCATGCGTAGAAATAAATTATACCTAGGGTTTTGCATTTTAATTTTCCATTGTTTGACATTTATGTTGAGTTTACTAATTTATTTTTACTTTTATAATCATCTGAGAGCAGGATATTTGGCCAAAAGTTAATTGAGAACAAACAAAACATCAGAGGGCAGCACTGCAGCCTCTGAGATGGGCCAGAGGGGCTCAGGATGGGTGCCGTATAACGGGTCCTAAAAGCCAGTGACTGGAAATACTCCTTTTTATCAAATTGTCTTATTGACCAAATTACTTTTGGCCAGGTCACCTGGAGCCTCTCGATAGAAAGCAAGAATTAAATGACCGTTTAGCCTTCTAAGCTAAACTTAGATTGGATTCCCTTTTCATCAGTTTTCCACTCCTATTCCTCTCTTTCTTTTTTTCTTCCTCTCTAATAAAAACAAAGAAGTATTCAATAATCATAGTCTATACTTAAAATAAAGATTAACCTAAGGGACACAAAAATAGCCAAAGCTTCCTGTCCAGAAATAATTACTAATAACAGTTTATGTGTATATGTTTATAACAATAAACATTGTTGTATTGTTATTACAATACAACTGTTAATATCTTTCCATGTTAACAAAAATAAATTATTCAAATTATCTTAACTATAAAGTATCACACTCTATGTATTATAATTTTAACTATCTTAAAATATAGACATCATGTAAAATTTAGATATTTGGGATTGAAGGTAAGAAGAGACTCAAAAGTCTCCAAAAACAATTAGGAACTTAATTATGTCACAGAACAAGAAGCCCTGAAATGGGGCCGTTTCAGAGCTGGTTAATTCAAGGCCTTAACAATATTTTTAGGGACTAGATGTTGTTTCACCAGCTCGCAACTCTGCCATCCTCACTGGAGGTGGCTTGTCTGCTTAGGCTGATTTTCCTCATGGTTCCAAAAGAGCAGCAGCAGTTCCAAGAGTCACAGGCCGAGGACATGTTACTGGCTTGTCTCCCCCTTCATAAGCTAGCGGAACTGCATGTCTTATTGGCCAGAATGGCATCACAGAGCCATGGCTGACCAGTCACTTGGTGACAGGAATAAGATCACTAAGATTAGGGTAGACTAACGAAGATTTTCCTCCTGAAGCTGGGGGAGACCCATCCTGAAAGACACATGTAATTGGAGAGGGGTGAGCAATAAGGATTCTATGAGAAGAAAAACATGGGGGTGGAGAACGGCTGGTAGGTAAGCAGCCAGTAAGTTCCCAACGGTAGGACATTTAGATTTTTTGTCTAGTTTCTTTGCAACTTCAGTATGGTTGCAGCTTATAATAATAGTAATATCTCATACTTGTCAAGTGCCTTTTCTGTGCTAAAAACTAAGGATGTGCTTTATATGATTTCTCATTCAGTTCTCACAACAGTCCTGTAAGATATGTGTTATTATGCCCGTTCTCCCCACGAGGGAATGGAGACTCAGTGAGGTTAATTACGTATCTTGCCCAAGGTCGGAGAACGGGTAGGTGGAGGAGCCTGCGTGTTGTGTACAGGACACTAGAGGGCCCCTTCCGGTGCACTTCCTCAACCGCTGAGAAACTGGCCAAGGAAAGAATCGGTCAGGGCCTCCAGGGCTGCTGCTTTGGGAGAACTTCTAAGATAGGCAATTCCCATTGCTTCACTGTGAATTTCTGTCAGTATGCTGATATTTCCAACCTTGGGACTTTAGCTCCTCAAGGCAGATTATTATCTTTGGACCCTTAGTCCAGTCAGCTGCTGCAACACAAATAGCATGCGCTGGTGGCTTACTGTACACAACAGACATTTATGCCTCACAGTTTGGAGGCTGGGAAGTTCCAAGGTCAAGACGCCTTGGTGAGGTGTCTGGTGAGGGCCTGCTTCCTGATTTATAGATGTGCCTTCTCCCTGTGTCCTCACAGGGCAAGAGGGACAGAGAATCTCTGCGGCCTCTTCTGTAAGGGCCCCAATCACATCCTACGGACTCCACCCTCATGGCCCCATCACCTCCCAAAGGCCCCGTGCCTCCTAATACCTTCATGTCTGGGGTTAGGTTTTCAACTGATGAATTTTGGGGATGCAAACATTTAACCTATAGCAGACCTCCGAACCAGTGAGAGGGCACTGAGTTGTGAAAAAGTGAAATTAAGAGTCCCAACTATTTACTAGTTTGCTGAATGGTTGAAGCAGGTTGCTTTGCTTTGAGGGTCTTCTTTCCTCACCTGTGAAACAAAAAGCCTGATGATACAAGACTAATTGTGGAACAGAAGGCCATAGGCTGACACCCAGGCATGGGTCCTGGAGGCTCCCGCAGCCCGTCCTTCCCTTTTTGAGCGTACATCCCATGCTGTCTCCTTCATGCTGCACAGGGCAGCCATCGGCTTCTCTGCGTCGGCTCAGGACTTCATACGGGAAAGTATGGGGTACTCATTTTGGGTGACAGTGGCTCTCACACACAAGTGAGCATTGTATGTGCTGAAAGATGTTTCTACCCTGGAAATCATTTTTACTTTCTCTGGATGCTCAATGACTTACTATGAAAGCATCAAGACCCTGACTAAACTTGAATTTAGTCTCCTAATTATTGGATTTTAATGCTCATATGAAATGTCTGGACTTAATGTTTCCATTTCATTCCTAGCCTTCTATCAATGATGCCGCAGAATTCAAAGTCGTAGCTGATGCCATGAAAGTAATTGGCTTCAAACCGGAGGAGATTCAGACAGTGTATAAAATTCTGGCTGCTATTCTTCACTTGGTAAGTAGGGATGCCTCTCAGCATCTGCTGCCTCCCTGTGGAGACAGGGTGCTCTTTCAGATTTGGGGTTTTCCCTTGTAGATTTAAAAAGTAATTCACGTAAAAAGAATTTCTCTCATGTTTTGAAGAAATTACTATATCAGTAGTTCTCTCCATAATAGTATCATATTAGGAGGGATTTTCCAAGCCACGATGGTTTTTGAGACTGTGGCTTGACTTAATGATCTTACCAGTATGTTCAACTTTGAACTGGTTTATTTCAAGAAGAGAATTCAGCATTCAGCAAGGATGTGACTACCAACAGTATAAACTAAAATCCTCTGAACAGAGTAAGTTTCTAACAGCATTTGAAACATTGGAGTCATAGGTTATTGGAACTGGAATTTTGATCATCTCATTGTACAGGCTGGGAAACACGCCCTACAGGGTGGCCTGGCTGGCTCACAGGCAGAGCTCACAGTGGCCCGCGCCAGGGGCTGGGATGGCCGAAGGACAGTCCAGTGGTTTTCCACTGCACCACACACCCCCTCAGAGGAAGGGGAGAGCCGTGTGTCAGACTTCTCTCGTGACTGTTCACATTATTGCAGGTGTTTAAAATACAACGAATGTGTAACCTTATAGCAAATGAGAGACAACATGAATTCAAGTATGGAGTAAAGATTACCTTTCACTGTAGCAAGGTTTAACTCTGAATGAGTCAGCACCTATGTAAAAATAGTATATAGCAATGTAAATGATATCTAACATAAATAAATGTTCCTGACTGGAAGACTTTAATGTTATAAATTGTCTCATTCTTGGAACTAGTTTATATAGTATAACAATATCCTTCAGAATCCAAATAGAAATTCTATTTTTCAGTTGACATAATGATTCTCAAATTTACCTGGAACAGTAAACATGCAGGAATAGCAAATAAAAATGTGTTAAAGAAGAATAGTAGGGTAAGGGAAAGGGAGGAGAGGAGATATGACTAATTTTTACCAGATTTTACACAATACCTTAAAACTTGTTGCAAAATTCAGCACTAGATGAATCAACAGATTAGCAGATGAGCTGGACACTTGGTTAATGGTTAGTGTTTATTGAATAAATAGAATATAAATAGACTCAGAAACTCGGGGGATTTAATATATAATAGAGGTAACATTTCAGATCAGGATGAAAAGCTAAACTATTCACTTAATAGAGTTGGAGCAACTAACTAACCATCAGAAAAAAATAAGGTTAGATTCTTTACACCACATACAAACAAACTCTAGGTGGATTAAAAGCTTGCAGGTAAGAAAAACTGTACAACTATTAGAAGAAAATATTAAATGTTTATAAAACTGTTGGAGTGCAGGTGGTCTAAGTGTGACACCAAAGGATGATTCATAAGCAAAAGAGTCATAGATGTAACTCGTTAAAAATATAAAGTACGTACCCATCAAGAACATTTACTAAAAATTAAAAGAGGTAGGTGTCTTCAGAAGAGGAAAAAGTGGGTGAAGTGCTAGGTTTTTATACGTAATAGATTTAGGAAAATAGATGCTACAAACAGTCACTTTGAATTACGTCTCAAGTTGGCAAAGGTATCCCTGACATAATGCTACCGAATCTCACCGGCAATGCCCTGTTCTGTTTCTTCCCTTTTGGTGCAGGGAAATTTAAAATTTGTAGTGGATGGTGACACGCCTTTTATTGAAAATGGCAAGGTTGTGTCCATCATAGCAGAATTGCTGTCTACCAAGACGGACATGGTTGAAAAAGCCCTTCTTTACCGGACTGTGGCGACTGGACGCGACATCATTGACAAGCAGCACACGGAACAGGAAGCCAGCTACGGCAGGGACGCCTTCGCCAAGGTGGGACTTGACCTCACACCCTCTGGGCCTGCTGTCGATCTCAGTTGCAATTCTAGTGAATTTCTGGGGGGATCTGTTCAGATGTTCCTTGGAAGTAGGTTGAGGCTGTTAGACACTGTAATGATACTTTTGGGGCATCACAGGCTCAATAAAAACCCCAACCATGAGCATCACTGCTGGAAGACGTTCTAAGAACAACAAAGCTGGATGACGCTTACTTTGCGGGCCCCTCGCTTGCACGGGCCCCTCCCATGGCTCTCTGTTTTGCTTCTCTCAGTAACGCTTCTTGGAAGTCCCCTTCAGGTGTCCCAGTGGAGTTCAGATCCATTCTGTTAGTCTGTGTGCCAGTGTATGGTCATGGTTCCATAATGCATTAACTAACCATCCTCCTTCTAAGTCATTCACCTCATGTCCCTTTCTGCCACTGCAAACAATGCTGCAGGCTGGCCCAGTGCCTCTCTCCACACAGACGCCTTTCCTTCAGCTGGAGGGACTCCCAGGAATGAGCTTGCCAGGTCAAAGGACACACTTGTTTCAAACTTTACCTTTGTCTATTTTCTGTGTGGCAGATGTTTTATTTTTTTCAAGTCTAAGATTTTTCTCTTTCGTTGGTTGATTAGGTTGCTTTCTATTCCATGTTTTATTCTTGTAAGTCCCAGCCTTGGTTTTTAGACTTCGGAAGAATTTGGATTTATCTAAGTGCAGTGGAGAGTGGAGGATTTGAAGGTGGGACAAGCACATGGTTTGAATTTTTTAAATGATTACTCTGGCCTCAGTATGGAGAATCTTATGGGGGGAAGGAGAGCTGGGTAGGCAAACCTGGAAGCAAAGAGACCAATTAAGGAGATATTTTAGAACTCCAGGAGACTATGGCAGCTTGGGCTAGGAAAGTAGCAGAGGCAATGGGGAGAAGAGGGTGAGTTGAGACCAGCTGTGTTTGGAAAATAAAATCCACAGGACCTGTTTGGGGAATGATGAAGTCAAGGAGATTCCTTAACATGGTCTGGCTCCAACCTACCTCTCCTGCCTCTTGCCCTATCATATTTCAGCCTCCTTTTTTTACTCCAGCACATCAGGCCCTACAAGTTTTCTTAATCCCCTCCTCCTTCCAGCCGCAGGGCCTCTGCACATGCTGTTTCCTCTGCTTGGGTTGCTCTTCGCTCCCCTCTCACCTGGTAACTCTTACTCACCCTGCTCTCAGCCCACTTTCTCAGAAAGGCCTCCCCTGGCCTCTCTGGACACTAAGCAGGTTGAATTCTCCTCAGAGCCCATGCACCAATCCGTGTGTGTGTGTGTGTGTGTGTGTGTGAACACGTGTGTGATTTTTCCTTCACCTTACTCCCTAAGCTCCTTGGAGAGAGGCCACGTTTATGTTTGCCTAGCTCTGTATCGCCTGCGAACTAAACATAGCAAGTACTCGGCAAATATTCGTTGAATGAAGGAATAAATTCCTAAGTTTCTCTTGCCATTATTCATGGTTAAAAGTAGGGTAGGAACAGTTTTTCAGGTGGGAAGACCAGAGTCCTGACAGGAGCTAAGTTTGAGGTGGCTGGGAGCCATCCAGAGTGTCGCCCGGGCAGCGGGAGCTGGGGGGAGAGGTCTGCCCCGGCTGATACATCTGGGAGTAGCACTGTGTTCCTGCGGTTTAATACTGGGTGATGCAGCTTGGAGAGAGGTGTCGGTGACGATAGCGGACTAGGAGGAATTCCCGCCCCCAGAGGTCGTGTAGGGAGGACCCACCACAGGTCACCTAGGAGGAGCAGCCAATGAAATAAACAGAAAATTAGGGAAGTGTGGTATCCTGACTCCCAGAGAGGAGAAGCTTTCAGGAAGTGAGTGGGACACTCAGTTGAGGAGTGCTGAGTGTCCGAATAAGATGTCCTTACAGCAGGACAAGAAAGCGTCTGTCTCACAGAGATGCTCGGGGTCCGTGATGAGCCACTTCAGTGGAGCAGGGGGCACTAAGTGAAGACTGGAGGGGGTTGCAGAGCCCGGGGAGGTGAGGACACAGGTGGCTGGAGGGGGGCGCCACGGAAAGGTTTTCAAAAGATGTGACGTTGCAGAGCATGTTTGTGCCAGGGTGTGAATGTGTGTTTCTGTGAGGCCTTTGTCTGTGTGTGACTTGGCGTGTGTATCCTTGTGTACTGGATGCATGTTTGATCCTCAGAAAATTTCAGACTCTGGCCTTTGGCCCAGATCTTTATTTAGCATTATAAATCAATATGTTTTTCAAATTTATAGAGCTTTAGTGGAACACAGTTATTAACTCACTTGTTTCCCGCTTTTTATAGTTGATGAGATGACTAACAAAGCAACGAAGTGACTTATAAGGGGAGAGTAGGCAAATTATTGAAATAGCTGGACACAGATTCATACCTGGGGAACGTTGTTGGAATGCAGTATGTGTAGTAACTGATAATAATCTTAAAAATCCAAACTATTTTGTTTTGCATCTACTGTGTTGGGTTTTTTATCAGACAGTCTGCATTTTTATTATTCTGCTTCGGGTAGTAACCTAGGAACCGCTATGCTCACTGGTAAGAAGGACGATAGGAATTTAAAACTCACCACAAACCTAAACATAGACTCATTCCCGAACAGGCAAGAATTTGCAATGTTGTTTTCCTCACAGGCAATATATGAGCGCCTTTTCTGTTGGATTGTGACTCGCATCAATGACATTATTGAGGTCAAGAACTATGACACCACAGTCCATGGGAAAAACACCGTTATCGGCGTCTTGGACATCTATGGCTTTGAGATCTTTGACAACAACAGGTAAACTGGATTAGAAACTTAAACACTGTCGTTTACTTTTTACTTGTTTGAATTTAATGTATTCCTTTTCTCGCAGCTTTGAGCAGTTCTGCATCAATTACTGCAACGAGAAACTGCAGCAGCTGTTCATTCAGCTGGTTCTGAAGCAAGAGCAGGAGGAATACCAGAGGGAGGGGATCCCCTGGAAGCACGTGAGTGGGCCTCCGTGGAAAATGTCTTCATGCCTTTCACAGACTCTTGATACTGTCAAATCTTATCCTTTTTAAAGGTATTTTTAAAAAATCTTTTGGGTATGTGAAACACCAACATTTTAGCCTTTCTCTTTGGGACTCGTAAATACAATTCATTTTCAGGGTTGGTACGTGGGATTTCTCTTAATTTAAAAGAGTCCGTTGGCCCTGGCTGGTGAGACTCAGTTGGTTGGAGCGTCGTCCCATAGACCGAAATGTTGCAGGTTTGATTCCTGGTCAGGGCAGATACCCAGGTTGTGGGTTCTGTCCCTGGTCGGGGCACATACAGGAGGGCGACCAGTTGGTGTTGCCCTCCCTCCCCCTCTGCCTCCCCAGCCTCCCTCCCTCTCTCTAAAAAGCAATGAAAAAATTGTCCTTGAGTGATGATTTTTTTTAAAAAGACTGTTGTTGGAGCCCAGAAAATGCTGTTATAATCAGTAAACTTAACATTTCCACTCCATGGCTGATGCCACGTGGGTTTTGTGGTTCACGCCTGTCTGTTAAGCATTTAGCATCATTTATAAGTTATTCAGAGCAACCACTTTTGCCTTAAACTAGTTAAGCTTTGCTTCCAGATTTAGTTTCTTCTCCTTCCTCCTTTTCTTTTTCTCCTCTTACTCCCCTTTTCTCCTTCTCTACTTTGTAAACTAAATGACATTGTATTGTCTTTAGTTGATGTTATTGCTGCTCTCTGAAATCCTTGCATGAAAACACATTAATTTGATTTCCATTTATTTGCTGTGTGTCACATTTCAGTCACCACTGCTCTTTTCATGGCTCTTCCTAAACTTTAATGTTTGTCAGAGTCACATATCTGGTAATATGTAGCCAGAACGCATATGAACCCAGATATCAGCTAAAAAGCATGACAGACCTCCTGCTCATGATAGAAATGAGACCTAGTAATTTTTCCTTTAAATTTGTATTTTAAACAATTTCAAGAACAGACTTGAAAAATGCAAAAACTTCTGAGTCTCCATAAGTTTCTGTTTTTATAAAACTGTGTTTGTCCTCTTGTCAAATAGTATAGACAATAAAAATAAAGTCAGTGTTTGTTTTGTGATATTCAACATTATAGCAGTGAAAAAACTATTTGAAAGACTGTGTTTAAGTTACTTTTATATTCCTTTCCACCTTCCTATTTTCTGTCTCCTCTCATTCAGAAAAAAGGAGGCCATGGTAGCTTTCCTGCCTCAAATTGCATCTTTGCCTTTCATCATGTGTTAAGCATTAGAATACCATAAAAATTTTGTTCAAGTATATTAGTATAAATTTTACCTATTTACAAATAAACCAAAGTGTGCTATTACTTTATAATAGGACTACCTACAATTCAGTTTAAGGAATAAACTCTTATAGCATATTTAAGATGTAATTTGATTCAATAAAGTTTATAAGGTCTGTCCAGAAGGTAGCCAGCCATGTAATATGAAAGATAGAAACATAAGATACAAGAGACATTTTACATAGGACAATGACACCGCAGTCCCCTTCAAAGTAGGCACCTTGAGACCTCACACAGTTCTCCCAGTCACCATCAGTTGTCCCCATAGTATTTTCCTGAATCTCATCAACGGTCTGAAATCTCTTCCCTGTCAGAGGCAATTTTAGTTTTGGGAAAAGGCAGGAGTCGCAGGGTACCAAATCTGGACTGTAGTGGGGCAGAGCGACCTGGGTGATTTGATGTTTTGCCAAAAAGCTCTGCAAGAGACGTGATGCATGTGTGGGCACATTGTTGTGATGAAGCTGCCAGTCACCAGTTGCCCACAGCTCCGGCCTTCTGAACCATCCATAGTTTCCACAGAGATGTTCAAGCTTAACACAGAATTTGATGCATATTCATTGCTCTACTCACTCATTTTGAATGCAGTGGCCACACAGTGCAATGCTTACCCAATGGCATCTACAGCCCCCACTGACTAGTACAGTGAAGTCGTCATTGTTCATGAATGCGTATTCCAGGCCGCTTTCTGTGGCTGTCAGTTTGCATCGATGTCACCCAAACCATTATTGTTATGTTAACAATGGCTGGACTTTTTCCAGACAGATCTTGTTGTATATGCAGTTTTCTTGGAATGAATATGTTGTATAATATAATACACAATTATAACTGAGGCATAGATTTTTCTAGCAAATTTAATCATAAAACTTGTTATTCAGATGTGATTCAGAGATACTGGTCAGAAATATCCTTTAATAATCAGAGTATCAAATTCCACAGACATAGTTGATAAATGGAAAAGTCAACAATTGCAATAGGCTGTTTCAGACATCTGAAAAAAGAATAAAAGCACTAAACATGCAAAAATTTTAGCAAAACAAACCAAGATGTATGTGTCCTAGAGGGAACGGAAGGCTAACTCCAAGGTAACAGTTACTGCTCCCCCCAAATTAGAATCACTGTTCTGAGCAAGTATTTCTTTGAAAACTTTAGTATTCTGAACACAGTAATTAATTCTTTTTCTTAATGGAAATTTTGAATATATAAGAGCAGAGATCATAATGTAATAAACTCAGTCTACCCATCACAGCTATCAGTGGATTGCCAGTCTTGTGTCATCTGTACCCACCCCCACCCCCAGATCGTTTTGACCCAGATCTCCAACTGTGACGTGACAGTAATGTGATGTATTTCATCTGTAAATATTTCAGTGTGTTTCTCTAGAAGTTAAACACTTTTACAAGAACCATAACCACAATACCATTATCACACCTAAAAAGTTAACAGTAATTCCTTAATAAAATATCCAGTCAGTTTTCACACTTTACATTTCTTATTTATCTTAGAGGGTTTTTGTTTTGTTTTGTTTTGTTTTTACAGTGTGTTTGAATTTGGATCCACATGAGGTTCCTGTGCTATGAATGGTTGATAGGTCTCTCACGTATCTATAGATTTTCTCCTCTGTGTCTGTCTTGTCTGTCTGTCTGTCTGTCTTTCCTTATAATCTTTTGTTAAAAAGAATGGGTCATTTGTTCTGTGGTGTTTCCCATAGTCTGTATTTTCCTAATCAGATTCCTGAGGTGTCATCAAATATGTTTCTCTGGTTTGTTTGTTTGTCCTTGGTTGTTAGATATAGAGTATTGGCTGGTTTCAGGACCAGTGTTTTTCTGCCAGTGGTGTGTGAACTTTGACCAGAAGGCTCATATGCCTGGTTGTCTAATTGATTCAGTTTCAGAAGCTTTGGTGCTGTGGTTTGCAGGACATTTTTAGCTGTTGAGAACTTGACTGTCAGACACAAAGCTGCTTGATTTGGAGTAGGCCAGGGAGGTCCAAAGCCCATCCCATCACATCTCAGCTTGCCCCCTGGATCCCCTCAGAAACGTCCTGGAGATGCCATGAGTGCTGAAAGAAACTGGTGTGGAAACCACTACTTTTAGCAACATAAAAGTTATGAACTAAGTGAATCCCTTTTGGTTTATATAACTGGAATTTTAGGGAACTTACTTCCTTTGTCCCTGGGACGAAAGACTTAGTCTCTAATATCCATGGTCCCGAAGTCTAAAATTTCAGCTATTAATTTATATAGAGTTCTAGCTTTTTGAGTATTTTAAGGATATTTTTCCAAAGATGGAAATAACTTTTCTCCCTAATTAGAAATGTAATAAATGCCACAGTGAAGGTAAATATGTAGACCAGGACTTCTCTATCTCTGTACTACTGACATTTCAGACCAGGTAAATCTTTGCTGTGAACCTGTTCTGTGCTTCGCAGGATATTGAGCAACATCCCACTGGATGCCAGGAAGAATTTGCTAGTCATGACCATTAAAAATGTCAGCAGACATTGCCAAATGTCCCCTGGGGGTGTAAGGCACCCTCTGTTGAGAACAAACCAAGAAAGTTAAAAAAGAAAGTAAAAGCCGACCAGTTTGAGATTTTCAGTCCATAGAATACAGAAGAGAACTTGGAAGACTAGGAACGGAACTGAAAACCCCAGACAAATAACTGGCATGAGTCCTTGATTTTAAATAGCACAGAGCAGGAATGCATGAGATACTTTGTCTATTATGAGTTTATAGATCTTATGAAGGTAATAGGGACAACTCTCAGCTTAGGGGCCTCCTAAATGAGATGGGACACATTAACACACAAGATGAAAATGTACAATAAGAAGCTGCCCATCTTCAAATGAACTGCAGCTCTCCTGAGCCAGGCTCGTGTGTGTTCTGCGTCTGGCAGTGTCCCGCAGGACATCAGAATAAACAGGCGTCGGAGCGCATTTTTGTATAGACCTTGTGTATATTGAAGTTGCCAGAAAGCCAGAGGTTATTCATAACTTTATTCACCTCATGGAAGTAAATGAAAAATGTATTCTTATCTCTTATCAATTCTTACATCTCATAATTAAAATTTTTATGATATACCCTGGGAAAGCATCAAAACTCTATTACACCCTTATATCCTTGTTAACTTTGGGAAACTGGAGGAGATTTGGATTTTAGTCTAGGCCTGTAAAACTGAACATGCAAGTTCTGCATCATACCTTCACTTCACATTATATATCAATTATACCTTGAAGGGTACTGGTAGGTATTTAGTAGAATCTGGGTCTTGTGGTTACTGGCGAACAGGCTGGGGACTGAGACAGAAGGAGGCGGGCAGGTGCAGGCTGAAGCCCGATGCGTGCCGAGGCACTGTCATTTCGTGGGCCCGGGTCTCTGCTCCCTTGGGCATTGCTTCTTTGCTGTGGCCTGCAGATTGACTACTTCAACAACCAGATCATCGTGGACCTCGTGGAGCAGCAGCACAAAGGGATCATCGCAATCCTCGACGACGCCTGCATGAATGTCGGCAAGGTCACCGACGAAATGTTCCTTGAAGCGCTTAACAGTAAACTGGGCAAACACGGGCATTTTTCCAGCCGGAAGGTAACATATGTAATGAGATCTTCCTCTCATTTTCATCCATAAGCTTCTCCTCATCATTTGACAGATCTTGGTGACTTTATATGTTAAGTTACAGGAGGGTCCACTCAACTGAGAAAGAAAGGCCATGAACATTCATTCAGTGAGTTACTGCCGTGGGTAAATTCTGCCTTCTCTGGTTTATAGGATGACAAAATCGACAAAACTCATAATATCCAGGAGAGGGAGCTCCAGGCTGCTCAACTGACTGTAAATAGGAAAAATGAACAAGATTCTTTAAAAAGCATGATGTCATTTATAACCAATAGGTACACAGTCCTTGTTCACATGCTAGAATTTTGCTCCTGCATCTGATAATTCTGGCACTGAAAATAGCTTTCGTCCTTGACTTTTTACTGTAGTCCTCAGTTATAAAATGTAGTACATGTGCTTTGCCAGACAGTGTGACTTTCTTAAAAACAGAGAAATTCTAGCTGTAATTCTAGTTGTGACAATGAGTTTCCTTCAAATACCTGGGTATTCTCTAACTTCCCTATTTTTCGCATTCTAAACACGTTGTCAACAGATCACATTTCTGAATAGCTGATGGCACTTGTGGTTATCAGAACCTTTGTGCCGTGCCTCGCATGTAGTATGCTATTAACATTTGTCCTAGGAGGGGTACGCCATTGTCCCCAAGTGTTTCTTACAAATACAGGCTGGTCCAGCAACCATAAGCTGAAGGTAGAACAGTTCCCATACTTCTTCACTTCCATGAAAAAGGGACAGACATTTTTGCTCCTCCATAATTCCATGCAAATCTGTGATGCCCTGCCATTTTCAGCACGAATAAATCTATTCTCTAACTTTGTCCCCTTTGAAATTATGTAATCATAATGGGAAGATTCCACAATTAATTAGATAAAGCACAACCACCAGATATAAATCACTTGCTAATATTTATTTTAGGACAGTTTGTTTCTAAAATATTCTCCTTCGTCTGTTGCTGAGAGTTGACTTGTAGCTCTGCTACAAGTTGGCTTTCAGATACTGCAGTCTAATCTTGGACCTTAGGGTTCTGGTGAGTTATTTCCTTTCATTATTCCCCATTTTAATGCAAATACTTCCTAAGTGCCTCACATTCTTCAAGTACAATCCTGGATGCTGGAGACAGCAGTAGAAGTTAGAAGCAACCTAAATAATTTAGAATGATGCTTTTAGAGATGGCATGATTACATGGGCAGATGTCCTGTTTTTGAGGGATAGGTTAAAAATGTCCTTTGTAATCACAGTTCAGGTTTTGGAGACTCGCCTAGAATTGTGCCTGCCAGATGATAGACAATCAGTGTTTGTCACATTTGGATTGAATTGGTCACCATCGTACCAAATAAATCTTACAGAATATTGAATTTTAAATTATAACATGCAAGGCTCATTTAAATAAATAAATGCAACTCTCACATGAGAAATCACCTCATTTTGATATGTTTCACCTTGGCCATTTATATACCTGAATTAAATTTGTCAACCAAGTATTTTGAAATACAATCTCATTCTCAAGGTAGCAACTGTGCATAATACATTTAAGTAGTTGCTGCTGATTTTATAGGAGATATTGAACAGTAATTAATCTGTAGAAATGGGGTTTTCTTTCTTCTTTTTTTTTTTTTTTTTTTTTAATATGGGAGCCCAAATTTTGCTGACTCTCAGAGCAGGCGGCTGCTTCCTCCAGCATCACCCCCGAGACAAGCACTCAGATGGGAGATTTTAAAGTGTTTTCTTTCCTGGGAGTTTTGCCTAATGAAGGAAAGACATGAAATAACCAAGCTGTCAGGATATTTTCAGCGCTATGAATCTTTCTGTTAAGTTATGCTATTATTCTGTATTTTAAGCCAGGTCTTACCATTTGCTACTGGTAATTGATTAGCTAGAGTATTGGCATGTTAAATAAGAGGTTTCTGGCTTGTAACATTTATTTAGGCACTAAATTGTTTCTATGCTTTAAGCTATGAAGAGGCAGGAAAATGATCTAATGAACCATAAAATTACTATTTAAAGAATTATTAACATACAAAATTAAATGATAAATGCATAACTATTATTATCTTTTAAAATATAGAGCTTACCACCTTCTGTGTTCAGAGCAGTTAAGACTTTGCAGTATCCAAATGTAAGACTATTTAATTAGTATAGACATCTCTTGGGTCCTTCTCCTTTGAGGGTTTTATAAATAAATAGGTTTTATAAAAATGGTTAATAAGAGAAGAAAAGAGAATTCAAATATTTTGGAGAACGCTCTGTATGTTATTTGATCTCCGTAGTTTGTTTAACCTCAAAACAATTCTCTGAGATGTGATTATTAAAGGGGACAGAGCAAGTAGATGGCAGAGCCAAGAGCTGAACCTTGGAAGTCTGACTTCTAATTTCCTGTCTGACTCTATTCACTTGTTGGGTAAATAGACTAATTATTCCTCCAACGATCTAGATACTGGCATAGATCCCACCGTCCTGGTTAGGATTATTTGTTATCGAACACTACAGCCTAGGTGGTTTTTGTGCAGAACTGCACTCCATGTTTTATGGAGTCTTAGGCATCTGCCTTAGATCCTACAGGCTCTCAAGGGGTCCTTCTCAGGGCAGACAAGGTTTAGATGCTACTGTGACAAGGAAAATTGCAGAAAGTTTGGAGACCACCAGGGCTGTATAAAAACTGTCTTCCTCCTCAGTGAGAAAGAGCTTCAGAAGGTTGACCTCTATGAAATGACAGACCTGAACTGGAGTCCCAGCTTAGCGAAAGGCAGGTGAGCCAGGCTATTGTGTGCACAGGAAGCACAGGCATTGCATTCAGACCCAATAATCCCCCCCAGAGCTACCACTCACTAGTTACGTGACCTTCTGCCAATTGCCTAACCTCTTCGAGCCTTAGTTTCCCTGTGTGAACAAGAGAGCTCGTAATATTTACTTCAACTATCCATTGTGAGGATTGACTGAGATGTATGTTCCCCAGGCAGCAAGCCTGAGCTCGGTGTGGCCCTCCGTAGGTGGACATGGAGAAAGAAACCGGTAGGCAGCAGCCAAGGGGAAGGTGTCACAGACGCTGGAGGTCCGTTCCCTCGCAGGGACCCAGACTGCTTTCTCCTTCTGGCTCTCCCACCCCCTACACACTGCCCTTCTCTCCATCCAGCTAGAGCGAGGGGAAAGGAGAGTGCAGAGGAGGCTCACCCCTTCTGACCAGCTTTGCCCTGGAACAGCCCCCTCTCTCTTCCACTCTCCTTCCGTGGCCAGAACTTGGTCGCTTGGCCACACTCAGCTGCAGGGCTGCTGTGTGAGTTTCTGGTGAACGCTCACAGTCTTTACCACGCAAGCAAAATATTTAAATCAAGCCCCCGACAGTGTGATTTCAGTCATGACGACAGCATGATTTGTAACATTTTTTCATCTTATATGGAATTGGAATGTATTTTTAGGAAAGTGAAAATGGCTGTTTCCAAAATAATCTCCTTCTTGATTTCTCAGCTCTGTGCCTCAGACAAAATCCTGGAATTTGATCGAGATTTCCGAATTCGACATTACGCGGGGGATGTAGTGTGAGTATCTTACTTTGGTACCTCATGTGACAGTTTGCATGCAACCTCACTTCAGAAAGTATAACCAGAGAAGAATATAAGTTCTTTCCTATTCATTTTATATACCTCTTTTAATCTTTCACTTTTAAAAAGAAGTTGGCATCATTTCATTCATTCCTTGCTTTTCAAGCATTTGTTGAGCACATACTACGTGGCCATGCACGGTTCCTGGCATAGTCGGCAGTCAGTCAAAGTCAACTAAGGGATAAACACATCAGGGAACCATGTTAAGAGCTGGAATGGAACAGTAAATGAGAGGGGCCTTTCCCTGAAGAAGCTAACAGTTTAGTAGAGGATATAAGCAGATACATGATAAGTCACTATAAAGAAGAATGAATGGAAGGGTTAAACTAGAGGTGAAAACACTGAGGAGTAATAATTAACCGAGATGGGCAGTATAGAGAAGTCTTGCTGGAGGAACTGATACCCAAGTTGAGTCCTAAAAGTAGAAGAGGAGGGAGAAGAGAAGGTGTTCCAAGCAGGAGGGATGGCAGACACACAGGCCTGAGATGAGAGTCATCGCTGTATGGGAAGAACTGCAAATAATTGGGTAACTATAAGCAAAAACCAGTTTTGCCATATTATTTTTCAAATATGACTTGAAAAGTGAAATTTGCATGAGCCATATTTTCTGATTATAATAAAAGTAGAAATTGATAAGAAAATATAACTAAAAATTATAACTATCGTAGTGTTTTAGTCTCTTAGAGCTGCTGTAAGAAATTACCTTAAATTGATGGCTTAAAGCAAGAAAAATTGATGCTTTCACAGCTTAGGTGGCCAGAAGTTTTAAATCTAGGTGACAGCAAGACCACACTCTGAAGGCTCTGGAGAAGAGCCTTTTCTAGCTTTTCTGGCAGCTGCAGCCACTCCTTGGCTTGTGGCCCCATCACTCCAGTCTCTGCCTCTGCGGTCACATTGCCTCCTCCTCCTCTTGGGAGTGTTAAATCTCCTCTTCCTTTATCCCAAAACTACACTTGTGATGGCATTTAGAGCCTACCTGGGTAATGCAGTACAAGCTTCTCCTCTCATGACCCTTCATACAATCACATCTTTCACCAGATAAGGTTAACATTCATAGGTAATGGGAATTTTATGTGGATGCTTTTCAAGAGGGCGTTTTTCAGCCTGCTATACTTAGTATGCTTTGACTGTCCACCGGACACTGCTCCTTGTCTTATTGTTTAAAGAGCCCTCTTATTCCTTCTTCCTATTTTTTCTACATTAGGAATTCTGTTCATATTCATAAAACCCATTATAAGAAGAGATGAAACATAACAAAAAAGCAAATGATGATCTCTAAATGCTGAAAAGACATTTGGAGAGATTTTAATAGCTGTTCCTGATTTAAATTAAAACTCTAATATCATAAAATAATATGGCTCAAAATTATCACCCCGTCTGTCCAACGAGCCATTAGTGCTGGTATGGCACCATTTCCCACTTTTGCTGGTCGTGCTCCCAGGTTCCAGAATACTGGTGAGGGAAGACCCAGCATTGCAAAGATACCTCCCACTAAAAACCCAGGCCTCACTTACAGGGTCCTTTCATCCAGCTCAAAATGGCAGAGCCGGACAGAGGCCACCTAGGCCAGCCCTTTTGCTTTACAGTTGCTGAAACTTACACGGAGTGTATGAAACTCATGCCCAAGGCCACACAGCATGTTTATGAAAAGCTGAGACAACAACTAGGTTCCCAACTCCCAGAATTCTAGCCGACCTCTTTGAGTGTATTCAGTGCCTCAGACTTCCCCTTCTCTCCTTAAGCCCTCCAATCCTTTTCTAGATTTCTATTGGGCATCTTCTATGTGCACAGTACTTTATAAAGTATGGTCCCTGCCCACAGAGAGCCGTCCATGTCAGATGCATACATGCTTCCATGGCTGTGTGTGTGTTTGTCTCTGCACATAAATCTGTAGATCATCTGTATAAATAATTACACACATACATATACACACATTTGCATACATACATTGATACAATAAAAGGTGGTTTAAATAATTGCCGTATGAATTGTTGTCAGAATTCAGAATAAGGAAATGACTTAAGACTTCTAGCTGTATGATAAACCCAGAAAGGCTGATGCTGCCTTGAGTCCTTGGATGCTAGGAATTATTTTTATAGGAACAAGTGAGAAGAGTGCTAAAAATAGCAACTAGCCCCTTTTGACAGGAGAGAATCCTTTTTTGTAGCATAGACAAGTAGAAATGCCTGGAAAAAATAGATTGGAATCAAATCATAATGAATCTTAACGGCCAAAAATAAGGACTTTGAAGTTTGAATTTTATGGATTAGACAATAGATTGAGTCAGGTGACTTCAAGGGTTTGCTCAAAAATGACTCGAAGGTATTAAGAAGAAGACCTAGGGTAAGGGAGGCAAGGACATAATTTTAGACTAGTGACCTTAAAGTGCCCGTGGGCAGCACAGCCTGAAGGACTGCCTTGTAGAATTAAATATGTAAGGCTGAGGCATCGGCCAGGGGTCGGAGTGAGACCCCATGCTGGTCACTGCAGCAGAGCAGCTCCCACTCGTTCCCTCCCTTCTCACCAACCGCTGGGTTTCAAGACCTTACTCATCTCCCTCCCTCCAAACCGTGAACGCTGGCCTTGTTTTCTCTCAAGAATGCTGTGCATGGCCCTGCTTCATTCCTTCCTCATTCCCTTCCCATGTGTGATCTGCCCTCCTGTCTCTCCTCTGCTTACCCAGCTCTTACCGTCCTCTGCAGTTCTCCTTGGGTTCTTTTACCCGACCCCGAGCACCTGAGCAAACCTTAGGCAAGCCACTTGACCTCCCTGCAGATGAGACTGTTAGTTCCTGTATGTCGCTGTTTTGCTTTTATCTTAGGAATGCTGGATGGTAAATACAGCTGTCTGTATTTTAGAAGTCATCTTCTTGAGGTAAGCAGTTAAACGAGTAGAAAATGATCTTACCCATAATAATGGTAATGATGTTTGCTCTCCTTTTAAGGAATAGAAATAATATCCCCTCTATTTCAAAGGTAAATTTGAGATTCCTTAACACAGAACATGAAGAACAGAATCAGCCTTATAGATTGATTGCATAATTAATAGTGGAAGGGCATGTAGATTTCTAGAAAAGCTTAAATGTGGTTCTTGCTTGTTAAGTAATGCACATTTTTCTGTTTTTTCTTCTATTAGCTATTCTGTCGTTGGTTTTATTGACAAAAATAAAGACACTTTATTTCAAGATTTCAAGCGCCTCATGTATAACAGGTAGGATTAAATTTTATTATCTTTATAGTAAACTCTGACCATATTGCACAGTATAGATGCACATGATTATCCTTATGTGACAATATTAAGATTTTCTGGTAAATTTTCTAGTTCTGCTTGATCACCCTTAATGAATAAGATTTACTTTATGATTATAAGAACTATAAATATAGGACAGGGACCTGCTATTAATATGATTTTCCTTGATCTCCCTTGGGTTGCCTCGGTTTCTGTTTACTGTTGCCGTCTTTCTGGCACCCCCTACCAGTGTGCTCAGGAGTCGCCAGCTAGGCCACTGGCGAAGGGAGGGTGTCCGATAACCTCTGGCCCAGCTGGAACCTTTACTCACTCAGGCTCGCACTGCAGTGTCTTTGCCTCCGACTGAGAGAACCCTCTAACATCAGAGTGGCATCTCTCATCAATGATGATAGATCCTGAGTGGACAGAATCTTCTCACAGTCCAAGAAAATGTGAAAAAGCTATGGCAAAATAAAACAAAGCAAAGCATTGAAAGTTCAAACTCAGCATGATACTTTGGAGAGAAGGCCCATGAAGAAAAAAGGATTCTTAGCCAGCTGCTTCTTTTGAATTAGAGAACTGTCGTCACTCATTCTCAGGTCTTCTCAGTCAGCTGGTCAGTAGATCATCAAAAAATATTGCGCGCCTCTGGGCCACGCGTCCTTCCATGCTGTGGGCTACAGCTGTGGAAAAATCGGAGACGAAGTCCCTGCCTTCCTGCGTGTTATAGTCTAGTGGCGGTGAGAGCCCATAAACAAGAAAACAACGAACTTTCAGTTCGTGACAAGTGCGGTGGGGAAAAAGAAAGTAGATAGAAGATTAAAGGGTGCGGGCAAGGAAGGGCAGGGTGGTCAGAAAGGGCTTCTTAAAAGAGGTGGCATTGGAGCAGAGACCTGAATGAGGGGAGGTAGCGGGCCATGAGCAGCGAGGGGACGAGCGCTTCAGGGAGAGAGAGCTGCTGGTGCCCGGGCGCTGTACTGAGCATGAGTCTGCGAGTGCTGAAGACAGCAAGGTCATTGTGGCTTTAAAGGAGAGAGGTGGAGAGAGTGATAAGGAAGAATTTAGAGAGGTCAGCAGGGCCTGGGTTGTGAAGAGTCTGTGAGGCAAAGTAAGGAGGAAGTGTGGAGGAAGCCGTTGGAATTAATGATACAGTGTGGTTTATATGTTGGAGAAATCGCTAGGGCCACTTTGTGAAGTACGTGGTGTTAAGGGCACGAGTAGACGGGGGAGGCCAGTAGGAGGCCGGCCGAGTCATCCCCGCCAAGCCCTGGATGGTCGTGGCAGAGACGATGAAAAGCAGGCACAGTGGATGGTGTCCGGTAAAAAGAGCCAACAGGATTTGCTGATGGATAGGACGTGTGATGTGAGAGAAAACAGAAATCAAAGACAGGGTCTGAGCAGTGGGCAAGGGATGCTTGTGGGGAAGACAACGGGGGGAGCTAACTTGGGGGGCAAGGAAACCAAGAGTTTTGTTTTGGGTCGTTTATGCCAGAGGTACATATTGGACGTCCAGTTGAAAATGTCAAACAGGCAGTTGCATGTATGCATCTGGAGCTCGGAGTAAAGGTGGGAGTAGAAAGATAAATTCATTGATGGTATGTAATGCTGTAAGACTGGGTGAGATTTGGAGTGAATATAGATTTCAAAATAAAAGAGAGAAGAGGTCAAAAGAAGAATCCCTGACACACTCCAACATTTAGAGTAAAGAAAGAAAGGAGGAAGTAGCAAAGGAAATTGAAAGCGCGCCAGTGAGGTAGGAAGAAAACCTGGAATCTGGTGTCACAGAGGCCAAGCCAAGAAAAAATGCTTCAAGAAGAAAAAATGATAAACTGTCAAAAATTCATCCAAAGCAGAGTGATGTGAGGACCAAGATTAACCATTGGATTTGCTAACATGAAGGTCAGTGGGACTCTGGAGCACCCTGGTCTCAGTAGAGTTGTGAAGACTAATGTGTGGTTGAAGTGGGCTCAAGGGACCCCAGGAAATTAGAATGTGGGGACATTGTGTTTAAACAATTCTTTCAAGAAGTTTTGCCATAAATTGGTTCATCTGTGTGGATGCCACCAAGAATGATGATGGAGCTGTCATCACTAGAAAGTAGTTAGAGAGAGCCCTGGCCAGGTGGCTCAGCTTGGTTGGAGCATCGTCCTATACACCAGAAGGTTGTGGGTTCGATTCCCAGTCAGGGCACATATCTAGGTTACAGGTTCAATCCTTGGTCAGGGCTTGTAAGATAGACCACCGATCAATGTTTCTCTCTGTCTGTCTCACTCTCCCTGCCTCTTTCTCTCTCTCTCTAAAATAAGTAAACATATCCTTAGGTGAGGATTAAAAGAAAACAGAGAGAAAGTTACAGAGACATTGAATGGGAGAAGGAATCCACATAAGAGCTGGTTGTGGTGGAAAGGGACTTCCAGAAGGGAGTTTCAGAGGGACAAATGACAGAGTCTGGCATTGCTCTGTGTTGAAATGTCAAAAACCCAAGTTGGAAAAATGGCCTTTGTTGGCCAGTGGCAATGTCAGGGTTTGTTGCTAGGGGAAGAAGACAGACACGCCATGTACCAAGAGACTGCGCCTGGTGACATTTGTTACCTTTGTGAATGTGTCATGGCCCAGAGGGTCAGCTCACTGAGAACAGCCTCACCTTCCAGTGGTGGATTCATGTGACCCCAAGCTCACAGGACAAATGGAGATGCAAAGCAGCCTGTGGACTGATTTCCAGAGAAAAATCTAACAGTCATATGGAGCGGAACACTTGCATTGGTATGACAAGCTATGCACTCCTATGGGAAACTAGGAAAGTCAAGTAGCAGTGAGAATTCTAGTTTATTAATTGACAGTGAAAAATATTACCCATAAAATCCAAAATGCTTAATTGCTTGGTAAGCATGGAATCAGAACTAAGGAACCTAGATAAATCCAATAATTAAATGCATCAAGCTAAGATGAATTCACTTCAAAAACAGGGATGATCTTGCCAAAGGTGTAAAAAGATTAGAACTCCGCTGACTCTAATGTACTGTATTTATCTCCATAATGGGAAAGGCCTTGCCAGTGGGGTAGGAAGACTTACAATTGTTTGGGCTAAAACCATCCTCCTAGATGGTGTTTGGTTGGGCTCCCTTTACCTTTGGACACTTCAATGTCTTCATGGCTAAATACCCTCCCACATTTCTTTAAAATTTTATTTATTTATTTTTAGAGAGAGGGGAAGGGAGGGAGAAAGAGAGGGAGAGAAACATCAATGTGTGGTTGCCTCTTGCACACCCCCAACTGGGGACCTGGACTGCCACCCAGGCAGGGGCCCTAACCAGGAACCGGACTGGTGACTATTTGGTTCACAGTGCAGTGCTCATTCCACTGAACCACACTAGTCCCAGGACACCTCCCAAATTTCAGTCCTTTCTTTCTTTGTATGTATTTAAAGAGTAATCCTTGGCTCTCTAGTTCTGTAAACCTTCAGAGTATACATACATGTTGGTGTGAGTGTGTGTGTATGTCAATGAAAGGAGGAAGAAAGCAAGCAGGTGGCAGGCCAGGTACACAGACTTCATTCACCAACATTGCCTTGTTAGGCAGCTAAGTCCTGCCGTATCTGTTATACATCCTGGGTTTTGGGATAACTGAGTTTCCCTTTCAAGGAAAGGGTTCCTTTATTTTATCTATCTATTTTTTGAGCTATCAGTAGCAGTGCTTTTATTTTATTTTTTAATTTTATTTTTCAATTACAGTTTACACTCAATATTATTTTTTATTGTTTCATGTGTACAGCATAGTGGTTAGATAATCATATACTTTACCAAGTGTTTCCCTGATATTTCCAGTACCCACCTAGCACCATGCATAGTGATTATGCTATTGACTGTATTCCCTATACTGTACTTTATAGCCCTGCGACTGTTTCATAACTAGGAATCTGTACTTCTTGATCTGCGAATCTTTTTCACCCAGCCCTCCAATGCTCCTCCCCTCTGGCAACCATCAGCCTATTCTCCGTGTCTGTGAGCCTGTTTCAGTTTTGTTTGTTCTTTTGTATTGCTCTTTAGATTCTACATATAAGTGAAATCATGTGATATTTGTCTTTCTCTGACTTATTTCACTTAGCATAGTACCCTCTGGGTCCATCCATGCAAGTGGTAAGATTTCGTTCTTTTTTATGGCTGAGTAATATTCCATTTTATGTATGTACCACAGTTCTTTAATCAGCTCATTTATTGATGGACACGAGTTGCTTTCATATCTTGGCTATTATAAATAATACTACAGTGAACATAGGGGTACATATATTTTTTTTGAATTAGTGTTTGGAGTTTCTTTGGATATAAACCTGGAAGTGGAATCACAGGGTTATAAAGCAGTTCCATTTTCAATTTTTTGAGGACCCTCCATCGTATTTTCTACAGCTGTTGCACCCGTCTACATTCCCAGCAGCAGTGCACAAGGGTTTCCAGAAATGGCTTCCTTTAAATGTTTGAAAACTATTTTGTTAATATCACATTCATGACTTAGTGACTTAAAAGTTATTTCTCCTTAAAATGATTGTATGTGCCTATTTTGATTCGTTATGTATCAATTCTGCTGTTTAATAATATAATAATAAACATTGTATTTCCTTCATTTTCAACACCCCTCCCCAAACCATTTACAAGGTAGTACAGGAATAGTCTCTAAAAATGGACAACAGGGAGTCAGGTGGTATTTGGGGTAGGAATTGTATAGACCAAAAGCCAGTGATTTTGCGTCAGAATTTTCAAAGTACTCGTGCTCTGCTTTCAGGAAATTGTCTTCAGTCGGTGCCAGGGAGGCATCCCAGCACCGTGTGCCCTAAATGTTGAGAACCACTACCTTCAATTCTCTCTCTGCTAAAGATGAGAGTGGAAAAGTTAAGGAAAAACAGTGTGCATTTATATGGTTATTTTTATTGATATGTGTGTCATTAGGAAACTATGGAATAAAACTGGAAAGTAAAACAGCTGGGTCCATAAGCCACAGAGCATTGCATACTTTATCGCCACTTTCGATGGCGGTTGGCACGGCTTGCTGGCGATGGTGAGGGTTAGAATGTGACTCTGTCTTCATTCAGAGACCCCGTAAATCTTCACCTCACCGTTTATCTTCTTGGCTCTTTTGTCATGCATTCTGGCATTTTGCAGCAATTATTTTGAGCCTCTATATACAGAAATTTACTAGGTGTTTGGGAAACCAATTCAGTTTTCTCAATGTTATACTAGGGGAAGAAAAGTGAGCAAAATGATGGCAGTAGTAAACACAATTAGCAAAAAGTGTCCATGTTAATTGTTTTCCCAATAAAAAAATATATATATATACAGGAGAGAAGGTTCTAGCAAGCCAGCAGCATTTCAAGTTTCAATTTCTTTAAAATCAAAAGCTCCCAAAATGAAACAGGAAGAATATCAGAGTTGAGACCACCACACATGTTTTAAAAAATACCCCCGCAGAGCCAGATAATGACTATCTAATTTGTAACCTGAACACTGGCCTGAAGTGCACTTTGGGAACTGGATTGCGCCAGCCTTAGTGTCACATCAATAACATGCGGTGACGGCCAGCACTACCTAGAAATGTGCTCATAAATCAGCTGCAGTCGAGGGAATCACCAGAAGACAATGCGAACGTGATTGTTTTATATTCCTATCTGTATCTCAAGAAAGGCCTGGCTTTCTGTACAGTTACCTATTCTGTATGAATTTTTGTTTCAGTCAGAACATGCTTTCACGTCGATGTTTCCTACCATAGCATTGAGAATCATTTTCCTACTAGCCATTTTCCCTCGTTCTTTTAACTACCACCAAAACCATTTCACTGTATGTATGTGTTGTAACACCCCATGTTCGTTATTTGAGGGTCCTAGGTCATAGTAATACAGATGTCGCTCTAAAGAAGTTTAAAGAGTTTTTTTAATATAGTGTAGTTTGGACACATCTGTCAGCATAATTTTCTGGGTGGAATTGTTTTATCAGTTAGGCCTTATGAGCTCAGTCTGCAGTCCAATCGTGCCTCCCAGGATAACAGTTCAGCAAGACTGCTTAGCAGTTCTTTTTCAGTCTACTTGAATTGCTCTTTCTGTGCTTCTCAGTTCAAATCCTGTGCTGAAGAATATGTGGCCCGAAGGCAAACTGAGCATTACAGAGGTGACCAAGCGACCTCTGACCGCCGCCACCTTATTTAAGAATTCTATGATTGCTTTAGTAGACAACCTTACATCAAAGGTAATTATTTTCTTTTCTAAATGTCCATGTTAATTCTTAGATTACCTCTTGATATATGATGTAGAGAATGTCTGTATAATTTGTTTTTTAGGTAATCATAGTAAATTAAATTGACAAATATGTATTTAAAGTGAATGTTATGATAGAATTTTTGTTCTGTTTTTTAGGTAATTATAGTAAATCAGATTGAAGAATATATATTTTAAAGTGAATGTTACAATAGAATTTTTATTCCTTTTTGTTGTTAACATGGCTGAGTGAAACAGTTGTTTGTGTCCCAGAATAAAAAAAAAAAAAAAAAAACCTTTTAATTTGGACTTTTTATCCTACTGTTGTTGTCAAGGAAAAAGTCCTAGTAACAATGTGTGTGTGTGTGTGTGTGTGTGTGTGTGTGTGTGTGGCATATGCTTGACAAAAATGAACTTTAGCCCTGTGCTGATGACAAGGGCTGGCTTGAAAAATAACCTTGGAGATAATGCACCATCTGTGTATCAGCTGAATACAAAATGATCTACTAGAGTTTTAAGATTAAGTTTGGTACTTAAGTATTGTCCTTAGGCTGTTTTATTTTTTGTTTTTGTTTTTTGGTTTTTCATTAGGCTGTTTTAAATAGTTGAAATCAAAAGATGTAGTATTGACAGTCACTTCTGCGTTTTATTGTTCCTTTGAGGTCTAACATAGTTTGATAACTTTAGTCTCTTGTTTTTTTCCTCAAAGAACAAATTTTTACTCCTAACTGCTGCTGCTAACAAGTTTGATAAATTAGCAGTCTCGTTCTTTTTAGTTCTTTCATTTTTATCTTTCTCTTCTGGTGCTTTTCCTGTGTATTTTCTTCTTCATTATTATCTTTTTTAAAAAAAATATCAACTTCCTCTCTAAGAATTTAAATCTATACCATTTCTGGTTACTTCACTGTGGATAAATTAGTCAAATGCCACAAGAACGTGTGTGTTCAGTAGCTTTCTTTTTCCTTTTCATCAAAATTCTTTGGCCTCAAGTAACAACAAATAAGCACAATTTATTGGTTTGTGTAACCAAACCTCCAGAAAGGGGGTGCAGGGAAGGGCCCTGGCACCAAAGACTAGAATTCATTAGGGCTCTTCCTCTTGTCTCTCCGCTTCTGTCTGCACATCAGCTTCACCCGCTCACCCAGCGAGGGGAAGGTGAGCCTAACAAGAAGGCACGTGACACAAGAAATACTGTAGAGTGGAACACAGAAGTTTATAAAATATATACTTACAAAATATGTTATTTGTAAAGATAGTGTTTATAAAACGTATCATTTATAAGTATATTGTTTATAACTTAGATTTATTTAATTAACTAGAAAAGAATCACTTTTCTAAAATGTGTATTTTTTTTAAATACTAGAACCCCCTATAGTTATGTATCAGAGGTTGCTTTTGCTGCTAATAAAAGAGACCTCCAAGTTAGCAGCTTAAACTTGAGAGGCATTTATTTCTCTGTCCTGTAAATGCAGCATAGAAGAACAATCTCAGGACTGGTGTAGCAGCTCTAAGGTGATTAGGGACCCAGGTCCCATCTGTCTTTCTGCTCTACCATCCTAGTGCTTGTCAGGCGTCCTCCTGGTCCGAGGCAGCACCTGGAGCTTCTTCCCTTCTAAGGAGACTTCCGGGCAGCCTCCCACAGCACCGCAGCCACACCTCGAGGGCTGTACCTCGTCGCCCGGGAAGCTGGGAAGTGCCCTGTCATTCTAGTCAGCAGTACACCCAGCTGGGAATAAATATTCTGTTTCAAAATAGGAAAAAGGTACTGGATATGAGATAGGCAGCTAGCCTAACAGCCTTTGGTCCAGCTTCCAGTCTGTACGTTCACAGCGGTGGGGGAAGGAGGGCGGGAGCAGGGGCAGCAGGAGAATATGGACAGCAGACAGCCGGAAGATGCGTGGGGCAGAAACAAAGGGAAAATATTGATGACATTTAGAAAATACAAAATAAAGTGATGGAAATGTAAATAATTGCTACTCCCGGTAACTGTAATCAAACTAAACAGATTAGATAGGTGGAAAATCCACCTAAGGAGAGACCTAATTAATCCTATGCAGAAAGGTTATAAACAGAGAGGTAGATAACAACACAACAAACCCCCACTCCGCCCCCCACAAAAAAAAATTTGATTAAAAGCAAAATTAATGTGAGGGAACATAGAACTTAAGAAAAAAAGTGTTAACACAGATTAAGAGACTAATAATAAAATGAAAATACTCAGGACAAGAAAGCTACAGTAATCCCTCTCTATATCGCGGTTCACTTATCGCGGACTCACTATAAAGCGGGATTTTAAAAAATATTATATTTAGTTATTTATCGCGGATTTTTCACTATATCGCGGGATTTTGCGGTACTGCACACGAATGTTGTTAAAGTTACGTACGTTTAAGAATGTAGAATAAATGTAAGGTTCCTACTTTGCGGAGGGATCTAGAACGTAATACCTACGATAGGTGAGGGAATACTGTATTTTGAACTAGGTACTTAATAACATAGCCATGATTATACATGAACTCTATAAAGCAAAAAAAGCTGAAATTTTTTCAAGGAAAAATTGACAAGTACACAATCCTAGTGGGAGATTTTAAACCAAAGCTATCAGAAACTTATAGATCAAGCAGACAAAAACCTTAGTAACAATGCAGGTGCTTTGAAAAACAGATTTAAACTTTTATCTAATAGATCAAAAAAACTCTGTACCCAGAGCATAGGAAATATACATTCCTTTCAAGTCGTCGTCGTCGTCGGCAGCCGTCCGTCTCGAGAGACGATGGTGTAGCTTCTTAAGAGTCTATCTGCACCGCCGAGAATGGCTGTGCAGTCCGACTTGGGAGTGACACGGTATCTGTCTCCTCCCGTGTTGAATCGACATCTTGCGATGACGCTGGAGTGTCCTCTCCAGTGAAGCTGAAGCTACAGAGCCTGGGCAGGGTGATATGGAGGGTCTGCTGTTGCCCATGCAGCAGACCCCCCCTCTCTTCGCAGCTGAAGGGTCCAAGGGAAAGACGGAGTCAATACAGCTTGGCTTCAGGTGCGCCGCAGGAGTTGCCGGTGTTGACTACAACGTCAAACCGCCTTAGGGACTCCGGCTCCGGATTTTCTGTCGGGCTTTACTCCCTTAGCCTTTCCCCTGAAGAGGTATGCCGCAAGGCAGCGGAGGTTTTTTGGAGTCAGAGTTTTCCTTCTCTGATGTGCCCTGACTGGAAGATCGAACCAGCGACACTTAGCTCGCAGGCCGACGCTCAATCCACTGAGCCAAACCAGCCAGGGCTTCCTTTCAAGTATACATGGAACATTTACAAGATTGACCACAGGCTAGACCACAAAGGAGGTCGTAACCATTTTAAGAAATGTATATGCAAATACACTCTCCATCCTCATTGCAAGTAAAATAAAAATAAAGATTTAAAAATTTTAATCTGTTTAAGAACTTTAAAAATACTCTCTTCAATAACTTAGGGTGAAGAGGAACTCACAATGGAAATTACAAAATATTTGGAACTGCATGACAAAGAATTTGTCAAAATTTGTAGGAAACAGCCCTAGTGCTCCACTTGTTATGCCTGTATGAAAAACAAGGAACACGGAAAGCAAATGAGTTAATTTCCTGAGAAGCCAGAAAAGGAACTCCAAAGAAAATCTAAAGAAAATAATTTTTAATAGCAAAAAATTTAAAGTAATCAAAAATTTGATCAAATAGACAAACCTTGAATAAAACTGACTTTAAAAAGAGAAAACAATATTATGAATTAGAAAAGGATACAGCTTCATATATTAGAGATTTTACAAAGCATCAGAATATTATGAACAGTTGTATGCCACTACCTGACTAATTTTATGAGATTAATATTGCCTTAGTCCAGATTAATATTAGAAAATAAAATTAGAGATCAGTTTCACGTACGTAGACATAAAGATCTTAAAAATACATGCGAGTATTGCATTTTCTGGCAGCACAGTGAACAGAGTGCCCACTAAAACCAACTGAAAACAGCTGAAGTGTTAGGTTGGTTATAAAAGCCAACTTCTTGAACGCAGCCATGAACTAACAAGAGCAAGGAACATGCAGCCCAGGGGCTGTGAGGGCAGGAGCTAACTGAGTGGGAGGAAAAATAATCGGCACTAAAGCTGCCTTGCAGCCTGTGGGGATTTGTTGAAGTCGATAATGTTGAGTATAGTAATTCAAAGCCAGGACCTGGAAGTTAAGCCCAGAGCCTGCCCAAACTAGGGTGTCTAATGAGAGATGACACACACACCACACACACATGCGCCCACACACAGTGGGTCTCCAGGGGGCTGCCTCCTCAAAGGGTTACATCCAGAGTGAATTAGAAGTAATCCCTTATTATCTTAAAGGAAAACTGCTTCTCTTGGTCCTTGGCAGTGAGCCAAGAGGGCTACATGAACATCCCTTGACATTTTATAATTCTAAGTTAACTGGGGAGCCTGAAAAAGTTCAAGCCAACAATTTAAAGTGGTCTGGGTCTGGTGTTGCCCCTAGGCATCTGATAGAAACTGCGGAACTCACCTTCATAACAGACCTTAAAGAATTTCCAAAGATAAAGTTATAAGGAAAATAAGATGTTCACAGTGAAGAATCGCTGTACACACGAAACGAGATAACATGTGAGAATCAGACTAAGCCACAGATTTATACTCATGAAAACTACTTATACTGGAATTATCAGGAACAGAATATAGAAATGCTTAATGTTATTTCAAGAAATCAAAGGTCTAAAAATAAGAGAAAAAGCAAGTAACTAGGCAATTGATAGAAATAAAAGCTAAATAAAGTTAAAAACTCAATGGATAGGTTCAACATCATATTGTGTCGCGAAAAGTCTGTTAGGTTTTTCCGTAAAATAAAACACACATTTTTCATTGTCACCAATAACTGTATTGATTTGGATATTTCAAGTATGTCAGCTATCTCCCGCTATTGGCTTCCAGTGGGTAGAGGCCAGAGGTGCTGCTAAACATCTTCCAATGCATAAGGCAGCCCCACAGCAAAGAATTATTCGGCCAAAATGTCAGTAGTACCAAGAAACTTCGCAAACTACTTTTGACACGTTTGATCAGTCACAACACATTCTCTATACACTGCACAAATCGTTTTTTGTGTATCAGTTGTGTTTGTGCCTTTCCTTGAAATAATAAAGCCCAATATGCCGAAAATGTTGCATATTTTCTTCAATCTTCAATATTTAAGTGGCAGCACAAAAATTCACCAGTTTTAATAGGTTTTTAAAAAATGCACACTGATATGACAGCTGTCACTATACAATCTAACAAATTGTTTTGAATGAAGTTAAAGACAACTAAGTGCTACTAGAGCCATAGTACAGAAAAAACTAAACAAACTTTTTGGCCAACCCAATATTAGACAAAGCTGAAGAGAAAATAGTGAAATTAAAGAATTGAAGAAATTATCCAGAATTCTACTTAGAAAGACCAAGAAATGAAACACGAAGAGACATGGAAGATAACATGAAAAGATCTAATATGCTTCTAATCAGAGTTATACAAGGAGAGGAGAAAATAGACAGAATAATATTTGAAGAAGTATTGCTGAGAATTTCAAGAATGATGAAAGACACCTCCCTACAGAGTCAGGAAGTACACTGTATCCCAAACTGAAAGGATTAAAAGAAATCTTATCTAGACACTTCGTGAAACCCCAAAACATCAAAGACAAAGAAAATACCTTCAAAGCAGATTAACTTCAAAGCAATACAGGCTGAGAGAATATAACTGTGAACCAAAATTCTATATCGAGAATATATATTTTTAAGAACAAAGATACAATAAAGAGTCTTTGTGAAAAATAGAAACAGCATTAAAACCACACTGAAGGAAATTCTAAGGGATATACATCAGGCAGGAGTGAGTGTATATTACATGAAAGTCTGAAATGCAAAATAAAAAGCAAAGAAATAGGTAAATATGTGAGTATATATAAATAAACTGATTCTATAAAGTAACATTTTATTGGACTAAAAATACAGGGTAGAATTAAAAATACCACATAAATAAGAAGAATGAATGACTATAATTCAAGTGTTTAATATCCTTGGTTGTTCAGGAAAAGGATAAAAGTATTTCTTGTGTTATAACTCTAATATTATAAATGCATTTTAAATTTTCTAGTGTAATCGTTAAAAGTATAGTAATGAGATTATAACTTCCAAACTTGGGGCGGGGGGGATGGGGCACCAGATTGAGAAAAAATCATTAGTCCTAAAAAACATAGGAGAGAGGAGATAAAAGAATATAAGAAAGCTAGGTCAAGTAAAATGATAGAAATAAATCTAAATATATTAGTAATTACATCGAATGTAAATGTAAAAAATTGTCAAATCAAAGAAAAATATAGATTGCCATTTATTAATGATACCTTAACATAACAGAAAAGTGAAAGCTCACGTTTAAAAATATATATCAGACAAATTCTGACAACCTGGGATCACTGTCACCCAAGTCCAAGGCCTGGAGTGGTTCAGCGATGATGGGCTGCCACCCCTGAAAGGGCCAGGTTGTTTTCCATTCACTTCTCACTGCCAGGTTTCACTCTTCGGGACTCTAGGCTGTGGCTCAGGGTCGCACGCAGGGTCTCGTGTCCCAGCTTTCATTGCCTGGCCCCCACAGCCTGGCAGCGGTTCTGCTCGGCCTCCTGGCTGCCTCGTCCACATCCACAGTAGCTCAGAGATTAGAGCAGCGCTGTGGGCTGGCGTCACCCCTCTGGGTTTCAGTCCTACCCTCCTCTTAGCTGTCGAATTAGCTCTTTCTTGCATTTACGGAGATTTCCCTCCATCCTTTGTCTATCGCTTTTTTGCAGTGACTTCATCGGGTTCACATGAATTGCCTTGTCCTCCGTCACCATAAGTACAAGCCCCTGATTCCTCGCTTTTTCCATCCACACCCTGTTTTCAAATGCCTGCCTCATCTCCCCATTTCGACTGTACGTCTTTTGAACATAGGGAAGGAGTTATACTAATTTTATCTACCTGTTGTTAGCTGATACAGCACTCTGAACAGATGGTCAGGAAATTATTAAATAAACTCAAATTTGCCTTAGACTCAATTTGACAGTATTCCAAGCAGGTTAAATAGATGAATATCTAAATACAGTGTCTTTATGCTTTGCCAATTGATATTTTTCACACAAAATATAGGGAGAAGCAGGTTCAAAAGTGCAAGAAAGTAGGATCACTATTAATTTTTGTGATTTAACCTTTATAAGATACAGAATTTGTCAAACAGGAGTTATTAGGCTAAATTAGTCTGAATATTTATAAATGAGAGAGGAGGTGGCACTTACAAATTAAGACAGAATGCTGATTAAATAGAAAGTATCTCCACTGAATTCCTTATCTGAAGATTTTTATATTACTAAACAGGATGGAAGGTCCTTAAATGACCCTTAGTTGGTCATTTATGTCTAATTCAGTCTTACCACTTCCTTTGCGTAATCAGCCAATACCAGTAAAATTCCATTCAACTGGTTTCCTTTTAGTAAAGTTACTTTCACTACTCAAATGATACCTTATATTAGATTGCTTTGCCCACATGATTGTATAAATTATTGAGTTCAGATGTTTTCTGTTTCACACTGTAATTTTCTTTTCAACCCAAGAGTCATTTAGGAGTACGTATATTTCTTAATTCCCAAACATACAAGATTTTCTGGTTATCTCTTTGCTCTTTCTTTCCTGCTTAATCTCATTTAGAGAAATATACTCTGTGACTTGAATCCCTAAAAAATGTTTGTTTTCTTTATATGTTTTGTTTAAATATAAAAATTTGCATTTAATATTCTATACATGTTCATTAAGTCAAATTTGCTAAGCATTATTTAAGTTTTTTGCACTCTTACTGATGTCTTTGTTTTGTCAAAGAAATGATGAAATCTGTAACTAAATTTGTGTCTTCTCCTTGTACCTTCAGTTTTTGCTCTAAATATTTTGAGAATTTATTAGGCTTGTTCAATTTAGAACGGTTATTTCTTCCCAGTGTTTGAGTCATTTGTCATTATGAAATGTCTCTATTTCTGTATTGCTTTTTTTGTCTTAAAGTCAGCTTTGCATGAATGAAATAGGTTTGCATGGTATATATTCTCCACGCTTTTACTTCAACCTTTCTGTATCCTTATGTTTCCAGTATGTCTCTCACAAGTGGCACGTAGTTTTGGATTTTTAATTCTAACAGTCTTTGTCTTTGGAATAAACTAAACCATTTAGCTCACTTACTCTTAATGTAGTTCCTGTATGTTGCATTTAAATCAATCATCACATTAGTGCTTTGTATTCGATTGTTCTATATTTCTTTTCTTTCCTTTATAACCCTTTTGATTGATTATTGTAGGCAAAAGGTAAACAAAATTTTGTTCTTTTTGCTTGACAGTTAAACCTCTGTTAAATTTCTAGCTCTGTTCCCCTGTTAATCTACTAAGATATATATCAACTATATGGTTGGACAACATCACTTATGGCAAAAATTACCCCTGTTGGCTGCATTGGGAGAACTAGAAATGTGTGGTGGGCTTCCCAAGTGCAATGACTCATGTAGTAGGCATTGTCCCTTTCTGGGACCCTGGAAGCTCTGCCTTCATAGTTTTTTTTATAAGAGATACCAGATCCTACGAGGCATAAGGCTTTTAAGCCAAGAGCACTTCCTTCACCTGCCTGCTGTGGATCTCGTCCCCTTGCACCCAGGCTCTCACCTGACGGCTGTGTGCACCACTGCAAGGACCCTGGCACTGCCTCCTTGCAGGCCATGTTCTTGTCCAGAGTAGACTTGTGCCAAGTGTAACTGGTGAGTCTTTCACGTCAGAATGTTTAGTTAAGCCTACGAAAGCACCCTCTCCCCTGCCAGTCAGTGTTGGAATTATTTTCATTATTCCCTTTATTGAATATAAAAGTCTAGTTTTATTTAATACTTTTACTCCTGTCCTGGACAATGCAAGTTCCATAAAAACATTTTAATTCTACCTGCCTTCCTCCCACCAAACTATTTGGGTCCTGGATTTTAATTATGTATATTTTAAGCTAGTGAGATGATATCATCATTATTACTACCACATATAGTCAATATCTGTTTTGATTTACTCAGTTATCATCTCTTTTTTCCTCTTTCTGTATCACTAATATTCTTCTGGGACCATTTTTCTTCTGCCTGAACTTCATCCTGTTTTATTTGAAGTCTGATGTTGTCGAATTTTGTTTTGTTTGTTTACCTGAAAATATTTTATACTATTTTCATTCTTGAAGAATATTCTTGCTGGGTGTAAAATGTAGGTTGGCAGTTCCTTTTAGCACTTAAAGGTAATACTCTCTTGTCGTCTGGATTCCATTGTTTCTTTGGAGAGGTCGGCTCTCGGTCTGTATGTTGCTCCTCACAATAGTCTCTCTTCCTCCAGCTGCTTTTCACTATGATGCACATAGGTGTAGATCTTTATTTTATCCTGCTTGGAGTTTGTAGGACTTCTTCAGTTTGTAACAACTTGATTATTTTTCTATCAGTTTTGGAAAGTTCTTGGCTATTAGCTCTTCAAATATTGCTTCTATCCTGCCTCTCCTTCAGGACTCCAGTTGCTGAAACCATCGCAACGTATCCTCTGTGCCTCTTACCTTCTTTTCCCTGTTTTCCATATTTTTCCTTTTCATGCTTCACTCCAGGAAATTTTTTCTCACCTACCTTCTAGTTTAGCTATTTCTTATGTACTCTCCTGCTGGTCCACTAAGTTCTTAATTTCCATCATTTTTCAGTCCTAGGTTCTTCATTTGCTTTGGTTCTTTTTTATAGTTTCTTGTCCTCTAAAAAATTCTCAATCTTGTCTTCTGTCATCTTGAACATGGTAAGCATCGTTATTTTAATATCTTTATCTGGTAAATCCAGTATCTAGACCTTGTAGGTCTGTTTACTTTGTGTTTTGTTTTACTGTTTCTAATTCATGCTAGCTTGGTTCCCTATATGTCTGGTTAATTTTTATTTGGTTCCAAACATTATATTTGCAAAATTGTTTTTAGAGATAATTATTGGAGACCCAAGTTTACGTCATCTTTCTCCAGGGAAGATTTACCTTTGCTACTTTCAGGCACCTAAGAGAACTAGTATTTCAAATAAGCTATTCTGATTTTACAGAGTGAAGTGATTCAAAGCTGAACTGTGGTCCTCATGATGGCCTGCCTACTTCTGAGTCACCTTCATTGCTAGTGACAGCCTTTTTGGATCCCAACCCAAAGGCAGGGGTTAACCCATGACCTCCTCCTTTTCGGGCCCTGGTCTCTAAACTCTGTCTCACTTGCCCCATGAGGCTGTTGGAACCACCAACTCAGGTCCCATCCACCTGCTCTGCAGTTGGCAGACTCCCCAGGAAAACGGAGGTCTCAAACCAGGGCCCTTCTCCATGACTTCCGTTGCATAATTCTCCACTATCTTGCTAGCTCTCCAGTGTCTTTAAGCAAAGGTTTTGCATATTTTATTTGCCTATCCTGAATGTTACCAGCATGGATGTTGGTTTATATTACCTAGTCTGTGGTTACTAAAGAAAAAAACCTAATGTCCTCATTTCATAAATGAAATAATTAGGTCCAGAGAGATTAGCATAGCTAGTTAAGAGCAGAGATCTAAGACCCAAGTATCCTGATTCTGTGTAATGCTTATTCTGTTATTCCAGTACCAAAGTATATGGGTAGATTTAGTAACATTTTGATACTTACTAGGCTTAGTGCTACTTCTCTTAGTTTGTTCACCAAGCAGTAAAGACCCAGTATCCCAAAATACAGAAAATCCTCAAGTAAGCAGGATTCCCTCCCTCACTTCCACATCCTCTTAAGTTTGCTTTAAAATATTATAAGCCCTTTTTTAGAGCAATCTCCAACCTCCCCATGTAAATGCTCCATTTGTAAACTATTACAGATTTAGTGAAGATTTTGATCATCCATCACTGTTTTTTAACGTTTCTGTTTGTGCTTTATAATATCAATCCTCTGTTTAATATCTAAGCCAAGGGTTGGTGTTTCAGAATGGGGAAGAATGATCAGTTATCTAAAATATAGTGCTTAAAACAACAACAATGTATTATTTCTCATGATTCAGCTGATTGGCCGGTTCTTCTGCTCATCTCACCTGGGCTCACCAAGTGGCTGTAGTCAGCTGGAGCCGGATGGTCCACAATGGCTTGCTCACATGGCATGGCTGGACTGCTGGGTGGCTGGGTGGCTGGGATAACTTGGCCTCTCTGCACACAGTCTTTAGTCCTGGGCTTCTTCACATATAGAAGTGTTCCAATGCAACAAAGCTTCCCAAAGCTGAGCCTCCACAAGTTACCCAGTGTCTCTTCTGCCACATTCACTTGCAAGTCACAAGACCAGCTCATTCAAGAACTGGGATGGAAAGTCCACCTCTTGATGGGAGGTGCTGCCAAATATTGCGGTCCTGTTTTTCAGTCTGCCACAGATAGATGAAGAAAGGCAGGTGTGCTAGGCAGAATAATGGCCCCTGCATTCCAACCCCAGTTCTCTGACACCAGCTATGCAGAACAGCCAGATGAGCAGATACAGAGTGACAAGGTCTGGATGTTGCTGTGGAGCCAGGGTGCATCACCCTCCTAGGACATTGATATGTTCCCATCCAGGAAGTTCCATGGAGCCTTAGTATCCAGAGTTTTTTGATTTTTTTAATCAGGATTTCACTGTATAAGGATGATTGATTAAATCATTGCCCCCTGAATGAACTCAATCTTCAGACCCCTTTTCCTCTCCAGAGGTCAGGCAGCCAAAAGTTCCAGCCATCCCATCAAGTGGAGGGTTTTCTGGTGACCAGCCTCCATCCTGAAGCTAGCTAGGGACCTGGCAGGAGTCCTCTCATTAACATAACAGATATTCCTATCACAGGAAATTCCAAAGGTTTTTGAAGTTCTATTCCAGGAACCAGGGACAAAGGTCAGAGAGATATGCGTATATATTTTTTTAATTATACCACAGCCCCCCAGGGATTTCTGCATCCTAACCCCCAGGAATATGTTGTTACAAAGCAGGAGAAATTAAGGTTGCCAGTGGAGGTAAGGTTGCCAATCCGCTGATCTTAAAATAAATCCTGCATTATTTAGGTAGGCCCAGTGTAAGTACAAGAGTCCTTTGAAGAGAAGGAGGGAGGTTGGGGGGTGGGGGGGGAATCATGAGAAAGACTCAGGTGCCCATGGCTGGTTTTAAGGATGAATGAGCACAGCCTCTAGAAGCTGGAAAAGACAAGACAGGGGGTTCCAGAAAATATCGTAATAGCCCTGCTGACACCATGACTTTTAGCCCTGTGAGACCCATTTCAGATTGCTGGCCCCCGGAACTGTAGGAGCATAAATTTGTGTTGTTTTAAGTCACTAAGTTTGTGATAATCTGCTACTGCAGCAACAGGGAACTAACACAGCCGGGCTTAGGGAAAGGAACAGAACGCCATGACTTTTCACCATGGAAGGGCAGCATCAGTCTGTATGTGGAGCTTCTGTCTGTTTAGATGTTGAAAACTTGCTCTGTTCAAAACGCAATTCACACTCTTCAATCTCTCCTACTTTTTAAGTTATTTACTACCCTCCTCAGCTCCAGCCCTCAGTGCCGCTCAGAATTACCCAGTTTAACTATAGAGGACTCGTCACTTAAATGTCTGTCTGGCAGATAATGGAGTCAGAGAAGGAAAAGTAACTCTTTACACCAATAAGTAGGATACATTTGACCTCATTGATTCATCCAGTGAAAATTTGTTATCTTCAGTGTACCAGGATCTGTGCCAAACACAGTTTTATATTTAAAAGGAGTTATTATATAATGCAGGGTACAAAATGGAATTGGCACAGAAGGACTTTTTGCTAAGCTTTCTTAGAGTCACTGATGCCTACAGGTGGTTTTATAACTTCTCTACTTATATATACTCATAAATTTTGAATGTCAAATATGGTCATAAATTTTAATCTTTTTTTCAAAAGCACAAACTAATGTAATAATAATAATAATAGTGGCTGACACTTACGGAGCACTTACTATGTACCAGGGCTCTGCTTAATATTTTACATCTTCGCTGCAGTTAATCTTACCACAGCTCCTGCCCCCTTCTATTATCCCTCTTGTTACTTTTAACCATGTTTCCATAAATACGCAAAAACTCAATGTTTACATATCTCAGTTATTTACTCCCTAGTTTTATTCCTAGTCCTGATTAACCCTAAAATATAATAAAATTTTAGCTAAACGCATGAACATTTCCAACCTTAAATTGAAGGGAAAGGAAGAATAACCACTTTATTCACAGTTATATGCCTGAGAAGTTAGAAGCAGAACTTAATTTGACACAATTAACACTAAATGCATGGTAGCGTCCTTAGTCTGCAATTTTTCTGAAACTTACCATTTGCTGATTTATTTCTTTAGGAACCGTATTACGTACGTTGCATCAAACCCAATGACAAGAAATCCCCGCAGATATTTGATGATGAACGCTGCCGGCATCAAGTTGAGTACCTTGGACTACTGGAAAACGTGAGGGTGCGACGGGCAGGATTTGCCTTCCGCCAGACGTACGAGAAGTTTCTTCACAGGTGAGAACAGACTCAAAGAAACCTGATAGCATACTGAGAATTATGGAGTCTTTCCCATGAATATTTGGTGAATGAACAAAAACAAAAGAATTGATGAAACAGGAGATAAGAAAAACTTTTCCAGAATCAGCAGAAGGAGTCCTTGAGTTCGTGGTTTGTGAGCCGTGGGAAAAGGTGTGTTCTTCGTGAGGAAATGTGGCCATCACAGTCTAGTAGGAAAACAGTGATTTGGAATCACATCTAGATTGGAATGCTGGCCATGCCACTCACGTGCTGTGTAACCTGGGGCCAGAAATATAATTTCTTTTATTCTGTTTCTGCATCTGTAAAATGAGTGTAGTAACACCTGATTCTTAAGGCCATTGTTATGAAGACTAAATACCCTAAATAAAAGGCCCAGCTACCTGGTACATTACAGATGTTCAGTTAATGCTGGTTATTACTGACATTAATTACAATTAACCCTTGAACAACACAGGAATTAGGGATGCCAGGCCCCATGCAGTTGAAAATTCATGTATAACATTTGACTCACCCAAACTTAACTACTAATAGCCTGCTGTTAACCAGAGGCCTTCCCAGTAACATGGACAGTTGATTAACACGTATTGTGTATGTTATATGTATTATATACTTCATTCTTACAATAAAGTAAGCTAAAGGAAAGAATGTTTTAAAAAATCATAAGGAAGAGAAAATACATTTATAGTATTTATTGAAAAAACCTGCATGTATGTGGACTCACACAATCCAAACCCATGTCATTCAAGGGTCAACTGGATCATAATAACAAAATATTGAATAGTTAATTATGGAGGCCCTGAAATTAGCCTACCTGGTTTGAATGCTGACTTTACCATTTTGTAGCTTTGTGACCTTGGGCAAATCACATCACCTTTTTATGCCTCAGTTTTCTCATGTGTAGAATGGGGGTAATAATAACTACTTTGTGAGGTTGCTAAAGAATTAAGTGAAATAATATATAAAAAAGCACTTAGATTAGTACTTAGTATATATCAATCATTCAATGTAAGATATGATTGTTCTTGCTATTTATTGTTAATAATGATAATTGACAACTGGGACTCATAAAAATAATGCTTTAAATTCTATCCATGCATTTATTTTAAAATATTTATTGAACATTCCCTGTTCTACATTATAGATTCCACAAAAATATGATTAAATAAATACCTAAGATAGTAGATGGTCAGAAGAGTCTCTAAGGAGATACTAAGGACAGTAATCAGCCACACAAAGATCAGAGAAAAGAGCAGGTGGGGCAGAGGGTACAGCAGGGAAAGGCTCTATTGCAGTGGTAATGTGGTGTGTTAGGTACCAAACGGAGTCCATGTGGTTGGAGGATGCTGAGTGACAGGGCAACGGTGTGAGATGAGATCAGGGAGATGAACAAGGACCACATCATGTTGAACTTTGTAATCCAGACTAAACAGTTTCGATTTTGGCTAAGGTGATAGAAGACCATTGGTGGATTTTAAGCAGGGAGTGACACAGTCTCACAGATGCTTTAAGAGATCACTACAGTTGCTCTGTGACTAGACAGCAAGGAGACATTCAGGGATACTATTGCAGGAGTCCAGGAGAGATGGCTGCATGATACAGCTTTGAAAAGGGACCATTGTAGACCCGAGAGTAGTGCACAGCTTCAGGATGTGTTTTGGAGGAAAGGTGACAAGACTTGTTCATGGGTTGGCTAGATGAGAGAGGAATGACAAGTAGATTTTGGCTCGAGCATCTGGCTAAGCATTGGACCATTTGCTGAGATGAGGAGGACTGGGCAAGAGAAGTTGGAGGAGGAGGGCGTGGAGCAGGGGGCAAAACTGGAATCAAGATTTGTCACTAGACTGTGTTAGGTCTGAAATGCCTACTAAACATCTGGGTAGCTATTAGGTATATGAGTACATATCTGGAGTAGGCTAGAGATAGAGATTTTTGTAACAAGTATGTAGATTATGTGTAAAGTCTTAGAACTGGCTAAGGAAGAGGAGGACACCCATGCCCACATTTAGGTTTGTGGTCTGACATGAAGGAACTGGTGAAGAGAAGGAACAACCAGCGAAGCAGATTACCAGGAAAGGGTTATGTCACAGAAGCCAAGAGAAGGAAACATTTCAAGAGAAAAGTACAGTTACCATATCAAGTGTTGCTGTGCAGTCAAGTAAGGTAAAAGCAGCTTAACCGTGGCTTTTGGCGACAGAGAGGTCAAAGGAGAAAGGGCTGGACGGAACCCAATTTGAGCAAGATGGGAAAGTGAAATGAGGAGCTGGTTGCCTGTAGAAAACCCAAGAATCCATGCTGTGAATAAGAGCTGAGGAAAACGGTAGCAGCAGCGGAGTGGGAGGTGAGGTCAGGAGCTACTAGAAAGTGCTCATGTGCGGGTGGGGATGATGCAGAACGGAGGGAGAAACCAGTGACATATGAGGGAGGGAGATTATTGTAATAATAACAGCTTTGAGAAGTAAGACCAGAAACAAGCTTGCTTTGGGGGGGACGAGGAATTTTGCAAATGCATATCTTTACCGACTTTTAACCTCTTTTTTGGACTTACTTTACTTTCAACTCAAAATGTTGTGTTGTGCTTTTTTGGCACAGAAGACATGCTATAAGGACTGGGCTGTGTTTTCTAATACTCATTGTAAAAACAAAAGAAAACATTAAAAAGAACCTGTGAGTTTTAAATATGGTGGTCTCAGTAGTACAAGCTTAAATTTCCCATTTCACTCCAAATAATATAAAATATTATTCCCATTCCCCAAATAATAAAAAAATGTATAATTAAAACCAAGTAAATGCACAGCCCAACTATAGAATCAAACATGGATTGTCAGTGAACCTTGAAAATGTGAGTCATTCCTAACTGAGATGAAGCAGATGGGAAACCCCAGCAGTACATCAAGGTTGCAGTTTGAGGGAAAGGCTGCCTGTGAGACTTGAGCTGCCGTTCAGGAAGCCACCCAGCTGCTGTGCTGGGAGGTTGCCAGAATGGCCAGGGCAAGTCACCAGCTCAGCAGCTGCAAGGGAAACATCGTAGGCACAATGGCCAGACCCAGGAAGCAAAGGGAGCCATCTTGCAAGAATCCAGCAAGGGCCCAGATATGCCCAAAGCTGGATGTACACTTGCTCCAAGCCATGTCTCCAAGTAGTGGGGGAGCCGTATATGAACTCAGTTGGCTTCTGAGCCTACAGTCCTTAACAATGCATTGCCTCACCATTGAATGTAGGGCTTTCTAATCAAAGGAGGAAATAAACTGGAATAAAGAAAACTTAGTCTGTCCTGGCCAAGTGGGTCAATTGGTTGGAGCGTCATCCCATACACCAAAAAGTTATAGGTTCTCTCTCTGGTCAGGGCACATACCTAGGATGTGCCTTCGATCCCTGGTCAAGTCTCATACAGGAGGCAACCGGTTTCACATCAGTGTTTCTCTCCATCTCCCCCCTCTCTAAAATCAATAAACATATCCTTGAGTGAGGATTAAAAAAGAAAGAAAGAAAGCTTAGTCTATCCAAGAGAACACAGGGTAGGAAGCAGCAGTGGGAAAGCACACCTAACAGAAAATATAAAATAAGAAGGTGAGGACATTGAAACAGGTTAATAATCAGAAATCATTTAAACTACCCTTTAAAAGACAGAATAGTGAAAGACTGAAGTCTGTCTAATTACTGATTATTTAAGTTGAGATTAGCTCCTCTCTAGAACCATCTTGGGAGATCAGAGGTAGGAGGTGCATCTGGAAACCCTGCCTATTCCTACTCTGGGGGTGGTCTCTGTCTTCTGCTTTACATAAATTTGTTTGTTCAAATCGAGAAACTGACATTGTATTTTATTGTCACATGGACTTACCAGTGGGATATGGAGTGGAATAGAAGGTGTGTAGGACCTTGGACTTAGTTTCCAGTGATGGAGGAGGAGAAGTAATATTTCCACACTGAATTTTTGCTTTGAGATTCTGCAGATTTTTCTATATAAGCTAGCTTTGAACCTAAAATTTTACTTGTCACATCTCTTTATTTTCATTCTTTTATTACAGAAGAGAAGGATTTTAAATTGTATTAAGAAGCTTAAATGCTTCTAAAGTCTTTGGGGACGTAAAACTAGTTGTCAGAAAGTAGATGAGTTTGGCTTTTTAATTTGCAAGTTCAGGATGCTGGTTTGCTGGAGAACTGGGGTCATGCCCCTCACCATCGGGAAGAAAGGACGACGCCTTGACCCCGACACACTCGCTGAGCAGGGTGACTGCGGGCTGCCCCGGTTCCTGCCACGTGCCTGAGCTTCAGACACACGCCATTCCTGCTCATGGTACAGCCCAAGCGTTGGCTCCTATTCTTGTTTCATAATGAATTTGGAAGGCTTCTGATTCTGTTTCCTTTTTCACATGATTTTGTGTAATATTACCTCTCTCTTTCATCTGGTTTCTATTTCTGTTCCTATACGGCAAGTGAATAGGCTTTTAAATGTATTTCCTTCCATTTTTTTCTTTCACTCAACAAATATCTATTTTCTTGTCACATGGCAGACAATGTGATACATAGTGGGGAACTGAACAAAGTCCCTGCCTGCATGGCACCCACAACCTAGTGAGCAGGACTGGCATTAAACAGATAAACCCACAAATCAGTACGAGGAGCGGCGTAAGGAAAAAACGCAGCCGGAGGCCTTAGGAATAATGGGTGTGAGGGTTGGTGGCCAATGAAGGAAGATTACGGTAAAAAACTAAAGGAGGACGAGGAGGCAGTTTTTCAATGAGTAGATTTAATAGCATTCCTGCAGTGGGAACAGGATATGCAAAGTCTCTAATGCAAGAAAGAGGCACCACGCATTACAGGACGCTGAAGAAGGCTAGTGTGATTGGACCAGCGGGATGGAGAAGGGGATTGAAAGGTGAAAAGGAAGCGAGGCTTTTTAGAAAACTTCCCAGGCTGCTGAGTAGGCAGAACGGATTGGAAAGGAAATGGAAGATAATTTCAGGATTTTATTTTAGTAAACTGGTTGGTGGCTTGGATTAGGATTGTGGCAGTAAAGATGAGAAAAGTTGAATTATTGAATATGTTTTGGAGGTAGAACCTATAGGACTTACTGATGGATGAGAAGGAATGATGGAGAAGAGAAGGGGTCGGTGTGAGTGCCAGGATTCTGGCTTTCTTAACTGAGGGCATCGAGGTGGGAAGGAGTGAGAGAGACATTTACGATGTCTTCAGAATCCACGTGGGCAGTGGATATATGAGTCTGAAGCTCAGAACTGAGAGCTGGGCCAGGGGTAATAAATTCACAAATTGAAAAATAAAGCAGAGAGAAGAGATGAGGTGATGTGGGAGAGTGCACACAGAGAGAAGAGGAGCTGATGCGAGCCCTGGGAAGCTCCAGCATTTGGGCCCAGTAGTAGAGAAGTCGTAACCAGAGAATGAGATTGAGGGGAAATATCCAGGGAGACTGAAGGAAGCAGGGACAGCGTGCTGTCACAGGAGCTAAGATGGGAGGTAGGAAAAGAGAGAGATGCTAAGAAGGGATCAGATGCCATTTGGATATATATCTTCTTAACCAGAAATGTATAAAACTTAGTCTCCTGAAAGGCACAGAAATAGCCTTGAAAAAAATAGAAAGACAGCTTTTGTTCTTGGATAGAACAACTCAACGTCATAGATACATTTAATTAATTTAACACAGGAACCCAACAGAAATACCAGAAGGATTTGTTTGTTTTGTGATTGTTTTTTCCTGGAACTATGTAAATTGATTATGAAAAGTTTATGTGGAAAAATAAACATGCAGAAATAGCTAGAAAGAACTATAAAAAAGAAAAGATACTAAAATATGTTTGTAACATCTATAATTAAAACCATGTGGTACTGATGCACAGAGGGACAGACGGTGCAGTGAAAGAGACCAGGAAGCCTAGAAGTGAACTGAGTACATAGGAAATTTATTATATGATAAAAATGACATAATAAATCACAGGGAGAAAAACGGACTTTTTAGTAAGCAGTGTTGGGAATAGCCTTTTATCAAAAGGTAAAATGGGATCCATACTTCATTCCATATACCAAAATAAACTCCAAAGGGATCAGAGATAAAAGTAAAAAATAAAAACATATATGTACTGGAAGAACACACAGGTAAATTACTCTTTAACCTGAGTGTGAACAAGGTTTTTCTCACTGACTGAAACTCAGATGCAATATGTAAGTAATGGTACTAAATTTGACTACATGTATTGAACGCGTTTGCCCCTGGGAGAAGGGGGGGGAATCACTGTGATAGGTAACCTTCCAAGCTAGTCCCGAGATACCCACCTCCTGGTATTCAGCCTGTGTACTTCCCTGCCCCAAGCGCGGCCTGGGCCTGGTGATTTACTTCTAGCAAAATGGAATCTGGCCAAAGTGATAGGATGTCAGTTGTGAGATTAGGCTGCAAAAGGCTGTGATGCTGTGACTTCATCTTGCTCGCATTCACTCTCTGTGAGGCTGGTGTGTGGCAAGTGCCCCGTGTGAGGCCCACATGGCAGGGGACTGTTGGCTGCTTGTGCATAGAAACACAGTTGGGTTTTGTGTATTCTCCTTACAGGCAGAATACTGCTTAGTTTTGTTTTAGTGATAATCACTTATCGGCTTGATTTCCCTTGAAGTGAGTCTGTTGTTTGTAAGTAACGTTAGTTTTGTTCTTTCCCCAATCACTTACCAGTTTGTTTATTGATCTCGCTGTGCTGGCTACAGAACCCATAACAGGCATCCTTGTCTTGTTCCTGTTTGTAAAGAGAACAGTTCCAAAGTTGCCCCTTTACAAATGATATTTGCTGTAAGTTTTTGGTAAATAGCCTTCATTAGATTAAGAAAGTACTCTTCTAGCCCTAGGTTAGTAAGGCTTGTTATCATGAAGGAATGTTGTATGTTATTGAAGGTTTTTTCCATGTCTCTTATCAGGCTATTAAATTTATTTCTGTTCATAGTTTGCTAAGAGGTTCTTTTTTCTTTTTATGAAGCATCTTGAATTTTATGGAATGGTTTTTCTGCATCTATTGAGATCATCTGATTTTTCTCCCTTAATCTGTGCCTTGTTTTTTCTTCACCCAGGTACAAGATGATCTCTGAATTCACCTGGCCCAACCATGACCTCCCTTCAGACAAAGAGGCTGTCAAGAAATTGATTGAACAATGTGGTTTTCAGGACGATGTAGCTTATGGAAGGACCAAAATTTTCATTCGCACACCGCGAACATTGTTTACCTTGGAAGAACTCCGTGCCCAGATGCTCGTAAGGATTGTCCTCTTTCTGCAAAAGGTAATTTTATATTTTACAGATATGGAGAAGGCCTTGTTTTAATGTTCTTAAATATCTGTGGAACATTTTCTTCAATTCAAGAAATGTTCGTGATGGTGTTTTCTTTTGTGTCTGCGTGTATCTCGGTATGTTCTCTGCTGCCGTCGCCCATGGAAAACTTACTTGGCTGTCAGAGCTCACACTCATTTTATCCTCCAAACTTGGAAGACCTTTGTCTTCTAGTATCTAAAGGTGGAGCAATGTCTGAAACAGCCTGTTTTTTGTCTCTTGTAGTTCATTGAGTTTCCCTCAGCTTAACTGTGTAAAGGACTTTTTTTTTTTATCTTGTAATTCGAAAGCTTTGCCAACGTGTTTGAAAAACCTCCCTCACCCACCATCACCCGCCGCCCACGCTCGGCTGCGGTGTGGAGTGCGGACTCGGCGATGCTCGTTAGATCACGGTTCCCGTGATCGTTGGTCTGTGCGGGGCCCCTTCTCATTTCACTCTCTCGCTCACACATTGCTTGTTATTCCCCATACCCATTCCATACGTTCCTTACGAAGCGTTTCATGTAAAATACTAGATGCGTAAATGAAAGGAAATCATGAGCCTCTGCGAGAAGGTCCTTGGGACATATACCGGGAGAAGGGTGGCTGGGCCATTAGGTGCGTGCAGACCTGATTGGTAAAAGTGTTGCCAGGTTCCTCTCCAAGACGACCCTGCCAGTCTGCTCCACCGCCGGTCCTGTACGGGTTGCCATGTGCCTACATCCCTGTGGTACCATCCAGCCGCCCCTACATTTTGCCAGACTAATAGGTGTGATACCTCGTTGTTTTACTTTTTATTTCTCTGATTACCATTGAATTTGAACATCTCATTAAATACTTGTTTGCTTTTGGGGTTTTCCTGTAAACTGCTTGTTCATATCCTTTGTGTTTCTTCTGGAGTTGGTATCATTTTCTTGTTGATCATCAGGAGTTACTTGACTATTTGATACATAAATCTCATATTCATGTTAGGTGTTACAAATATATTCTTCTGTATGGATTCTAATGAATTTTATAATATGCATTGTTGAAGAGAATCCTTAATTTTGACATATTCAGATTCTTCAGTATTTCACCTGTGTTTTGTGCTTTGGAATTTTGTCTAAGAGGGCTTTCTTTGTCTCTTGGTCACAAAGATACTGTCCTGTATTTTCTTCATGAACCGCATATCTCTACCTTTTACATTTAGGTCTTTAATCCATTTATAATCCACCTGTGTATGTGGTTTTAGATAGAAACCTAGTTTCATTTTCTTCTATGTGGTGAACAGGTTTTCTCAATACCATCTACTAAGCAATCTATCCTTTACCCATTGATATTTTATTGTATATTAAATGTATATATTCTGAGTGCACACAGTTTTTATTGTAGTACGCCTTAGTATATGGTAAAAGAAGTCCATCTTCTCTACTCTTTTTTATTAAGGTTGATTAACCTATACATAGACTTTTATTCTGCAATATAAATTTTAATGTGTGTTTATTGTGTTCATTAAATTCAACAATTCTTTTTTATTAGGACTGCATTGAATTTATAGATTAATTGGAAAGGATTGACATTTTTACAATATTGAGTCATCTTAAGACTATAGAATAGGCTTATATAATTCATTTCTCTATTTGACCTTTAGACTTAGAGATGCCTTATGAATTCATAGTTAATTCCTGGATATATTGTTGTTTTTGTTACTGCTGTGAATTTTTTATGATATTTTGTACATGGCATTATTGATATAAAGAAATAATATTGGCTTGTATTGGTGTACCTGTACCTAGATGAAACCTTTGATTCTGTCATATGCAAATAATGGACATTTTCCCAGTTGCCGAGGTGTTTTTAAGAGTTGGTCTCTTTGATTTATTTTGCCTAGAATTCAGAAAAACTCCTGGAGTGAAATACTAAATTCTGTTGCATCTTGAAACTGTTTCCTTCTGTTACTTTTTTTTTTTTAATTGCTTTTACCGAGTTATGTTTTCTTTCTCAAGTTACTGCTAGTAAAATGGCAGGTTTGGTTCTCTGCTTTCTGTCACCAAAGTACATTATTTTTATGCACCTGTTGTTCAGTGCTTACCCAGGGATGCTTTTGTTGTTGTTCTGCAGATCTGATACTTTTTCTTCTTCATACCTACCCAGGAGATGAACTTGGGCTTAGGAGTTGGCCCTGAACTAGTGTGACTGCACCTCTCAGAGTGCTTGGGACAGCCCTGTCCTGTGACTGTTTCGTGTTGTAACCATCAGTAGTACCCCTTTCACTCTCAACGCTGTGCCAGTATGGATGACAAACCGCTCACTTTCTGTCTACTTCATGGCTGGTAGAACCCTCTTCTTAAATCTGTGGGGACAGTTCGTCATTTCACAGTTGTTAGCATCCCACAGACTTGAGTCTCTGCAGCTCTGCGAGCCCTCAACAGGCCCCGCTCCGCTCCCTCCCAGCCCCACAGGCAGCTCTTACGTCCAGTGGTAATTCCTAGTGTACATGCCTGTTAGGGCTCATCCTCTCTCGGTCCTCTCTACAGCACCCTGCTTGCTTTCTGGTGAGAAAAGGAATTCTAACGGCAAGGGGATGACTACTTCAAAAACCCTCACCCGTGCCCTTGCGTGAAGCTGTCCAGGTTTCTCTGGATGCAGGTCATGCATTTCTTAACCACAGGCAGTGGGTGCATTAAGGACCAGGGACCTTCCTCCCAACTCTCAGACAGACCATTCTGGGGATTGACATGCGATCTGACTGTGCTCTTTAGACCCTTCCACGGGCCATAAGATTAGTGGAAGTTTCTTTCAGCTCCTGGGAATGGTCATCAGTCACCTAACTTTCCACATGATGTTTTCACATTTTCTGTATCTTTATAGGAATCTAATGGAAAGTTAGGAGAGACAACATCAAGGATGCTATTTTAGCCCTGGCCAGTGTGGCTTGGTTGGGCATCATCCCAAACCCAAAGGTTGTGGGTTCGATTCCAGGTCAGGGCACATGCCTAGGTTGCGGGTTCGATCCTTGGTCTAGACACGTGCAGAAGGCAGCCAATCGATGTTTCTCACGTTGATGTTTCTCCCCCTCTCTCTTTCCCTCCCTCCTCCTCTATCTCACAAAAAAATATATTTTTAAGGATGCTATTTTAAATTAGAGTCTCCAACAATTGGTTTTTATTTCCTTTTTCAACTAAAAATAGGTTTTATTTTTTCTCTGATTATGTAAATAAAGTATGTGTATTGTAAAAACAAATTCAAACCATACAGAAAAGTATAAGGAAAACTAGAAAATCACCTAAACCCTTATGATATCTTTCTGTGTATATATCTAAGCATGTATGCTATGATATAAATGAGATCATAGCTCAGGTGATGTTTTTTATACTCACCTTTATCTTTTTCTACACTATTTTATTACTTTCTTCCCCACATTCACCCTCTCTGCCCACACCTCTTATCTCCTGTGTCAAGGGTCCCCAGGACCACTCCCAATTACATCAATTCACTAGAAGCATTCACAGGATTCAGCATATAGTTATACTCTCGAGTCAACTTGATTACACACAAGGATGCAAAGCAGAATCAGCAAAGGGGGAAGGCACATGGGGGAAGGTCCAGAGGAAGCCGGAGACAGGCTCCCAAGAGTCCTCTCCCAGGGAAGTTGCACAGGACATGCTGAATTCCTCCGGCAGTCGGTGTGGCAGCACATGTGCCAAGTGTGATCTACTGGGAATCTCCCTGGAGCCTCAGTGCCCAAAGTTTTATTGGGGACTGGTCACGGAGGTGCCTCTGCCTAGCCTGTACCAAAATTCCAGACTCCCAGAAGGAATTCAGGTATTCAGCATAAACCACATTGTTTGTACAAGCAGTTTAAGCACATTAAACCACCATTATTTAGAGAAAGTTTTCTATCAGTGTGGGAAACTGCTTACCAGCCAATTCCCAGACACCAGTCAAGGGCCAGCCGACCTTGAGAGCCGGCCTGAGGATCGCAGGCTCAGGCCTGCTGTGTTAGCTCTTTCCTGGGCACCCCACGCAGCCTTCCCATCATGTCAGTAGACTGCCTTCTACCCAGAGCCTTCCATGTGCACCCTCACTTCTGTGCCCTGCATTCCTAGGAGCAACATCATTGGTTAAAAGGTATATATGTTTGTAATCATAATAGATATTAACGATTCACATTTCTGCCCACAATGTAAGTGAACTCTTTTCCCTACATTTTATTTGTCACAATGCAATTCATTCCTCTAAGAATAATCAGTTTTGGAGGTTCTGGTTTTAGTAAACATCCCTGATTCTGCCTCTTCCAACTTTTCATTGAATCTTTAATAGGGCACAGAAAATGAATGACTAGACACTGAAGCCCACGTTCTCCCATGTTAAAACCTATTATGATGTAATAAACACAGTATGATACTGGCATAGGATTGACTGTGGAATGGAACAGTGAGTACTGAAACAGATTCAAGTATATGTGGGAATTTAATGGTAGACAAAGGCAGAATTTCAATTTGGTGAGGAAAAAAACAAGGATTTTTTGTTAAACAGCATTAGAACAGCTGGTTATTTACCTAGATTGAAGCATTTATTTTAAAATACTTTGTTGGACCCCTATATCATACCATGTACAAAAATGAGTCCCAGAGCTATAAATTTTTTGAAGAAGCCCAAAAGCTGTAAAGAAAAAAGATACAACACATTTCATTATATTAAGTGAAAAACTTCACATTGAAGAGTGTATCACGAACAGAGTCAAGTGACAAATGATAGCCTGGGAAAATAATTGCAATCCATAAAGTTAATACATATTATATGTAGGTAGCTCCTACAGAGTCGTAAGAAAAAGACAAACAATCCAACAGAAAAAAAATGGGCCAACGATATGAAAAAAAAGTAACAGAAGAGGCGATCCGAAAGACCAATACACACACCCTCACTGGTAGTCACAGATGCGCACTTAAAAGACTTAATAAATAGGCACATCTAAGATTTTCTATATGCATCATCAAATGGCTCCCAGAAAGGTTATACCAATTTATGCTCCCCCCAACTAATGCAGGAAAGATCTTATCTCACTGGAGCGCCAGATATTGTCATTCTTATAAACACCCTTTCTGAATGACCTAAAGCCTGAATGTTTTGCCTGGACATTGAAAAAGCATGTTACAAAAAGCCGAGTTGAGTTCTATAAACCTTTGCATCATCAGAAGAAAGGAATCGATGTCGCTAAGTTCGCCCATCTCTTCCTTCTGTCATGTACCATTGCCTCACTTACCCACATACCCTCTACATTTGAGTTCGTGTGTGTGTTCTTTACATCACACTTGAATGGAGATCAAATGAGATGGTCTTTCTAGACAGCACTAAATAAACTGTTTGAAGTTTTTAGAATTACAGTTGAAGCTGAGCGCTCAGTCAAGTGAGTTCAGCAGCAAACCCATGGGGCTGAGTTGAAGTACGATGATTGCTGTGTTGTACGGCCAGTCTGTCCTGGGTAATTCTGTTGCTTTAGCTTATTTTCTTCTTCAACCTGGAGCTTTCTGGTTTTGGATTTATCGTCATTCATCTTCTATGTGTCATTATCATTAAGTCCCAGAAAATAGGATACTTTTTTATTGTGTGTCTGGGGAAATCCTGGAAGAAGTCCATAGTTCTGACCGTTAATGAAAACACTGCACCAAATGCATTAGAAAGAGTCAGGATTCTGTGATATTTTGTACCTATTTAGTTTAAAGTATTTTGTTGTCTTGGAAGAGGAATGGGGTATGGGACCCCTCTAAAAGCTCCTTTATTTTCCTGGTGCATGTGTAGTTCTAAATTTATGCTCTCATTCTAGGAAATCATAGGTCAAGATCAAAATTGTTATATAAGGTGAATTGAAGATGAATTTTCAAAGAAAGATGGAAAAGTGTTGGGGAAGTTTATCTTTTTTTGTTCCTATTAACAACAAATTTGGAATAATTTGATGGATTTGAAGAGTGGCTTTCTTGACTCACCTGTAAAACAAATACATGCTTTTGTGAACTGTGTCTTTATTTGCGGGGGAATTAGTTCTTTCCGATGTCATCTTGTAGTTGATTATGTACAGAAATCTTAATTGGTCACCATGTCATATACAAGGGGGGGACCCAGAAAACAGAATTTATTTATAAAAAATTGTGTATTTGTTCTTACATGTTTAAATTTCAATCACCTTTAAAGTACTCTTTATTTGATACAATACACCTATCAAGACATTTTCAAAACAGTGTTTGAACTTATTGATTTTGATGCCTTTTAGTGCTTCTTCCTTTTTTTTTTTTTTTAATTTGTTTCACCTCTTCCACATCAGCAAAATGTGTTCCTTTAAGGACTCTTTTTCATCCAGGGAAACAAAGAAAAAGTCATTTGGAGTACAATCAAGTAGATAGGGAGGGTGGGACATGGGGGCCATGCTGTTTTTGGTCAGAAACTGCTGAACCTTCAGCACAGTGTGGGCAGGTGTGCTGGTAAATGGGCAAACTCATTGAAAGAGTCTTCAAAAGAAATTCACTGAAACCAAACTCAGCCTCTCACAACAATGCCAGCTGGTACACTGATCCAGATGGGTTCCTCAAATACCTAGCTGTGAAATCTGTACTACAAAGGGCCCACCCTCCAGAAGATAATTCCAGGGCTTTTTGGGTCCCCTCTGTATTTGGATCATGTAAGACTGCACAACTTGGATCCCAGCTCTAGGGATGGAATTATCCTTTATTCTGTGCCCAATGTAGATATGAGGTCAAGGCCCTTTCTGTGCTCAGACCAGAGACTACTAAGCATAAGACATTCTTTCTCCTCAAAAGGCTCTAATCATCTTCCTCCAGGCAACTTGTGGGCACTCTGAGGTCACAGTTATAGCACATGTATGCCACAGCAGCAAGAGCTGCCAGACCTTTGGAAATTTAAATCATGCTCCACACCATGCCATGAGTTTTCTGGTTTTTCTTTCAGTCCTCAACGTGACTCACAGCTTATAAGACCCCTGACAACACAGTGAGCTATGGGTCCCATACTCAGGCATGAATTTAAAGTCAGTTGGCCATCTTCTATTGCATTATGTGACACTACAGATATTTACATAGGAACTAATAGAAGCCTCGTGCTGGAACTGTTCTGATCCACGGGCCTCCTAGGGTCAGTTGGCTCCCGGAATTATATTTTTGCTTGTCTGATGGCTTCCTGGTTAGAGGGCAGTAGTGGCTTGGCTATTCGGTTCTAGCAAACTTAGAGCAGTCTCCAAAGCAGGCTGGGGAGAACAGAGGAGCAAGCGGACACGAGCAGGGGGAGAGCTGTGAACGGGAGAAGAGGCGATGTAAAGCTGAGCAGGCAGGAAGAGACCGCAAGCTTGTGAAGTAAAACCCACAGAATATGGGCTGAATTTGTATGCGATTGTTGTTTCTAATTTTATGTGGATTCAAGATTGGATCGTAGGGTAGTTAATGATCTTTTCTCTTTTAATTCAAAATAATAAACTGTAAGCATTCCACTAGCAAGCTGATTTTGTGAGAATATTATTCAAAAAATAGGGCTGCCCGATTTTATCAGTAAGTCAGCAGTGATTTTTAAAGTCACCACGTGTAATGTTGGATAAAAAAAATTAATGGAAGCATGTAAGATCCAGTGTCCTGAGATGGCTCAGGGGAGATTTTGTTTCTGCTCCTGTACCAGGATTAGCTATATTTCCGGGCCACTGGCCCCAAGCTGGCAGTCCCGTTATAGAGGGGTCACAGTACTGCAAAGCCTGCTGGTGAAATTTCCTGGCGTGGTGATACGTTCCTGAATTTAATGGGAATGCTTCCTGTGGTGTCTGTTTGTGCATGATACTGGCTGAGATAGATACATTTCCTCATGTTAAGGAGATACCCATCTATTCCAGTTAACAGTACTTTTAAAATCAGGAGTAGATGTTGAGCTAAATTGAATTACTTCTTAGCAGGTGTCAAGATGTGCAGGTAATTTCTTTTTTCTCTTTTGAGCTATCAATACAGAGATTTCTAATCAATTTAGTATCAATCTTATGTTTGCCTCAGCAAAATAGCATGGACCCTTTTCCTTCCATTTACATATTTTGGAATAATCTCACTAGCATGGGAGTTGATCTGTTCAGGTTGAATTCCTCTGTGAAAACATCTGAGAGGAGGCGTTTGCTAGAGCATTCGTCTTCAGAAACTTTCTCTAGTTCTTTATAATAATTGGTCTGTTTTTATTTTGTACCTTTTGTAGGACTAGGTTTGGTAATTTATATACTTGTAGAAAGTCATCCAAGTTCTCAATTTTAATTGAATAGAATTGAACAGAGTAATCACATATGTTTCTTTTCATTTCCTTTGTATCTTTAGTCTTTCCTTCTTATCATTTTTTATTTTGTATATTTGATTTGTCCTCACTCTTTTTTATCAACTTTACTTAGATGCACACTTTTTACTGTTTTTCTCAAAGAACCAGCTCTCTAATGTGTTTATCAATTCCACCGTTTTTATTTCTAATTTATTAATTTTGCTTTTTACCTTCAGCAATTTCTTCTTTTTGGAATACAAAGAGCAGAAGCAAGCAGGAGATAATCTTTCTCCAACTTCTGGAGTAGGGCACTTTATGTATTTTTTTTCTTTTAAATTTATTAGTAATGGACTATAAAATTTGTCCTGAGAATTACTTTTGCTGTATCTATAAGATCTAATGCATTTAATTATTTTTTTATGCTTAAATTTTTTTTCCCAAAATGTTGTTTAAACGTTTTTAAAAAATCATTTCCAGGTGATCTATGTTTTGTGTGTATGTTTTATTTTATTTTTTAATTTTGTTATTAATTTTTAGTTTATTGCATTATGATCATTACTTCTGCTTTCTGGAATTTATAAAATTTTGAGATTATGGTATAAGTCATTTTTTAGTATATCTTGAAACAAGGTGTATTATCTTTTTCTTTGTCTTGATTTTTTTATTATACAAAGCTTTAAATATTTACAAAAGTGGCAAGAGTCCCCACGTCCTCATGTTTCAGCTTCAAAAATTATCAACATTTTGCCAAGTCTTTATCTACTTCTCACTTCATGCTTTTATGTGTTTGTTCTGTTCAGTTTGTTCTGTTTTAAAAAGGAATCCCAGATATATTATCATTTTACCCTCACCTACCAGCATACTCTCTACAGATAAGGGCTTTAATATTTTATTTACATACCATAAGAAGTAAATAATAATGCCTTACCGTTACCTGATATGTAGTTTGTGTTCCTTATTCCCGGTTGACTTAGAAATGTCATCCCACAGATCGCCAGGGGTGGCGCTCCTATCACCTATGGAGCCAAGGCACCTTGGAGAACGGACACGCTAGTCTTTGCCATATTAATTACAATTCTCAATGACATACCATTTTATCATTAAAAAATGTATTTTAAAGGTGGCTTTTGTATCACAGGGACTGCCCTGGTTGGTTTGCTTAATTAAGTTAATGTTATTTGTATGTTCTTGTATTTATTCATTAAATTTTCATTTTATGTTCTTATTGTTGGGTGATATTATAGTCCCAATCACAAGGAGGATTAAAAGTGGCTCCTTAAGACATAAATATATTGTGAAACAGTAAATTCTAAACCTGAGAATAATATTATAACTATTAATTATAAGATATCTCAAAGGTTAATATCGACCTGAGTATAGTAATTTTATAAACCAGCCAAAGAAAACATGTGAATAGAATCATTATCGGAAAATTTGATTTTATTGGTTCGGTTATGCCTTGGCCTCTACTTCCTGATGTACTGTTGATTGTGAAACTTTGTCAAGTAGAATCATGAAACCAGGGGCTGTCGCCTCATTTTCAAACAAAGCTCACTGACTTCTTCGTGAAACCAATCAAGTGTTCTATTTCTTAGACTAAAAGCAAAATAATTAACTTTCGTATAAATAACTTACTTTTGCCCTTAAAATAAAACAAACAAATACTTCTTTTTACCGAATGAGAGGCACTACTCTGGGCACTTTATGCATATTAACTAACCCTGTACAAGAGCCTAGAGAATGAGTGTCTGTTACTACATCCATTTAATAGGGAAGGAAGTGGCCGAGTAATTTGCCAGAGGCCACATAGGCGTCAGCAGTCCAGACTTTTGCACACACTCTTTTAACCGCTACTCACTTATACCACAGTAACATCCCTCCGAGTCCACTCCTTATAGGAAAAACAGCTACGACTCACATTATTGAAGAAAAGTTTATAAAACCAGCTGCCGAGGTAATGGTGGCATCATGCTCAGAGCGAAAAAAGAATGAGATTTGGCAAAATTCCTTTATTAAATGACCTTGGTAGACATCTCATGATGTCTGAATCATTTACTATTGACTATGTAAACTAATATATTTTTACTAAATTGAAAGGAAACTCATGTTGAAAATATGAATCAGCTCTTCTCATGTGTATAGAAGTGAAAAGTGATCAATGGCTTTTTTGCTGCAAATACATGCATCAGGGGGAGAGATGGTTAGTTGTTTTGGTCCGAGTGGGAAGGTGTGTTGGGATGACTACTGGCAAAGCAGAAGCTGGATCCCAGGAAGGGCTGGCAGCGTGGCTGTGTGATAAGGGAGGTGCCCCCAGTGCTACTCGTTGCTTTATTCATGAGTAGTATTTATGGTCAAACGTATGCTGCTTGACCTCTACTACATGTTGAAAGAGATCAAGAAAAATGTGCCCATGATCAAATGGTGGCCATTGACTGTACATCTTCCCAGTGTGCTGTGAGGAGGAACCAGGAGCAAGTGCACTAGGCGCCGTGCAGGAGAAGGGGGCTCCTGCGCATGCGTCAATGAGTCATAACCTCAGTACTGACTGCATGGGGACATAAAAATGAACAGGACAAGATCCACCCAGAAGCTGGCAGCCCAGTCTGCGGGGAGGTGTGTGAGCACTCAGGCTGTGAGACACAGTAGGTGCGGTGGTCTCAGGTAATGACAGCCAGGAGGGCTCAGGGAAGAGGCACCTGTTCCTCACTGGGGAGAGAAGGCTTTCTGGAAGGAGAGGTGCCAGAACATTTGAGAACCACTCTGTTAGATTCACGTTTTACTTGAAAATACTATTCCAGGGAGGGTCGATGTTAATCAGTGTTTCATAAACCGTTTACACAGGTTGAGTTCATTAGAGCCTAATCACTGGTGTCATAGAGGGTTAATTGTCACTACAGTTAGTGGGTAAAATAAACTTCCTAGACAGATACAGGAAACAGCCATTGTCCACAATAAACACAGACCAATTCTAGCCCATGGAATTACGAAATAGCCCTTTCGGTGTTACAGGCAAGTTCTTTGTCCTTCTTTGAAAACAGCCATATGGATAATTAGGAAGCAAACGTACATGGTGGCAGAGTAACATGACGACAGCATTAAATGTAGATTTAACTTGAATTTTATAGCAAGTACATAAATATTTACTCACCTTTCCATTATTTACCTAACAAGACGAAATGAGCTAGCTTAGGACTTGTCTCCTTACAGCACCCGAGTCCACCAGCTCCTGTCCTGTCCTGGTTCTGCCCAGAACTGCCCTTCAGGGCTGTCGACCTCTGATTTGATGATATATTTTTTTTTGTCATGACTCATAATACTGTTTCCACACTGTACTGTGCAAAGGCCTCTGCAGCTTGATTTTTTCACTCAGCGTGGTTCTAAATGTCCTCAGCACGTTTTTCACTTGGCCTGTTTTTAAATGTCCCTCAGTGTAGCTCTAGTTTATTTACTTTTACTTCTTTTTGCTCTTTCATTGTTAAAAAGTTACTACTTATTTTCCTGATAACAGTCACTTAGTTTTTCAATTCCTTTGTCATTTCATGTAATGCTACAATGGACATTTTCATATATGTTTCTTTGTCTACAAGTGTCTGTGGAGCAGCTATTCTCAGATCTTGAGGACCCCGAAGAGCTCACCTTTGAAAACTACAAAATTTAAGAATATAGAGAAAAATTATACACACACACAAGCACACATTCCATTACCTGCCAAAGTAATATCACCACCACATGTGAACACACAAGTGCGCACACACAAGCACACATTCTGTTAGCTGTCAAAATAATGAGGTCATCACATGTGAACACACAGACACAAGCACACATTCCATTAGTGGTCAGAGTAATGATGTGATACAGTCTCTGGGAAACTCCACTGGAGACTCGTCATAGGATGAGAATTACAAAGGCAAATAGCCCACGGGTATTATTACGAAATTGGTTTTAATCTCAGGGGTCCCTGCGGCACTCAGGGTTCCCCAGGCCACGCCTTGAGAGCTGCTGCACCAGGGACTATTCCACAGATTGCAAGTGCCAGGTTTCGAGTCTGCACATTTTTCGGTTTACTAAAGATTGCCCATTTGTTTTCCAATGTAAGTACATCCACTTATCCTGAGATGAAGGAGAGTTTTTATCATTCCACATCCTTGTAAACTATTTGAATTGTCAGAATTTTAAATGTTGACCAATCTTATGTGACGTCTGAATAAGTCCTTTACCTCCATGAGGGTTCGGCTGTGCACAGGAATGTCTGTTACATTTCTCTCCACCAGGCCCATCAGGTTATCGGTTCCGCCACATTCCTACCAGACGAAGTGGAAGTCCCACCGAAAGATTTAAGAGAAAAGTGACATGGTCAGTTTTCAATATTTGAATAGAGCTGTGTCAAGGGAAGATTAGACGTCAACAAGACTGGAGACAAGATGGGCAATTATGAGCCTCTTGCTAGAATCTGGGGAAAGCTAGCGGGGGCCTACATAAGGGCAGTGGTCGCTGAGAGAGGGAGAAGCTTGAGAAATGTTCAGGAGGTAAAATGAGCAGACCATGGTAGTTGGGTGGGAGACTAAGGAAAGGCAGATTCCGTGATGCCCGGGTTTGCGGCCTCGGTTCCTGGGTGGGTGGTGTCACTAACAGAGAGAGAAATCGAGGGTATGAAAGCAGGGACACGTTTGGAGAAATTAATCTCCTGGGCATGACGTATCCAAGGAGTCTATGAGACGTTCGCGTCAACATGGATACATCAACTAGCAGTCAGATACGTGAGTCATGGAAGCAAAGGAAGTAGCACGTTTCAAATGAGAAGGAATGAGCAGTAGTATCAAACGTGGAAACGTCCAACAGAGCAAGGGCTGAAGGTGCCGCTTCATGCGGCAGTGAGGGCGCCAGTGGTTTATTACCAGCCAGTACGTTAAAGCTGATCGAGATGAAAGCTGAGTACAGGAGAAGAACAAACCAGGTCCCAGATGCTCCAGTGAGGAAGCACAGTTATGCTGGCTGTTTATCTGTAAATCATGGTAATGAAAATAGAATATATGTTCTTAATGAAGGAACCACAGCAAATGATTATTGAACATTGAAACCTCCACTCCTTCATGTTACTAAGCAGTGCTAACACACTAACATTAATAACATGACTATGTACTAGTCACTGGTTTTGCTTTAGTGAAAAACGTTTCTGTTGATTTATAACATAAGCCAATAGCTGTGATGCCATTTAGATTTACATATTGACAAATAAATGAACAGCCCTTTCAGAACAATAAAAATGCCTCAGCAAAAATTTAACATAGGAACAATAGACCATCCCCCCTCTTTCCCTCTCTCCCCCTATCTTTCCCTCCCTTTCTCCCCCTCTCCCTCTCTCTCTCCCTCTCTGCCTCCCCTTTCCTTCCTCCCATCCAACTGATGAATAAAAAAGGATAAAAGCATATTTGGAAAATAATGGTGTCATGTCAAAAATCATGTTTCCTATTTATCTTCTCTCAGATACCGCTAATAAGAAACTCCTGCCACCCCTTCCCCAGCCAACTTCCCTGTAAGTTGGAAACAGATCATCTGTTCGGAAAGAGCAGCAAATCCGTTGCCCGGGTGATATCTCATTACTAAGGCAACCAATTTGGTGCATCAGTGTGAATCCCAATTTTAAATGTAATTATGCCAGGATATGTACATATGCTTCAGATGTGCTTAAAAGAAATCTGTTCCTGTTTGGAAAGAAAACATTTCCTACATTAGGTGGAAGAAAAGGGGAAATCGTGCTTTTATTTGCTAAAGTACACCTTTCAGCTGAGCTCCCCATGGTGCTTGGTAAGACAGCTTGCATTGGTTCTTCCCTCACCACTTTTTTTTTTTACTTGAGTTGTTCCAGTTCCAGACACTTCTCTCTTGAGACCTGTCACTCATAACCCAGCAGCTGTTGTCTCCATGACAACGCTTTCTGGCCCCTATAGGGGGGTGGTAGGAAAAAAAGGAAGGAAAAGAAACCTATGGCTACATTTTCATTGCACTTTTCTTTTTTAATTACTGGAAGCTCAAGAGATTATAAGGAATTAATTAGTGAAGGGGAAGTGATTTGGAGAATAAATATTTGCATTAAAATAGAGACTTCTGAACAATTCAGTGAAGACTGCTATCCCAGGTGCCAGTGAAGGATCTTACAAGAGGGTGTGCAGCCCCAAGCGGAAGATGTGCACAGCCAAGTCAAACAAAATACCTTTGAATCACTGCTGAGCAATAAATTTGTCTTTCTCAGCAAAAATTATGTTTAAAAATAAAAAGAGCATTTTAGATGCAGGGAGTATTTCATCACCAGACTTGTTAAATAATGGAATCCATGTAACTCATTAAGTTTCCCAGTTGCTATAGCTGCCAAATAGCTCAGGGCCCCGATTTGCACTCCAAGCCAGGAAGCACCCTTGTTTGGGATTTCCAGTGTGACTGTCTCCCTCCCCACCTACAGCCCTGCCCCCAGTGCCTGGCTGTCCTGTTACCCTGCTCGGGGGACCACATTGTGCAGGTAACTTCTGTGTAGATTCCCTCTGATCTTTTTAGAAAAAATTAGGTAATAAATATTAAAGGCAGTGATGGAAATATTTCATTGTAATGGCCATTCACTATAGTGGCAGTACTGACATTTAATGTGACATATCACTCAAAAGAGATTATCTTTAAAACTGACTTTTTAAAAAGGGTTTTCTAAAGTACATGATTTTGCCACAGATTTCATTAAGCTAATACACTTCTAGATGACAGAATATATCATGTTTACCAAATTAGATCTATAATAGAACATATATGGTTTTAAATGTGAGGGCTAAAGTACTAGGGTTTATTTTATTCTTTTTTTTACTATAGTAAATGTATAAGCCAAGAAATGTACTACCAAGAAATATAAGTATATCAAGAAATTGCTCATATTCTTTACCATGGCAAATTTAAACACATTCTGCTCGCCCAAAAGAAAAGAAAAAGCTAATGAAATATTTAACATGTTCTGAGAAACATATCATTATTACATATATATATACTGAACATTCAATTTCTCTTAGTGGGCAGACATTAACAACTTTAAGCCCTATTTTTTTATTTCAACAAGTATGGAATATAACTACCTTTAATATACAAAAGGCCCTTCCAAAGATATGAAATAATACCTCACTGGAGAATTGAGTAAAAATATGAACTAATAGTCCACCAAAAAAATGACCAACAGTCATATTTTCACCTATCAAATACTCAGTTGTTTTTTTAATTACAGTGTTCCTGAGTATATATATGCCACTGGTGAAAAGGAAATGGGTGAGAACTTTCTGGAGAGTAATTTAGGAATCTGTTTCCAAGAAATTTAAAATTGGGTTTGCCTCTAATCTAGCAATTATACTTCTAGAAACTTATACGAAGGAAATTCTTAACAATTTATGTTAAAGTTAAGTGGTAAGAATTTTCTTTTTAGCATTTCTCATGAAAGTAGAAAATAATGGGGAAAATATTAAGAAATTAGCTATTTAAATTATGGTACATGCATACAATAGAGAACTAAGCAGTCATTAACAATGACAATGTAAAAAATTTTAATACATCAAAAGTGTTCATGATAAGTGTTAAGCAAAATATATATGTCACAAAACAGTATGTTTAGTATGATTCCTGTTTAACCACATTGTTAATTCTTAGAAGCACATATGCACATGCATGCATATACGCACACCCATTATACAGACTGAGGAGGAACCACTGAGGTCCTGAGGGACCAATGAGTTTGGGGGACTCGATTCATAACTAAAGAAAATCTAGGACTGTTTTTATTTAATGGTTTTTGTACATTTAATGTTGCCAGACATTGCTATCTATTCAAATTTACCACTACAGAGTGAGTCTGCCTTTTTAAGAAAATTTTATTTCAAAATAAGATATTTACTAGTGAGCTGTCCTGAGTTGGTTTTATCGTATTTGTATGGATTCAAACACTCTAAGAAACCAGAAACTCAGAGAAACTATGTTGGTGACTATTAATTTGGGGAAACTAAAAATAAATCAAACATTTATAATTTAAATGCAGGTTTACAAAGTACTTTATGTACAAGCATATGGTACCTTCTTGGATTATAAATAGGAACAAAATATAGCTATAGTCATGTTATTTCCATCTAAAATTTTTCAGTAGTAGTTTTTACTATGAAGTAATACATGTTCATTATGAAATACAAAAACTAAAATAACATCACCCCTGATCTCACCACCAAAAGGTAACTACTATTAACATTTTGAAATGCATCATCCCATCCAGTCTTTGTCATCCTCTCTCTTATACACACACACACTTTAAAACTGGAGTCATGCCATATGCACTGTAAAGAGGTGTCCAGAATGACAGCCAGCAGAACCGGGTAATCTGCCCAAGCCATTTCTCTGAGATCTGCCAGGTTCCGTCCTTGACCCTTATCTGTACATGACAATCTTAGTTTTAATGACGTTCCTCTGTTCAAAAACTCTTCAGTCCCTTGCAAAACGGAGATCAGACTCTTCCACAGTCTGGCGCCAGCCAGCTGCATCTCCCACTAAACCACTGCGCAAGGGTGGTGTGTTTCACCCCACCCGGACCCGTGTGCCGGTGCGCGCGCTGCTCGCCTGGAGGTGGGTGTTCTTCACATTGGCCATCTGTACCAGCGTGAATAAAGTTGTCTTGACTTCCTTCACCAGAACCCACTTGTCAGTGGGACGTGGCCCTCTGAGTCGGTAACTTCAGTGGGATGCAGGAGCTGACAGCTTTCAGTTTTGGGTTTGTGTGAGGTTTTAGGTCACCACTTCTTAGATCTGTAAAAAAAAAAAAAAAAAAATGGTAGGTTTGGCTATGGGCACATCTATCCCAATCAGGTATGAGGTGTATTCTGAGTAATTTGTTACTCATAATAAGTTATTGAACGTAATGAATTATTCTATAAGTAGGAGGTAATTCAAGGTTATTTCTGTAAAATGTATACTTGCTTCCTTGAGGCAGTGAGGAAGGCACACCTCAGCGACTGTACAACCCCCAGGAGTGTGTTGTGCAGGTGTGTGTCCCTCACAAGGTATATCGTGCAAGGATCCAGGGCAGAGAGCCTCTCAGCCAGGTGATTTATACAAACTGGAGTATAAATTGTGGAGGGAAGTAGTGCCTTATTCTTGTTTATATTCCCCCCAAGGGCCCCCTGCACACAGAGCGCTGGGTGACATTTTGTCAATAGTATGATTATATTATCATGACTTAATACTTCGAGATTTATAAAGATATTAGTTATATATGAAAGCAAAGATATTAATAAGAACTAAAAAGAAATAAAAAGTATACTACCCTCGTCACATTAAAAAAAAAAAAAAAAAAGAACTCTGTATATGCATTTGAATGAGGTACTTTTCATGAGACCAAACAAATGGAGTAATTAGTTGGCACAGGAATTATCCAACTGGGAAAGACATCTTAAAGTTCTAACGCTGCTGCCACAGTTGAAGAATCACTAACTTCTCTATAATTTCTAGACGCTATTACTGCCTAGCCAACATAGTGCTTGGCATCAGCCAACCGTGTGTACTTAGGTTCCAGTCTCAGCTCCGACACGGGCCTTCGGGCTCTCTGTGCTTCAGTTTCCTCGTCCGTAAAAGAGAAGTAAAACAGTACGGTCCTACAGTGTGGTTGTAGTAAATGAGTTAACATATTCAACATACTTTGAACAGTGACTAATACATGGTAAGTACCATGTGTTGGCTGTTATTATTAACATTGATATTATTAATACTAACATTTGGGTTGGATCTGTATCAGTTAACCATTGCCACAGTTATGCCACAGACCACCCATATTAGTTCCCTGTGGCTGCTGTACAAAATGATCACCCACTTGGTGGCTTGAAACACCCGACATTTATTCTCTTACAGTTCTGGAGGCCTGCGGACGGATCAGGTTCTCTGGACCACAGTCAAGGTGTTGTCACGGGGCCACACTCCCTCTGGTGGTTATAGAGGAGAATCCATTCCTTGCTCTCCCAGCTTCTGGAAGCTGCCAGCACTCCATGGCTTGTGGCTGCAGTCTCTGCCCCTGCAGTCACAATGCCTTCTCTTCTACCTTCAGATCTCCCCCTGCCTCCCTCTTATAAGGGTGCATGTGATTGTGTTTAGGGTCCAACCAGATAATCCAGGATAGTCTCCCCATCTCAAGATCCTTAACCTAATCACATCTGCAAAGTCCTTTTTTGCCATATGAGGTAACACTTAGAGGTTCCAGGGGTTAAGAGGTACTTACCTTTCAGGAGACCATTATTTAGCCTACCACCCTAACTTGACCATCCTAAAACTTAATGGATGTCGCAGAGTTTATTTCTTCTTCATGCATCTGGGGTTTGCTCATTCTTGGCTAATCCCATCCAGGCCATGGGTTGAATATAGGTTGACTTCACATGTTGCTTATTTTTCTGAAGTCAGTGGAGCCCTGGACATGTTCTTCTCGTATTACTAGCAAAAGCCTAAGAGGGCAAGGCTAACCACACAAGCAGGTTCCAAGCCTTTATATCCTATTGACCAGAGTAGATCCCGTGAATGCGGTGACCCATGCAGGTCAAGAGGGAAGGAATGAATATTTGCTGTAGTGCTGTGACCTGGCCTAGGGTTCTCTGAGGGGACAACTTAAAGCTGAGTAAGTGATATTTGTACTTAACTGGTGGAGAAAGAAAATCCAGAGGGTAAAGCAGTTATAATGACAATTTTCTGTAGTTGTTATCTGATGATTAAATCAAGGGGCTGTGTCTACAGTGGTCTTAGTCTGGTCAAATAAATACATTCCTGAGTGTGATATCCTAGGAAACCTGTTCCAGGGGTTTTATTTAGGGAACAGACTTCTGCAGACATGGAAGCTCTGAGGCTCTTTGGGGCTACCCAGCTCCTTTTGCCGTAATGTCGTGACTCGGTGGATTCCACGAAGGTATGAAAAAGCAGCATGGGTTTCCTGCCCCTTTAGAAAAACAGTGTATGCTGGATGGCCTCTCAAGAGGAGATGTGAACTGGAGCAGACCCATCAGCTGCTGAGTTAAAGCCAAAGGTCCATAAATTAATGCATCTTATCATGTTATCTTTGGCCTATGAGTTTGAATAGCTAGTTCATCTACGTAATTTCACCAAGAGTGGGTTTCTTGTACATTCATTGGAATCTGGTTTTTGCTAATTTGAGAACCAGTATACAATATTTGTTTATTTGAATTTGATAGAATTGCCCAATCTAGTGCTTTTCTTCTTTCTTCTCATTCCAGTAATAGAGGAATTACGTGGTTTTCACAGGCCCACTGGAAAAAGCAATAATACACAGTAGAGTGTGTGGGCTCTTCCTTAGTCTTACTGACTTTGAAAGAGAGAATAAGGATTTGCCATGTCATGTTTTCCTTGATCACGTGATAAGGTGCAGTGACATTGAGATATTGCCTTTTCTCAAAAGGAAAAAAAAAAGTCAAAGGGGCAATTTTTTCATGAAAAATCCTGTAACTGGGATGAGCAAGAAAGTAAGAACTTGATTTAGGATATCTACATTTTTATAGCTGTGACAGACCAGCTTACTTAAGATGAAGATTTTATAGTTTTAGTAAAATTATTTTAATGTAAACGGAACATTCACTAAAAACCAGACATTTTCATGCATCATGTGACTTATTGGCAACCTTTTTTCAAGACGATGCTTATTCATGCTAGACTACTCTAGAGTGATCAACTTGGTCTTGAAATTCTATGAAGACTTGAGCTGTGCGGCGGCTGCCATGTGTTTCTTCTTGGACATTTCATCACTTGGCTCGTCTTCGTGGTAGTGTGACAGGATGAGCCATCTACTTCTTTTAAGCGAGCTCCTAAAAACCCTACGATTACTGAGCCTTCTTGAACATAAAACAGTCCAAGGGGCCTTTTTTTGTGGAAAAGTGAGTCTTCTTCTAAACTTTTAATAAAGATACTTAGTTTACTCAAGCCAAGAAGTATCCATTTTTTTAATGTGTTTTTTGCTAGGAACTCTTTGGAACTACAGGGATGAATATAATAGAAATAGTTTCTGTCCTCATGGAGCATACACCATAGCTGACTAGGCCAAAAACAAGTCAACAATTACAGATTGTGTAACAGTTATGAAGAGAAGGAAGGGCTGATTGGGACAGTCATTCAGAGGACAAAGGAGATGTATTTTAGATAGGCTGGTCAGGTGGTACTGTATATGTATGTTAAAGTTACGTAGGTTTAAGAGTATAGAACATGTTTAAGAATATAAGTAGTGTTTATAAAAGTGTGGGAAAGGTTAATAAGCCCTGGGAACAGTTTATAAGTGTGTGGGAAGGGTTTATAAAGCCTTAAAATATATATAAATACTAAAGTAAATGTAAGGTTCCTACTTCGCAGATTTTTACCTGTTGCGGGGGGAGGGGGGGTGTCTAGAATGTAATACCCGCGCTGAGAGAATACTGTATCACTACAGTGTCTGTGCTCCTGTCGCTTTTTGTCACTGGTGCACATCCATTTCTTCAAGGTTCCATGCAGCAGGGTTTATGTCTGTGCAAATATTCAGCTGGAATCTGGGTTTTGGTTTTCTAGAAGGACACCTGGAGGGCAGCTAAGCTATAGAAGTGTTCCATGAAATATAGATCACAAGCCAGTTGAAATGAATGAAAAGATCCAAAAGAAGGGGAGATTTTGATGATCCTAAAATATTTCCAAATTTCACATACAGAAAGAACTATTTAGCCCTGGCTGGTGTGGCTCAGTGGACTGAGTGCCAGCCTGAAAACTGAAAGTTCACTGGTTTGATTTTCAGTCAGGACACATGCCTGGATTGCAGGCCAGGTCCCCAGCTGGGGGTTTTTGAGAGGCAGCCAGTCAATGTTTCTGTCGCGCATTGATGTTTCTCTCCCTTTTGTTCTCTCTCCCTTGCCCTCTCTCTAAAGATAAATAAATAAAATCTTTTTTAAAAAAGAAGAAGAAAAAGAAAGAACTTATTGGGCATCCTAATGCTGGTGTTCATTTGAAAACCAGTCCGACTTAATTTTCTGAATTCAAGATATGATTGCTCTGACTTTGCATAAAGTTGTGATTTATTAAGACCAATATATTAAAACCTATAGTATATACCCTTTTTACTATAGCTTATGCCTTTTGCAATCAAGTAATTGTGTGTGCGTGTGTGTGTGTGTGTGTGTGTATTTTTTCCCTGATTACTTCCCAGTGGCTTTCTACACCACTGTCTGAGAGGGGACACCCTCGTAAAGGTTTCCAGTGTTAACTCTTCTTAATGCCTTGACCAGGAACAAACTGACTTAGACTCAGTCATTTCTCTTGTCTTACTCATTGGCTGTATCTGATAACTCATTCGTAGTTCAAAAAATTCAGAGTTTTGGTGGTCATTTCACACATCTTTAAATATGGGTAATCTACTGAAATAAGCACAAATCTCCTGCCATTCATGAAGTGATTGTAAAATAAAGACTTTCTCCTACTCGTGATTGAGTCCCACCCCTGGAGAACCTATATTTTAACAACAACAACAAAATTATTTTACAGGCACATACTTGATTAATTTAAAGTAGAGAAGCCCTTTCTCAGAACAGCAGCAGAAAAAGAATTCATAAAGGCAAAGATTGAGAGCTGTCCCTGCATAAACATTTAATACTTCTGTTTCTCAAAAAATACCATTCTATCACAATGTGTTCAGTTGCCCCCAAAAGGAAGAAATTTTAAAAATGCAACTCAAACTGGCATAGCATGCAGGAGGGTTTCTTTCTTAGAATCTGTTCATCCTTCTTTTGGGTCTTCTTCCTTCTCAGTGCGGCTCCCCCTTGTGGTCGCACAGTGGCTGCTAAGGATTCCAGCAGCTGCGGGTTTTCCTCTGGGTTCCAGGAGTCACTTCCAGAAGCCCTTGGACATTCGCTCAGAAAAGCGAGAACATTTTCTTCCTCAGAAACACTTAGCAAAACTCTTCTCGTGCCTTACTGACCTGAACCAAATAATCATGGCAAAATGCTAGATAGACATCTTTGTCAATGTAGTAAAAGGTTAGCTTATTTCATGTATGAAAAGCCCTTACAAATCATTATGTAAAATTAAGAATATGTAAAGGACAAAAAGGAATTAAGAGAAAATTCACAGAAGAACATATTAAATGAGCTAATGAATTTTTTAAAGTTAGATAACAATAATCAAAGCAATTTAATCATAGCAGCAATGTATTATCCTATCAATTGAGTTTATTCTTTTTTAACTATTCACATGGTAGGTAGAGTTTAGAAATGTGTACTTTAATTAACGTGGCAGCTGAAAACACAAATGGGTCACAACAGTGGTCCTGTTCCTAGTACTTCGCCATAAATAATTTGTGAGCAGGAATGTATATACAACAATACTGCTAGAAAATAGGAAACACTAAAAATACCTCACAGTAGGCCGTCGGTTAACTGAATTCCGTGCATCTATCTGAGCACTTGGAGGGTATCTGATCACATGGGAAAATGCGCCTGATATATCAAATAGGAAGCATTGCACTCGACCACATGAATTTTTTAAACAACTTCTGTGTGCCAGTGTGTACCACAAACAGTAGCAAAAGGTCACTGACATACTGGAAAACGTGTAAAACACCAGTGACAAGAGAGTGGTTTTCCTCGTTTGTACAGAGCCCATCCAAACCCATAAAAAAGCAATCCAAAGAAAATGGATTTCTACAAGTTTACAGGAAAGGATTACAAATGACTGGTAAAATATAAACTTATTTTCAGAATAGATTCTAGGGAAGTTAGTTGAAAAATTAATCATATTGCTGTTGACATCCATTAAATCTGTTCTGGCTTGATTGGTATATGATGAAATCTCAATTTTTAAATATTGTGTTATAAAATATTTCTTGGGGAAGAAATAGATTAGGTAGTAGGATCTTAAAGATTTACAAGTACAAGGTTATGTTTCTGAAAGGTTAGTAATAAAGATAGTTATAACTATATGTGTATATATAAAACCTAAACATCACTGAGAAAATACAGCATGTTATTGTATCTAGATTTTTCTGTTAATAGTAACATTTTTTTCTGTATCACCACAACATTATTCTAGCATATGCTATTACTACTATGATCACATGCACTGCCCATTATTATGATAAACCATGCACCCAAACAATATACTTGTATTTTTTCTTTTTTTAATTGAGCTATGACCAATAATGATCTTCATGGTAATTTAATCATATTATATTCACCTTGTGCTCTGTGAACTTGAACTGCTAAAAAAGTATCATTCCTTATTTAATAAGTGTACATTTTCTTATCCTACCATTTCTTCATCAATTGCAGTCTAAGACAGGAAAATGAAAAGAGAAAGCATATTTGATGTTTACCCTAAGAAATACAAGGGGCATCTTCGAGATTATTCTCTTCCCCCAGGCTCCAGGAAGCATCTTCACCCAGTATCACCATCACAGTGAACACTGATAACTGGCGGCGTGCTGGGATGCAGGGAGATGCTGAGGAGCGCTGGTCTAAGCCGCCTGCTAACAGCACCTCCCATTGCCTGGAACCAGGGCCAGGCCACCAGCGAGGGCTGTGCATGTTAATTGCATTCCTCTGTAGAAGCAGGTTCCTGCTCTAAAAATGATTGTTTCCCAAAGCCAAGCATTTGCCAGGAAAAGATATTCATGTATGACTTAAAGAAACTTGTCAACTGTATTCCCTGCTTTCTCTATGGTGAGTTATTAGTAAGAGAAACATAACAGCACTATTCAAATAATATGTCAAGATTAAGTGCTTTTAAAATACCTATTTTTACTGTATGTCATGTGTCTAGCACAAGACCTGGAACACAATAGTGAAATAAGGTTTTCTCTCCCTTCCTCTAGGGGTAATAATAGTAGTCAGAAGAAAATCAAAGACAGTGGTCGTTGTGGGTTTTTGGATCAAAAAGAACCTTTGAAATAACATTTTTTAATTTTTTCTCATTATCAGTAGTTGCTGTGATAGAATATACTAGTGAGTGCTCTAATAAATCACCTAATGCACACCTTTGCTTTACTGGGAAAAGACCTGAAGCCTGCAGAGTTTGCCTGCTTCCCCCAGTCGTGCGTGGGGAAAGCTGGCCTCTCCTTCCAGGGCAGCCCCACCCGGTGGCAGCCGGGGAGCTGTCCGCTAAGCAGTGCTGGACAGCCTGGCTTGTGCGGAGCGTTCAAGCTTCCTTAACGCCGGGGTCTGCGTTGTGGCTTTTGACTATATCTTTCTTACTTTGTAGTCATTAACTGTATATAGTTCTCTCCCAGTTTTCTCAGAGACTTTGTGGGTTTTGCTAGGACATTGTAGGTATTTCCTGTTTTCCTTCATATTCCCTAGAGAAACCGCACATACAAGTAGGAATTTGGAAAATTCTTGTAGAATGAACAAACACTCAAAATAACGTGTACGCCTAAGTGGCGTATTTTGGGATGGCATATCTTGACTCCCTTCAAAATGAGTGAGTAATCTGTGTACAAAGGATTCTACAGTCAAATATGTTTTCACAATTCTGTTGAACAACGTTAAATCCATTTTATTTACATAGAACTTCTCAGGACTTTTTTTTTTTTTTTTTTTTTAGCTACTCTTCTCAGGACTTTTAATATGCTCATGTGCCTCATGAATCTCCGAAGAGGAATCACAGTATACATCTTTCCCAAACTTACTGAAAATGGAACCCCTTTTTTACGGAGCATTTCAAAGGCCCTATGTCCAGAATTCACTTTGGAACTTTATAGAAACTAATGTTAGGATGGATGCGCCTTTGTCTGGTCTTCTCAAATATCAGTTATTATCTGAGTTTTTTTGAGTGACCTAAGGAAATACTCAAAACTGAGATTATTTGTAATCATCTGAAGCAAAGGTGTACTGGGTTACTTTTTAAGGAGTTCTGCATTTTTTAGATGCTAGGCATAAAGGAAGAAAAGTCAATACAGTTGTTACACAGAATAAAAGCCCAGCTGTCCCCTGACCAGATGGCAAACCACCTTGACATTAGAGGGAGGTGGGTCTGGGGGTTGACAAGGTGTATATGCCTTCAGACAAGGTAGAAACCTCCCCACATGCCTCATCAGATCCGCTCAAATGCCCAAGCACTTGACCAGAACCCTGTAGTTCTGTGTCAAAAAGCAATTTTGAGAAAGCCTTAACCTGAGGGATTTTGACAATGAATTATCAATTTTGTGCCTCCTTTCCTAAGAAAACCAAACAGAAAGCCATGACTTTAATACAGCCCTGCAGTTTGCTGTTGAATAAGACTGAATCCTGAAAGGCTCATCCCATTGACCTAACCTCTTGGCTGGGGTGATTTTATTTTCATTTGTCTTCAAAACAGTTGTATCTGGGTGTTGGCAAAGTTGATGTTGAGCTAGTTTTCTGACAGTAATTGGCCATGAGGTTCAATTGCTTCTTGTACTTACAGGTACAAGGGGGCTGTCAGATATGACATCATCATAGTAAAGAAATCATTAATAGGCAGCAAATGTCGTCGGCATCCGTCCGTCTCGAGAGACGATGGTGTAGCTTCTACTGAAGCTACAGAGCCTGGGCAGGGTGATATGGAGGGTCTGCTGTTGCCCATGCAGCAGACCCCCCCTCTCTTCGCAGCTGAAGGGTCCAAGGGAAAGACGGAGTCAATACAGCTTGGCTTCAGGTGCGCCGCAGGAGTTGCCGGTGTTGACTACAACGTCAAACCGCCTTAGGGACTCCGGCTCCGGATTTTCTGTCGGGGTTTACTCCCTTAGCCTTTCCCCTGAAGAGGTATGCCGCAAGGCAGCGGAGGTTTTTTGGAGTCAGAGTTTTCCTTCTCTGAGGCAGCAAATGTATGCACTAAAGAATTGCTAGGATCTGGACAGGCCATACATAAAATGTATGAGTCCTAAATGAAGGTTCACAAGTCAACTAATGTAGCAAGTTAGTCTACGAAACCACCATAAGGCAGCCCAGGGGTGGTCATTTCTAACTCACACGAGGCAACACTACCTCTCACACACATAGTTAATCCCCAGCACAGCAGATAAGGATCAGGCTCATATGTGCTTTGGGGTGGGGGTGTCTGTTTTTATTTTATTTTTAAAATTTGGTTATTTTCTTTTCCTCTAGGTCATCTCACAATGCTATTAATTTATCTGTAAAACTAAGGAACTTTATGTCAAAAATTATGCTAAGAACCTATAAATTATATCCACTAGGTCTTATTTTCTTCTTAGTACATATTAAACTGCTGTTCTTGTTAAAGAAAAAAAAAAAATGAACACCAGCAGTTTAAAAATAGTACCTCAGGTTTTTATTCATTTTGTCCCTCGCAGTGATATTTGAGTTGAAGAGGAATAACTCAGGAAGATTTTGTTGTTGTTGTTGTTCTATTACAGTTGTCCCATTTTCCCCCGTTTCTCTCCCCCTTCTCAGGAAGATTTTTCTGTCTTTGAGTCTTCCTTTAAAATAACTCCTAGAAAGGACCAAGCCTTCATTAATCAATCATGAAATATCCCAAATAGGATGCAGTTGTCATATTCTAACTTGATGGGTATGTGGATACCAAAAATAGGTTTTGTGTATTTTACAGTTTATTCAGAGTGCAGCCTAGTACCTAAATAACTTTTCTTCTACCACAACTCTTTTAACAACCATAAAGTATGAAAACTCAGCCAGAATATCTATTTAGGGAACTTAAGTTTAGAAATAAAAGGAAGATGCCTCTCCCAAAAGTTGTCTCTAAGCATGGAGGACCTTGGAAGTGGAAATTTTTTAGGCTTCTCATTGTAGAAACCAAGAGAATATCCAGTTCAAAGCACCAGTGAGCTTTTCGAGAACAGGACAGAAAGGGCCTAACACCCATGGTAACTAGAAGACAGAAACAAAATATGGAGAAACGGGGCGGGGAGCTGGTCTGTGTTTAATTCCGAGACTAAACTGAAGATATGTAATTGACCTACTTCTCGATCGAGTGTAGCCTAGAATTCTACATCTCTTGCAAAGTATAACTTGTACTTTAATGACTGCCAGATGTTGCTCTGACGTGCCTGACCACTAAGGAAGTATGCACCAGAGGAAAACATGACAGAACGAAGATGGCAAAGTAAAACCTCTGGTTAAACATGACAGCTTGTTTATATCCACTCCCTCTCAAAACCCCCAAATGAGCAGTAAGGGGTAAAAATTGGAGAAACCCACAAGGACAAACAGAACCATGGTGGAAACAACAGCAGACAAGAGACATCTACATGATTGTGGAAATAAGTGGACATGTAGTTACTCCCCCAAGTAGGTGGAGAAAGCTCACATCGAAGTGCCTGCAGAGAAGGCAGACGGGCAAGCCAGATGAGCCAACCACAGGGCTCTGGAAAGATTCAGGCGTGGGAGGGACCAGGTGCCTCTGCAGGCAGGGGTGAGGAGTATACCTGAAGACGCAGCTTGGTTGGAAATCTGTATAAAGACCAATGAGATGCCCAGGTCTCCTCCCAGGCCTCGCAGATCCCAGCGACTACCTCAGTCTTGTTCTGATATAAGACAAGAAGTTTACTCTGAAGAAATTGAATTGGAGAAACTCTGGGCTTGGGGGACACAGAGGAGAAGAGGGGTCAGGTACCATATTGAAACCGAGGAAATAAATTGAAAGTCAAGATACTATAGAGTCCTCCCATCCTCCTTCACTGAGCATTTGGGCAGCAAATGGACATTCTGGGATTCCGCACAGATGGTGGGTCCCCACCTAAGCACCCCACAGCAAAGTTCACTGTTCATAAAACAGATACACAGAGCTTCCAGGTTGCATTTCCTGCTTCAGTGCATGGATGGCCAAGGACCCCCAAGGGCCAAGATCAAGACAGATGGAAGAAGAGGGGATTCAGAGGTAACATACAGTGCAGGGAGCAGCATGTAAGTTAAAATCATGGTTCCTGCACTCAGAGAGGAGAGGTGTTGCTTTTGCAAAATAAGAGCAATGTATTTTTTAAAAGAACATGTGGAGAATAAGAATGAGCTCTTAAACATGGAAAACATAACAGCCAAAATTAAAGATTGAGACTTGGGAGATGGAGCTGAAAGCATTCATTTATTCAACAAAGAGTATTGACTGGTTCCTCTCTCCTTGGCGTTGTTCTAGGCAGTGGAGATTTATCAGTGAGCAAAAGAGATGGAGAACCCCAGCCTCGTAGAGCTGAAATTCCAGTGAGGGGAGAGCGTAAACAATATCATAATATGTAAATTACACAACATTTTGGAAGGTGTTGCGTGCTGGAGGCCAGAAAAAGTAGAGCATGATAAGGAGAATGGAGAGTACCAGGGGGAGAGGGTAGAGATAAGGTGAAGTTTTAAGTAGGATGGTCAGGTCTCATTGGGAAGGTGACCACTGAGCAAAGACTCAGAGAGGGGAAGGAGTTCACCAGGTGATACCTGGGGGAAGCTCATTCCAGAAGGAAAACTAGCACCAGGCCGTGAGACGAGAGGGTGCCCAGGCTGTGCAGCGTGTGGCTGGAGTGAAGGGAGAGAACGGGGGAGGTGAGGGACACCGCAGTACCAGACCGCGCAGGCCTGGGAGGCCGGGCAGGGCCTTTGACCTTCACTCTGAGGGAAATGGAGAGCCGTGGCAGAGCTTTACGCAGAGAAGTGACGTGATCTGACTTGGGTCCTAAAGGGATCACTCTGGCTGCTGTGTTGAGAATTGACTACGGGGGGGGGGGGGGGGGTCAAGGTATTGAAGAGAGGAATTGGATCCAAAACTCAGCAGCAAGGATGCGTGCCTTGTGGCCCTAGTGCGCTCTCTTTAGATCTCAGGTGTTCCCGCTGAGTCAGCCTGTTGGCCTCTACTGTATTTTTCCCTAAGAAACGTCTCACTCGCCCTGTCCTCTGTCCCTCTGCTCTGCCTTACCTCTTCTGCTGAACTTCCCCTCCCAGGTCCCATTGCGCCTCTTTCAGCTTCCAGCTTCCACTCCCTGACCTTATATCCTAGAGCATGTAGTGTCTGGTTGGTTACACTCTTAGTGTGAGTATTGTTTCATGTGGGTCCCTTTGGCTCCCTTGTTTTTGCTGAATCTCTTCAGGCAAATGCAAACAAACATTAAGCATTTGCTTATTGACTATAACCTGCTTTCTGACGCTCCACCATCAGGCCAAGTCCTCTACAGAGGTAACGTTTGTAGGACTCCTGAAAAACACAGCGGTTTAAGGTGCTTTAAACAAGAGGGAAATGGAAAAATCTGTCTTTCACCTTAAATTCCAACCTGCATACCCTTGGTGGAAAAATCAACAGCAACCTTCCCACACATACTGATACAACTTTTTATGGGAGCGTATCTGTTTATACCAAAAAGATTAGATTATAAGGAAAAATACATGAATTACTTTTTGCATAAATCATTCTCCTCTGTAGTTTCCCAGTGCTTTTTTTTCTGATGTTAAAAAAAAAAAGCCTAAGGGACTTCAGGTAAAGTTGATAATAAAACTGCAGGTTCACAAAATTCCTTTCCCCAAAATTTGCTGAAATTTAACAAAAATGTAAAAATAACAAAGAACATATCATCAACCCTGAAACCAAAAAGAGATTCCAACTTCATACCATAAACTTTGAGAAATGTCATCCAGACAAAGAAAAACTGGGCCAACTTGAAAGAAGGTAAAAAAAAAAAAAAATCACTATGTTCTTCAAAGAGCAGATTGGAACGCGCAGAAGTACAGGAGGGAATTCTGAGAAGTCACACTGCTTTTCAAGGTTCTGACTTTTAAGTGTAAAAATGACCCAGAGGGAAAGCTTGGAATAAACCACACCTTCCCTGGGACCCTTTCTTCCATCAAGAAGACATCTTCCTGCAGGCAAGAAGAGTCGAGAAGTTTACCATCTTTCCTGCCTCTGATACATCAGTCAATACGTGGGCAAGGAATATGGGAAGCATCTCATAGGAATAATTATTACAGCCAAACCAAATAAAAGCTCCACAAGACATGGAAAAAAATATCTACCCAACCTAGTCAAAAGCCTATGGAACACCCCAGGCAGTGAAGCAAACCTCTGATGCATTTATTTTATTTGTATTAAGGAAGGAACTCAATGACCAAGAGCTGCCCACAGCCCCAGCTGTGCCTCCACTCTGCTTCAGCAGCCGAAAGACTGGGTGAGGCATATCAATCAGTCCACTTGAGCAGTAGAAGAATAAAATAATACCCAAACACTATTTGGGATAAATGGAATCCTGAGAAGGAATGGCTCATACTCATTAAGAGTTTCCAGGTCACACTGACATATGACTTAAGGCAAAAAATCTGCACGTCGGAAAGAAAAGAAAAAGGAGCACAGACTCCTAAAGACAAAGGTTTCAGATAGTCTTAACGACCAATGTGTACTGAACTCCCCCTACCCACCAGGCACTATTTCAAGTGTTTCATGTGTATCAACTCCATTAATCCCCCCAACACTACAAGGTAAGTATCATTACCATCCCCGTGGTTGCAGACAAGAAAACTAAGGCCCAGCGGGGTTAAGAAGCCTGCCCACGCTGACCCAGCTGGTAAAGGTGGGGCTAGGACTGGAGCGCCGGCCGTCTGTGCCCAGAGCCTGTTCTCATCCACTCTGCTCTCCCACCCCACACCAGGCCGTGTTTCAGGCAACTGCTCTGTACTCACATTAAAGAGAAGAGACGTTTCCTGGCCATGCACCCTTCCTTGGAAGCTACTGGAGGGAGAAGAACCAAGAAAAAGGAAAACATAAGTTCAGGAATCAGGGATCCAACATGGAAGAGTTGTGTTAAAAGTCCCAGGACAGGAACGTGCCGTGGGCCAAAAGAGCATAAGGACACAAGGAACATCACAGAAGATGCAGTTGATGGGCTTGACCATTGGAAAAATTATTCCTAGTCATTTGATGTGTCTGTTAGCGCATTTGGCAAAAATTAACAGTAGGTATATAGAAAATAAACAGACATTTAACATGAGACAGCTGTTAACTATAAGTAAAAGCAAATTTACCTGAAAAAGTGATGGGAAGCTAGTCATACTCCTTAGCACATCAGTGAATCAAATGAATATGTAATATGAAATATACTATGTAAATTATGCAATGTATAACAGTTAATATAACATGTAATAATGTAAACACTGTAGACTTGAAATTTTTAATGTAATTATTATTGGGATGATGAAGGAGAGGTTAGAGCAGTGGCGAGAGAGCTAAGTCACCAGATTCTGTAATTAAGAAGTAACAGCCTGTGTATTGTTGGTAAATACCAGGAGAGGCAGTTAAAATGGTCTGTGTGGGATGGGGCTGTGAGGTGGGGAGGTGGGACTGGGTAGGCCAGCAGAAGAACTGTCTTTTCATAGCATTTTTGTACTATCTGATTTTTCAACGAGACAAAACCTAAATAAACCAAGAACACAGACGAAATTTTAAAGGTTGTAAAAAAAAAAAAAAAAAAAAAAACCCTACACCTTAAAAAGCACTTACTTATAAAATGTTTTTTTCCAAATTACTAAAGAATCTAACCAAAAACATTTTAATAAAAAGTTCTGCAAAACACTTGTTGAAAATTAAAGATTGGTTTCCTATATAGATGTAGCTCCAGGGAGTCTTAATTTCCTTCCTCTTAAAAAAAGGCAACAAACAGCATGAAACATTAAAAATGTGTTTTCTTCGGGAAACTGAATCAAACTGCCACCCTGTAATTGTATTCTTTCAGTTTTTTCAAGGTGCTAAAGAAGGGACCTTTATTTTAGCACTTGGGTGGAGGCGTAACAAAGCCATCTGCAGGATGGGTTTGGCTACAAAGAAGAGAGCCATTTTGATTAAAAAGGATTTCCATACTGATGCCACCTGCAATGATGAGTTAGTTTTCACTGCCCCGTTGTCTATATATTCTGTTTATATGTGAACTCTAAGTTCCCATCACAGATTTCTTCCGTGTCATGTTTCCCTTCTATAACATGGCTTTTCTTGGCCCATTAGTTCCTCTTTGGGGTCCCCTGATGACCTCCTCACATGTGATATGCAAACAAATCTATCTTTATTGTGCGGCAGGCTGAAAAAGGAGAACATGGCAAATACACGGTGCCAACTGGAGGAGTCTGCATTAGGACATCTAAGATGACTGAATAAAAGAGGCATTGTATGAGTTTTTCTGAGAGAAACTGGTGGGCACAGTTGGGGACTTAAGAAGAAATAAAAGAAACCTGAAGGAGTCTGGAGAACCCGTATGGTAGACATTGAGCTAAAGGTTGTAAATCTTGGTCTTAGGAGGCCAGAGACAGGGAGGGAAGTAAAACCATCAGTCTTAAGAACTGGAATGGTCATTGAAGAAGCAGCAGAGAATAACAGGACCATGATGGCAGCATGGACAAAGAGTTTATTATCAAAGAAAGCAGAGTAGTTTGGGATGTTGTAGTTTCTGCTACATTCCCAAGTAGCAGAAAGGAAAGGAAGGGCCCTGGCTGGGTAGCTCACTTGGCTAGAGTGTCGTCCCCCTATGCCACGATTGCTGGTTCAGTCCCTGGTCAGGGCACATGCAAGAGCAACCTGTGAATGCATAGCTAAGGGGAACAACAAATCAATGTTTCTCTCTCTCCCTCTTTCTCTCTCTCTCAAATCAATAAATTTTTAAAAATTTAAAAGAAAGAAAGGGGGAAAGGGTTAATACTGGAAATAGTGTGGAATTGGTGGGAATTGGTAGTGGAAAGCATGTATAGAGGAAGAGCCGGTGATGAAGATTACACCAGATTTCTTTTTACTTGGAAGATTGAGAAGTATGGGAACCTGGACAGGGGATCCTGAAAAATATATGTTTCTCCAACTACCCCTATGCTTGGATAAAGCTGGCATTGAGACATTTATGTATTGTCTGATTGATTTCTGAGTACTGAAAAGATTTAACAAAGATTCATATGGTATTCGTCATCTGTTTTACCCTTTCCCGAGGAATACATCTAAATTCTTGGGAGTTTACATAGCACCTAGGGGAGCGGCTGCCTAGGCTGTGTATGAATCACTTTGTAAATCCAATGTGACATTACCCTAGTGGCCAATGTATATAATCTGTGTAAAGCTAGGTTTCGTAAGAGAACTACAGATGTTGATGGGTTTTGGTTCTGACTCAACTTGTTTCCTTTCAACATTCTTAAAATATTTATCCCAAGATATTTGAAATTTGGCTTTCTTTTCATGATCATAAAGTGAAAACCAGGACTCTGCTTCAAACTCAGCCCACACTCCAGTGTAGACCGTTGAACCAAAATGACGGCCCTGGCTTCCAGCGCCATCTGTTGGTGGCAGGCAGAATTGACATGTCTTGGCTCTGGCTGATTTTAGTGGCACGTGCGAGTTCCCCAGTTGAATGTATAAGTAAAGGAGCCTCGATGATTTCAAAGTCACCTGCGACCCGGACAGCCAGCAACGTTTCCTTTTCCTTTCCTCTGCTGTGCAGGTGTGGCGGGGCACGCTGGCCCGCATGCGGTACAAGAGGACCAAGGCAGCTCTGACAATTATCAGATACTACCGGCACTACAAAGTAAAGTCATACATCCGTGAGGTGGCCCGACGTTTCCATGGTGCCAAGACCATGAAAGACCACGGGAAGCACGTGAAGTGGCCAACCCCTCCTAAAGTTCTCCGCCGTTTCGAGGAGCTCCTACAAGCCATTTTTAATAGGTAAGAAACTGTTAGCATGTGTTGCATCCATCCCTGGCAGCACACTTAAATATGTAATATAAAATCACAACTCTCAGGCCAGGATACTGGCTCAGTTGTTTGCTCTTAGAACATTTTCTTTTACCTCATGTCTTCAGTTTTGCAGATCTGGCTTTCAAAGGGTATCTCTTTCCCTCTCAAAATAATGAACTGTACGCATATTTTTCCTGTAGCAAGAGGCAGCAGCATGCCGCCGCCCCCGCATCAAGCCACGCTACTTTCTTCTCAGAGCAAAAAATAACTTAAAATCACCACACACAACTCAAACTAGAATTCCTGCTAATCCTTTCAGAGTATGGCTCTCTGGCCTGCTCTCCCTTAAATTCATGAAGAATTTATAATTCATGCCACTGCCCAAGTGGCCCCTCCAGAAAGTCCTGTCTAGTGAGGCTGGGATTGGGGCCCAAGCTGGGGCCCTTTTTCAACTCTCCCAGGTGATATGAAAATGCAGGGAGAAAACAACTGTTTTAGACCACACTGTTCTTTAAAATAAATAAGCGCCCATGTAAAATTTAATACCTTTTCATCGATCTTCATTTTTTTATAAACTGCCCTGGATCTGAGTGTTAGTTATTTATGTAGTTACTTTTTCCTCATTTTTTGAGCTTATTTGTTGCCAGTGTGCACCCAGATATGTTTAGCTGTGTCTTAGATGCAGCTGATGGTCCTCAGATGTGTCATTTGGTATCATGGTGTTCCACATAGAACACTGTGAAATCACTGAGGTACTGAATGTAAATTGGTGGCAGATATCAGAAGATAAAGAAAAGATAAAGAGAAAACTCTTTAATATTGAATATATACCTCATTTGCTATTGTTTTGAAAAAAGAAATGATTGCTTATGGAAAAAAAACAGTACAGAATTATTGAAAGCAAAAATACCTTGATTCTCAAGTATAATACTACAAATGTTAGTTGTAAGTCTTGGCAGCCTTTTTAATGCACAGATAAGATTTTTTTCATGAATTGTATTCTCTGCAACCTGCATTTTTTATACCATCTAAAAAGTAGTTGTTTACATGAATACATCCTCATTTTTTCAGTGGAATAATGTAAAAATATATAGGATATAAAGTTGAAACCTTTTGCACATACACTTGTTTCTGCCCATTTTATTTCTTTCCCCTGAAATAACCACTCATTAACAGTTAGTTTGTATCCTTCTAAATCTTTGTCCTTGCATTTACAGACACACACACAATAAGAGATATAATAGTTAAGAACACAAATCCTGGAACCTGGGTTCATATTTTAGCTCTGCCACTGACTAGCTGTGTAACCTTGGGCAAAATAGTTAACCTCTCTGTGCCTCAATTTCCTTATCTGTAAAAGGGCTAATAGTAGTAGTACCTGCTCATAGGGTTGTTGAAAGGATTACAAGAAAATATGTATATAAAGCATTTCAAATCGTACCTGACACATAATAAGCATTTTTGAAATCTTTGCTTTTACTATGAGTGTGTATGCATACAAAGTCACATATTCTTTGGGCTTTTTTCCTGCTGTTTTGTTACACAAGATTATACATAAGGGTATATAACTTGACTTAAAAATAAGTCTTGAAGTTCTGGCCAGTGTGGCTTGGTTGGTTGGAGCATCGTCCTGTATACTGGAAGATTGCAAGTTTGACCCCCCAGTTGGGGCACATCCAAGAGGCAGCTGACGGATGTTTCTGTCTCTCTCTCCTCTTTTTTTTCTCCCTTCTCTCTAAAAAGCAATGAAAAAAAATGTCCTGGAATGAGGATAAAAATAAATAAGTCTTGGAGACCTATCTATGACAGTAAAGATCTGTATAATATTTTTAATGGATGCAAAGAATTATTGATTTTGATAATGTTGCACTGTGGCCTGTATGATTTTCTTTAGATTTGGAGGTCTTATGTATGGCCGAGATTGATTAATTTTTATAAAATATAGTTTATTCATTCAGGCGATATATGTTCAACACCTGCTGTGCCGCAGGCACTGCCTAGGTTCCAGGTGTATGGAGATAAAGTCAAGATGCAAAAGACAGTTCCAGCGTCTTAGGGCTGATTCAGTGACCATCTTGAAAAGAATGCATCTGCTCTGTTTGTTGACCATGCACACACACACTCTGAATGAATCTAGATAGTTGTGTTGGTCTAGTCGAAAAGCTAACGTTTCCTCTAAAGAGCCAGATAGTAAATTGTTTAGGCTTCATGGGCTACATGTGGTCTTTATCATATATTTTATGTTGTTTTGGTTTGGTTCGGTTAAACACGTAAAAACTATTCTTAGCTTGAGAACACAAAACCAGGCCATGGGCCAAATTTGACACAGGCTTTAGTTTTCCAACCCCTAATCTAGTCCCTATATTCTCTTTAATGTATTCCTGGATGTTTTGGTCTGTAGACTGCTGAGAGACCCGTGTTAAAGATTCCACTCTGATGTGGGTCTGGTTTTTTCCTGTGATCTCAGGGTGTGTCTGATCGCGTTTAAGCTCACTCCTGTTCCTCATAGTAACTCTTCTTCCTGGGACGGCTGGGAGCCTGGTTCGGGCCCAGCCTCGTCCCCTTTATCACGTTGCTGAGACTGGTCATTTTTGTGGCTGCAGCTGCTGTTGTCAGTTACGCACTTCTTTTGATGCGGTTGCTCGGTGGGATAAGCAGCCCATGTGGCTCTCTCCGTGACTGAGTAGGTCAGGTTCCGGATTCCCCGGCATACCTCTGGGGTCAGTTAGGTGTGGACCGTGTCCTGGGCCACTGTGGGCAGTGAAGAAGGCACAGGCTGACCCGGCACACAGGCTGAAAACAGACCAATAGGCAGAGCAAGGACCTCTCCCCACTGAGAATGAAACTTGGGGCTCAAGGGCAACTTGGGGCAATTGCTTAATGTGCTTCATAGTATTGTAGGGCCTGCCTGCCCCTAGTGTCCTTGACTCAGACCACAGACTGCTCCCCACCTGTCACCCTTCCAGCTTCTTTGGGAATGGTCTTAGGACTGTCCGTCCCAGTGGAGAGTTGGCCATAGAGAGCAGAGAAGAGGATACTATGGTTAATGTTGAGCCTTCACTTTTCCCGTGGCTGTTGCTTTGGCAACCGGCTGTCTCTGAGCCTCTCTGCCACGGCTGCTGTCCCCCGTCTCACCACAGCCAGCCGTTCTGTGTTCAGGGAACTGGCACAGCTCCCACCTTAAAATCCTTTACCTCCTGCCGTTGCTACAAGCCCCTGCTGCCTCAGGCTCAAGGACTCCTGGGGCCACCAGCCCTGCTGCTTCAGGGTCAAGGACTACTGGGGCCACCTTGGAGGAGGGTCCATCTCCTTCTGCTGAGTGGATTGCTCAGCACGGAGCCACTTCTCCATGAGCTCAATCCCATCTGCCTCAACTCTTCCAGAAAGTCTTCACACCCTCCAGTCTATTGACAGCACCCCCATGTTCTGGTGGTGCTTTAGATTTTTTTTTTTATTCTATTATTTCAATGGAAATTCGAGAGAGAGAGAGAGAACGTGTAGGCTCAAGCCACCATCTTGAAACAGGAATACACCTCAGGAAAATCTTCGGTGAAACCAACCTCTCTAACTTTTTGTGTATGTAAATGGGAAAAGATCACCACTTTTCTGGTGTTCCATGGAAGCCTAGTTTGAGAACCACTGGCCTTGATTATTTCAACTGATGTGAGGAAAGTCTCAGTTTGCTTCCAGCCTCCCTGCATCAAGCTCCTGTGGCGGAAAAGGGGGCTTTCAGTATCACGTAGGGCTAGGGTGCTGCTGAGGGCATAAGAGACCTTGTACTTGGTTTTCTCAATCAGTAAGCTTAGTTTTAGCCTAGGCTTTTAATTGCTTAGACAAAAAACTGTGGAGCCAACTTTCAATGCTCTTGTTCTCTTGCTCTCTTGTCCCCACATCTAATCCATCAGTAAGTCCTACGGGCACTTCCAGAACATATCCAGAACGAGTACCAATCCTTGTCTCAACCTCCCAGATCCAAGCCACCATCCTCAACCACATGCGTTACAGAAGTGGCCTCCGAATTGGTCAGCCTTTCCCCATACAGTAGTCAGAATGATCTTATGAAGCTGGACTCAGGTTTTATCCCTTTTTTGTTCAGAACCTTCCAGTGGCTTCTCACCCTAATCAGAGTAGAGGCCAGAGTCCTGGTAATGGCCTGCCTGGCTCTGCCTCTGCTTGCCTCTCCTGTTCCGCACCTTCCCGTCCCCATCCCGCTTGTCCTGCACCAGCATCACAGGACTCCTGGCTGGTGCTCTGTCTAACACACCAAGCAAGCTCACACTTCACCTCCTTTGCACTCACTGCTTTCTCTTCCTGGGAGACTCTTGCTCAAATAGCTGTATACCTGGCCCCTTCACTTCCTGAAGGTGCCTGTCACATATCCTTATCAGTGGTGCTTCCCAGACCAGCCTTTGTAAATAACCCAGCGCCTGTCCCTCCCCACTGCTGCATGGCTGTCCTCCTTTCCTTGCCTTGTTTTTTTCCATAGCACTTATGGCATCATATGAGGGAGACCCAAAAAAACTGGATTTGTCTTCTGGAGGGCAGGCCCCTTGTAGTACAGGCTTCCCCCACTAGGTGTGTTCTAGGATCCCATCTGGATCAGTGTACCAGCTGGCGTTGTTGTGAGAGGCTGTGTTCGGCTTCAGTGAATTTTTTTAAGACTCTTTCAACACATGTGCCCATTTCATCATGGATGACTTAGAAGCGCACCTGCCTATGCCACGCTCATTGCTCAGCATGGCATGAGCCCTGTGCCCCACCCTCCCCATTTACCCCATCTCTCCCTGAGCGACATTTTTGTTTGCTTGTTTCCCTGATGGAAAAAGCCCTCGAAGGGAAACATTTTGCTAATGTGGAAGAGGTGAAACAAAAAAGTGGCAGAAGCACTAAAAGGCATCAAAATCGTCAAGTTCAGAAACTGTTGAGCAGTGGAAAAACCATCTCGATAGGTGTATTGCATCAAATGAAGAGTACTTTAAAGGTGATTGACGTTTAAACATGTAAGAACAAATACACAATTTTTATAAATAAATTCCAGTTTTTTGGGACCCTCCTTGTACAAACTGTTGCCTTGTCCACGCTAGAATATAAGCACCCAGCAGAAAGGACCGTCATCTGTTTGTTCACTGCTGCGCCTCTGCTGCTTAGAACAGCGGCTGGAGTTTAGCAGATGCGTAGAAATATGTGTTGAATGAATGAATGATGAATCCAAAGTAGCTGTGCCCTAACTGTGTGTGTTACGGGGAGTCCACATTCACTAAACTCTAGTTGTTTTCAAATAGAACGCGCAATGAAGCAAGTTTCACAAATACCTCTGTTCACATAGAACTGTGTATTTTAATAAGTGCTATGTATACTTTGGAGGCATCTTTTTAGGGTAGCATGCAAGTAGTTTGGTTTAATTCTACTTAATGGTAGATTCCTGTTTTTGAGAATGAATGGTACTGTTTCTGAAGTCTAATATATTCTGTTTATTTACTTATAGATGGAGAGCATCTCAGCTCATCAAGAGCATACCTGCTTCTGACCTGCCGCAAGTCAGGGCAAAGGTTGCAGCCATGGAAATGTTGAAGGGTCAAAGGGCTGACCTTGGGCTCCAGAGGGCCTGGGAGGGCAACTATCTTGCTTCGGTAAGTCCAGGAGAAGCAGGTGGAATCACTTCTGGTCCCTTAACAGAAAAAAAAGACTTTTTCTCCAATAATTTATAGAAAGACTAACACCTTCAGAAACTAAATTTCTATGAGTGATACTAAATTAAAAGATTTTTTTTGCTTCTCAGTGTTGAATACTTGATGTTCCCCCCACTTGAAAAAGGGTGCCCTGTCTCTGTCTGTATGGATTAGGTACATTTGATAACTTGGCTCTGACCACTTAAACCTTCCCTTGCCTAATTCAGCAGCTATTTTTAACTACCACCTTTATGTCAATAATTCCCAAAGCTATATTTCATCCTGTCTCCCATTCCTTATTTTAAAATATTTATAGGACCTTTGGTGTAAAAACAACTTTTTAATAGTGTACCATCTGGGATGGGGAGATAAAAAGTGAGTGTGTGAAACTTCACAAACATAGTAATAAAGCAGTGTACTAAAAGCTCACCTTTTCGTTCGAAATGCTAAGCACAGTCATTTTACCATGTTTCCTTTTTCTTTCAGAAGCCAGATACACCTCAGACCTCAGGCACCTTTGTCCCCGTCGCAAATGAACTGAAACGGAAGGACAAATACATGAACGTCCTCTTTTCCTGTCATGTCCGTAAGGTAAGGTGATCTTGAAACAGATCTCCTTGGAAAGAAGAGATTCATTCAGATGAAAGTTACTTAAATATGACTTCAATAAACCATAACAGTAGGTACATAACCAGCTACGCCATCAGTGAGCTGGACCTGTCAATGGGGACGCATTACTGGAAGGTCTGAGGTGGCTGCATGTAAGAGGTAGGCTATAACGCTGCCCGAAAGGAAGTGGATAGTTTTGGTAACCATTTCTTTTTAAAACAGAGGGGAGACCTCCCTGAGGTCAAGGATTTGTATTTTACTGCATGTGTATCTTTCACAGCACATACTGGTCTGCCCGGTATTTAATGGCCATTGAGGACTTTTTATACAGGTTTTACTACTATTTTAAATAGGGGGAGAAGGAGGAAGAACATAGTTTGAAAAAGAGAGAAGGACATAGCGAGGTCTGGAAGGGATGGGGAAGGAGTTACGTGCTGTGAATGTGCTTGCTTTTCTGAAGCAGGATGTGCGTGGACCATTGTTTTCCTGGAGACGGTAGCAGCTGGGCAGGTGGAACAGGTGCCAGTCAGGACGTGGAAGGCAAGGCACATAGTTGGCTTGTTAAAGCCTAAGATACTTGTTTAGAAAAGGAGAGAGGGAGGAAATTGAAATAATTATAAAGCATTTTGTAAAATAATGCAAATAAATTTTAAAATGATAATTAAATGGGTGAATTTAAGAAAAATATTGCCAAACTGGCCCCAGCAGAGATATTGGTATAAATATACCCATATCCAAAGGAGGAATTAAGAAAATGTCAAAAAGTTACCTCACAGTAAAGATCCAGGTTTTGGTGATTTTAGAGGTATTTTGTTTCAAGTTTTCAAAAAATACATGGAGTGTTATTCAGATCAAAATAATGAAATATTATTTTTCAGCTATAAATTTGACAAACTTAAAATGCTGATAACAACTAGAGTTTGAGAGTGTTTAGGGAAACACTAATGGTAGGCCATAAAACAAGTCTCCATAAGTTTAAAAGGATTAAAATCACGCAGAGTGTGTTCTCTGACCATGATGGAGTGAAATTAGGAACCAATAATAGGAAGCCGTTTAGGGGATGCGCAAACAGGTGGGAATTAAATGACACAGTCCTGAGTAACCAACGGTCAAAAAAGAAATCACAGCAAAACGAGAACACTTGGAAAAGAAGACACAGCCAACCTAAGCTTACGGGAAGCCACTAAAGCCATCTTAGAGGGAAATGTAATGCCTACAACAGAAGAGATGAAAGATCTCCTGTCACTAATCTTCTACCTTAAGACACTGGTAAAAAAATAAATAAAATAAAAAGCAAACTAACCCAAAGCAAGCAAGAGAAGGAAATAATAAAAATTAGAGCAGAACTCAATAGAGTGTATAAAAATAATAGGAAAAAAACAACAAAACCAAAAATTGGTTCAAAGATCAACAAAACTGGCAAATTTTTAATCAGATTGACCAAATACTATAACAGAAGAAGGAGATTAAACTTTATTCATGTAGTTAAAAAAATACATAACTATTAGTGTTCAGACAGTCTAAGGAAAAAAGAGATCATTCAATGTAATATAAACTTCTTAACTAAATAGAAAGCAGTCAGTTTTAAACTGAGAATGAAATAAATATCATGAAAGAAAGCTTGCTGGCAGTATCTCAGAGTGGTTCCCAAGTCCCGAGTCTAGTTCTGAACTCCTTAACTCCGAACGCTGGTCTATAAGTGTGCCTAGGTTTGGCCAGCCAATCAGGGAATGACATTTGCTAACCAGATTCGCAGACCCACAGCGGGATCTGCCGTTTCAGCTATTTCAGTAAGTCCTCCTTTCTGCTATCTAGGATACTTCCTTTTTCGAGTCAAGGTATCTGGGAAGTCAAATTAGTGATCAGAACAATTGACCAAAGACAGTCGGGTGGTTTTAACAATCTTCCTCTATGACCTATGACGGAAAAGCCTGGTGCCAATAATTCTGTCTTTCCGGGTGATGACAAGTTGATCTCTCCCAGCATGTCTCCCCCTGGGTCCTTCTGGATAAAAACCGAAATATTCTTTGTCATGCTCCTGCATTTTAAGTTCAACACAAAATAATATTTCTCCACTTTAGAATCTTGTCCTCTTTAGATTCTTTTTAATCCCAAGGACATACCAAGATAAACTTGACACGATTTGAGTAGAGCCCTCTTCTTTACGCTTTGATTCTTTCCGAAGCAGCCGCTTACTATTAATATTAACCACAGTCATAAACTGCCCTTTGAGGTAGGACACTTCTGCAGACAGCCGCTCTCAGTCATAATGTTTTCTCCTGGTCTCGCTTTCCAGGGAACCGTTGCCTCTGGCCCCTGTGTGCTGATTAAACCTATAAACAGATCATTGGAAGTGTTTGGGCAAAAGCAAGGTGCTATGGATGTTTTTTCTTTAGTTGAGGATTTTAAGCTCAGGTAATAGCAGAAATAAGATGAGATCTTGTCTAATACTGAGCCTATAACCCAGTTTTTCTATTACTTTATGAATTTAAGTGGAAGAAAATGAGTGCTCCTATGCCATAATCATTTTAATTTGGTTTGAGTTTACAAATTTACATATGTGTATGAAAATTTTTTCTTTCTATTTTGGTTTAATTAAGTTATGCAGCTTAAAGCCTTCACTTTGTCACCTGATGTCCTTACCACCCACTTGGTCATGTTTTAAGGATGATGTGAGTTGCTAAACTAGAAGGTAAAGATTTATGACCTGTTCTCTTTAGAAATTACATTTTTGCATAAAAAAGAAGGTAATATTTCTAAACAGTTTCAATAAAATTGCTGCTTTGAGGTTTTTGTTTGTTGGTTTCCAGAGTAACTCATGGACGTGTCATAGAAAGGACAGTACTCTCCACTCTGCCACTGTGGCCTATTGTTTTCCGCTCTTGCGTGACTTGTGAAATTAGGCAAAAAAGCTGTTTTTTCATATTTTTTGCAATGTACTCATATTTTTCTATATGAATTCACAAAAGATGAGGAACACCACTTTTGCTTATTATTCAGATTTCATCTTAGATGTTCTCTATTCTCCGTATTCTAAGATGGATACAAATGATGATTAATGTTCTCCCACATGGGTTTCACAAACGAGTGTTCTGTTGAATCTGAATGTGTTTTCGAAAGGGGGCCCTGACTCACCGTGTCTGGGAAGTGCTGGGTTAGACCATGGAACATGCCCTTTGAGCACAGCACTCTGAGAGCCTTAGTGTGTCCGTGGGTTATGAGGATCCCAGGGAGGGCCGTGCTTTGCATGGTTCCTCAGACCAGCTGGACGCGGAACCCTTTCTTGCACAAAGTACCACGTAAGGCTAGTGTTGTGCTGAACGACCTAGAAAATGCTAATGTAGAAACTGCCATCACTTGTTTCCAGTCTTCTGACAAATACCAGTTCACTTCCGTGGTGAAAACTGTTACCACGCGACACAAATAGTTATTATTACCAAGATAAATTATTATTTCACCACATCAATTCTATTTTACTCTTAATTACAGATACCATTTTTGTCAAGACAAAAAATACGTTTTGTTTATAAGGAAATGTTTAGAAAATTGGCTGATTTCTAAAACTAGGAGGCAAGAGGAAGAAAACTGAATAAAATTCAAACCTGAATTTTAGTTTGCTGTATTCTACCTAAAACAATACATCTTCTGTGTCCCATTCTACCTGTCCTGATTTCTTTACTTAGGTGTATATCATACCAACGCTAACAGTGTTTTCCAATTAATCTCTACTTCTAGTTAGTGAGTCTAAAGATTTTCTAAGGGTAGCTGTCACCGAGCATTGCAGACACAGGCAGGGAGATGTTTTTCTCATTAAGTTTCACTCAGGACAGTCCGTCTTGTCTGTCAGCGCTCCGTGTACAGAGTCTTACAGTGATGGCTGATCGTGAAACTTCAACTTTGAAGGGAAAAATTAAATCAACTCATGGAGAAGACGCTTTATGAGAAAAGCCAATATACAAATAAATTTCAACAATTCCAACCAGGAGAATAAATAATTCCAAATCAGCAATCCATGAGCTTATATAATACATGCTAATGTTCGAGAGCTTTTTATATTCAAGAGATAGCTTACCCATCAAGGAGCTTGCCCCAGATATTAAAAAGCAAGAAGCCCACAGTTCCTTTTTCTTCAGTGAAGAAATAAAGTTTTTCCAGGACCAGACTGGGCAATGGGGATAAGCTGTTGAGCAACTGTGCTTCTATTTGCCTCTGGGGGATTTTTCCTCGACATTATGCGGCCTCCCCCATGTGCAGCAGCCACCTTCCTCTGTGTTCCCATCTGATAGTCCCCAACCTCGACACTGGTTGGCTTGTGTGGCAAAGAAGAGCTCTTGAAATTATCCTGTGGGATTTAGAGTACTCTCGAAACCAAGTGATCAGCAACGATGACACAGTAAATGCTCCGTAGGTTGCCCACTTCAGTCCTGGGTGCTGTGAGGTATGAGGCAAGAGGTACCATATGATCACGACCCTCAAGGAGCTTACTGTTCATGAAATAATAGGGCAATAAATAAAAATCTGTCATGGACATTTGAGATCCTACATTGTTTTTGTTTTCTCTGTGTATTTGTATCAAGGTATATAATTTAAATACAGGTAATACACATTATCTGAAGTATTCAGTTCAGTGAGTTTTGAGTAGTACACACACCCATGTAAATTACAACCCTATCAAGAAACAGAACAGTTTCATCACCCTAAAAAGCTCCCTCATTCCCCTTCCCAGCCACATCCCACCCCCACCAAAGGCAGTCACTACTCTGGTTTCTTTTACCATACAGAGTTTTGCTGTTTCTTGACCTTCATTATAAAAGGAATCATACTGTATTATGTAAGATTTTTACTTTGTTGTAAAGTTGTTAGTCTTTCTTATAATTTTTTTGATAACTTATTTGTAACTATTTTACAAGGAATGCAGCTTTTTTTATATACTTCCAATTTAAAACAATCTATATATTATATCTACTGAATTAGACTTATATTAGTGAGGTAGTCATTAGATTAATTATCACAAGATTAATAAGTAAAACGAGCCTCTTGCCAAACATAGTTTCAACTGTCACTTAAAAAAACCAGTGTTCTGCCCTGGCCAGGTGGCTCAGTTGGGAAGCAGGCAACCAATCTTCCTCTCTCCCATCAATGTTGCTTCCCCCACCCCACCTCTAAAATCAATAAACATATCCTCGGTGATGATTTTCAAAAGTAAATAATAAAACACACTGTTCTACACAAACTTTTAACAAGTATATTTTTATAGCAAGCATCCATGGTCTAAAAAATTACAAGTCAGCTGTCCTTGAAATTATTCAAGTTTTTTAATTATTAAATGAAAAAAATGCACTTTTAATAGAGATGTAGAGAGTACCCCAACTTCATTATGCGAAGATACAGACTAAGGATAGATGTAACTTGATTGTTTGATGTTTAGAAGCACCAGCCAACCTTATTTCCTCTCTTTCCAAACAGCAAGTAATGATGTGTCCAGGGTTCTGCATGAGCAAAAGCACTTAATTAAGCCAGTTGGTTTCAGTGTTAATTTTTTATTTCATTCTTAATTCTACATATATTCTATATATTTTATTCTACAACTGTGGAATAGAAGGTCATAGAAAACGGTGATCATTTTTTACTATAATAGGTTTTATAATGGAGTGAGTTGGGGCTCCATTACCACAGTCAATTTTTGAACATTTTTTTTACCCCGAAAAGCAATCCCACACTCCGTTAGCTGTCATTCATCCAAACCTCTCATTTCCCCCAGCCCTACATAACTGCTCATCTACATGCTGTTTCTATAGATTTGCTTATCCTGGACATTTCATATAAATGGAATTATACAACTTGATTGTGTGACTGGCTTATTTTACTTAACATGTTTACAAGGTTCATCCATGATACGGCATGTATCAGTACTTCATTTTTTATTGCCAATTTATCCTCCATTGTATGGGTATATCACATTTTATTTTATCTATTCATCAGTTGGTTGACATTTTATTTGTTTCTACCTCTTTCAGTTATTGTGATTAATCCTGCTGTGAACATTCAGGCACAAGTTTTTGTGTGATTATATATACCTAGGAGTGAAATTTCTGGGTCATATGTCTATGCTTATCTGGTTGAGGAACTGCTGGACTATTTTCCAAAGTAACTGCATCATTTTATAGTCCCACCAGTAGTGATGAGGGCTCCAATTTCTCTGCATCCTGGCCAGTACTTATTATTATCTGTCTTTTTTATTATTGTCATCCTAATGGATACAAAGTGGTATCTCATTGTGGTTCTGATTTACAGCTCCCTGGTGGCTAATAGTAACAAGCATGTTTCCAGGTGCTTATTGGCTGTTTGTATATCCTCTGGAGAAATGTTTGTTCAGATTCTTAACCCATTTTTAATTGGGTTTTTGTCCTTTTATTATTGAGTTATATATTCTAGATACAATATATATTCTGTTCTTTATATGTTCTAAATACAAGTCCCTTATCAGATATATGATTTGTTTAAAAAATTTTTTTGTATTCTGTGGGTTATCTTTTTCTTTGTAATATCTGGGTTACATGTTTTCAGTCTTCTCATTATTTTGTGTTTTTCTTGTTTCCCCTGTTAAATTATAAAATTGTAAAATTCTACCAATCTGCCCCTTAGATCTCTGTTGTATCCAGCAGAGCGGCCCCCGTGGTACCATCGATTACAGAACGCATCTCCACAGTCAGCCCCTCTGCCCCTAGATATTCTCCTGCCAGGTAATTTGAATTCATTCTTCATGAGATGATAGTTATTGGTTGGTTTTTTTTACAGGTCAATCGATTTAGTAAGGTGGAAGACCGAGCAATTTTTGTCACTGATCGTCACCTGTATAAAATGGATCCCACTAAGCAGTACAAGGTGATGAAGACTATCCCTCTGTACAATGTAAGTATTCTGCTTCTCTCCGAGTAAAGGCTCATAAACCACTTGTGGGCTAATAGTCTGATCACTAAAACCTTTGGGGCTTTAGGGTGCCTACGAATTTTTGAAATTTTATGCCAGTGTTATGTTTATACAAATGTACAGTTTTCTATAAGGAGAATCCAGAACTTCCGATAGATTAGCAAAGGTGTTTTTTAAAGGGTAGAGACTGCATTCTATGTTATTTTCCCTATTATTCATTCTATTCACTGCTTCTGTGTTGTGATACATAATATATTTTTTTCTTATTTATTTTCATTAGGCATGTTCTTTCTCTATTCCTGAGCCTACTCATTGCTTCAAGGTTGTGACACATAGTATATTTTCTTACTTATTTTCATAAGGCTTGTTTTTATATGGAAATAGATCAGGTAGAGAAACAGTAGAGAATTACTGTATGAAAACATTGCCTCTCTTTCAAATGCAAATTTTATGCTGTTTCAGAATTTTTTTCATCAGTGTAATTTACCTGTGATCTAAACCCACTCAGTTGTTCACCATCTCCATGGGGTTTTCAAATTATGTAATCAGTTTCTTATTTGAAATATGAAATTTGGTAGGTGTCTCCTTGAATTTCAATATGATTTTTTTTCCTGCTTTATGGGGTCTGCTTTACAAATGACTATTTGTTCTGGTTCTTCAGAAAGATCCTACTGGACTATTGGATCTTTTCATATGTGACATGATTTTTCTCTCCCTGCTGGTTCTTAACAAGGAAGGTCTGTGTTTTCCCAATAAGAGAATATATGAGGACTATTATTAAAGATTGTTTTAAATCCTTTTGGTCTCTGCAAAAGGGAATGGGAAGCATTGTTACGTAGTTTTGTTTTGTTCAATAGGAGTCCTGTTGGTGGTGAAGCACAAAGAAGGCAAATTATCCCTGGCTTTGCTAAATGATTTTGAACATCACTGCAGGCTCATTGCCCAGACTGTTGCCCAGGTTGAGAGTTGTCTTCATGATGCATCACACACATGCACTCAGATACACACTGCGCACATGTGTGTACACAAATGTGTATGCACATGCACACATACATGTGTGAGCATGCACACACAAACAAACCTTTCTTCCAGGAGAAGGCTAATGGATTGCAGCTAATAAGAAAATGCCATTCTAAGACATTTGCGATCATATATATTCTTAGCAAAGGCTTGTAATCTTATATATCAGTCACAGTTTAAGCCCTGCAGTCTTCAAGTAGGAGGCGAAGGAAGATAAGGGGAAAAATCAACTATTGTCAAAGTCTTGTGAAGCGTGAAACCAAGCAAACATAAATTGTGGTATGCATTTTATTTCTTTTTCTTATTTTCTGTTAAGTGGAGGCCAGTCAGGCACAGGACATAAATTCAATAGTTAACCAACTCTTTGAACTGAAGTCATGTTCCCAAACTACCTTCCTTTTTTCATGTTTACTGGTGTATATTTATATCCATTGTTGCCCTTCCCCATTATTATTGTTCATATTGGCAATAATATTATATGTCAAAAATTAATGATGTTTAACAGTTGTAGAAAGGGCAAGACAATGTCAGTAGGACGGACACACACTGTTGCCGGTGCTGTCAGCAGTCAGCCCTCATCCCCTGTCGCCCCTTATTTTTGTATGCATCAGCCTGACCTCCAGCAGCCAACACCTTTGTCAGACTGTGCTGCCAGAACCCACTTTGCTCCCACACACCCCAGCAACCCAATGACTCATGGGGGGGTGGGGAGATAAATGCTTCCAACACACCACCGTTGACCAAGCTGATTCCGAGGTGTGTTTTATACTGTTCCCTAGGGCTTCCCTAGGAGTGAGCTGCAGCTGCCCACAGTGGAAGCTGGCTTCATAAAGAGCCCTCCTGATTGGCTGCCTTCCCTTCCCTGAACCCCCTCCCACATCAGTTCCCTGGGCTCACCACTCTTTGTCTCAAGGTGTGCTTCTGGGAGCAACTGACTTCAGAGTAGCGGCTGCCTCTTAGAGGGGAGCAAGTTGAATGGGATAGGGAACTTCCAGCTGGATCGGTTAAGATGTTTTAAAGTCTGAAGCAAATATGGCAAAATATTAAGTCTGGATAATAGGGACATATTTGTTATTTTATTCTTTCCACTTTTTTGTATGATTGAAATATTTTGCAATTGAAAACAGTTTAAGACAAGGAACCTTGAAAAATGATAATGCTGACAATAGTGATGGGGAGGCTGGGAATGGATGAAGCAGAATGATTTCTATTTTAACCATGTTGAGTTTTAGGTACTGGTGAAATTGTCAAGTACAGTAGTCCCTCTCTATATCGTGGTTCACTTACCACAGCCTCACTGTATCGTGGGATTTTTTAAAATATTATACTTAATTATTTATCATAGATTTTTTTGCTGTATCACAGGATTTGCAGTACTGTATATGTATGTTGTTAAAGTTACGTAGGTTTAAGAGTGTAGAATATGTTTAAGAACATAAGTAGTGTTTATAAAAGTGTGGAAAAAGATTAATAAGAGAGTGGGAAAGGTTAATAAGGGACTGGGAACAGTTTGTAAGTGTGTGGGAAGGGTTTATAAAGCCTTAAAATATATATAAATACTAAAATAAATGTAAAATTTCTACTTCACGGATTTTCACCTGTGGCGGGGTGAAATAGAACGTAATACCCATAATAAGTGAGGGAGTACTGTATACATTCCATAGATAGTTGGAGGTCTGATGTTATAGGGAGGAGAAGAATTCAGCACTTAGGATAAAATTTAAGAGCAGATCTGTGTAAAACTGGAGGCTGAAGTTACAAGTCTAGAGGGAGAAACATCCATCCATTAAATGGTGGGGAAAAGAGAATCGCTGATGGAAATGGAATAGAAGGAAATCTCTTTATGGTCCTCCATTTTCTCAACTCCCTTTTAATATGCTAAATGAGCTCTGTTTTTTCTTTGGATCTATTGGGTTATGAATTATTCTAGGAAAGAAAAGAACTATGAAAACACCGTGTTTCTGAGTCAGATTGGAAAGTTCTCAGAAATAAGAGCAATCGATAAAAACATAGCTGAATGTCCCACACTTCTCTCCTCTCCCGCTCTACTTTTCATTTCTCCGTCTGCACTGGCTCCAGGGAGCAGACTGTGACATCTCGCTTTGTGTGGAATAAGGATACACATGGAAGTGGGGGAGAGGAGTCTGATGGGAATCCAGGACACAGTGCCATTCAGGTTTTAAAGCAGCTCAAAGGGAGCCTGTCATCCTCTAGCCCCTCAGCAGCACGAATGCTGAGATCATCTAAGGCGCTGCCTCTCCCCCAGCCCCTCCTTCTCTTTGCGTGTCCCTCCACTGTCAGTTACTTTTTTGGCAGCCTGGGCCTGCGCTGGGCTCAGGTCTAAATCAGCCAACCCAGCAAACCATTCGAGTTTCATCCTACGCGAACACATTGAACACAGTGTCTCAGATGAGGGCTCACCATAGCAACCAATTCTGCATGGTCCAAATTGGTATTTTAGTTCCTTGTCGGGCACTTGCTAATCTATACATAGCCTTTCCCGACTTTTTCTAGTATAGCATGCATAATTATTACAGGTCATTTTGGGTGTAGTTGATCTCTTCCCTCTCTGATTTTTGACTACTGCTATTAGCTCCAAGTCACAATTGGACCTTGGGCACAAGTCATGCTGAATATTGAGGTAGGTCACTGCGTTCTCCCGGTGGGAAAGAATCAATAGGAGAGGAGTGCTTCACATAGGCCCAGTCCACCAGACAGCCTTGAGTCCTTGGACTCTTCCCGCCTACTCCCATTCCAATTGCCAGAATCCTGGTCTCTGTGAAATAGGACTTAAATTGTGCCATATGTAATTTGTGGTACATGTATGTATGTATGTGCATGCACACATGGGTGTGAATGTGTGTGTGTTCTATAGAGGGGACAAATCCATAAACTTTTAAGTTTATTGCTTGTGGGACAATCTTTGTTTCATATATATTTCAATGTTTATAATACCACATCAAGCTACTATCCTACAGTCAACATTCTACTGCACTGGCATTATCCTCAAATTATTCTTCAATATAAGAATTTATCAGATTATTATCTGTTGTATTGTTCTGGCCAGTTTCTTTTAACTTAAAAGCAAAATACATTGCAGAATTGAAAAGAAAATTTAAAGAGAACTGAAATTAAAATTTTAAGAAGAAGGAAAAACTCTAAGGGAACCATTTTTTATTTTATGACTTAGAGCTCTCCTTCCTCTCCTCTATATCAGCCCATTATTCATGCTTGCCATCATTCTAACAGGCCCAAGCAATAGGATGAGTACCTCGTGTCAATAAACAGTAGTCCTAGTTCTGCTTCTCTTTGGGAATGAGTGCCTGAACTAGAACTTAATATATCTTTGCTGTTGTAATCATTTTTTGAGTGACAGTATCCGATGGGAATAGTGATTTTCAAACTTTTTTCGTGAGGCTTAGGGTAATTTAAGTAAAACTGAGATTGTTGGGTTGGCAGACCCTTGGAATACCATCATTTCATCCATGTCTGGGCAAATATTTTAACTTTTTTATTGAATTATGCCTTGCATGCAGAAAAGGGCACAGATCTTAAGGGTATAGCTTGACACATTATCACAAAGTGAATTCACCTGTGTAAACATCATCAAGTTATAGGCCATTAATAGGACTCTGAGAAGCCCCCTTGTGTTCCTTCCAGTTACTACCTCTTCCTTCATTTTCAGGGGCATAATCTTGCTCATTTGGAACTGAATGTAAATTAAATCAAATATTATGTATTCCTTTTTTGTTTCTTTCACCATATTTATGAGATTTATCCATGTTATTTCATTTTTGTTGTTTAGTATTTCCTTGTGAAAATATACTACAATTTGTTTATTCATTCATGGGTTGGTGAATATTGGAGATTTTTTGTCATTCTTATGCATGTCTTTTGGTGTTGTGTGCAGACGTTTTTGTGGGACAAATACCCAGAAGTGAAATAGCTGTTCAACATTCATAAATAATTCCAGTTTTCTAAGGTAGTTGCACTGGTTTATACCCCCAACAATGCACGAAAGTTACAATTGCTCTATTTCTTGTCCAATACTAGGTACTGACAGTCTTTTAAATTTTAGCAATTCTGATAGGTATGTGGTAGTTACACATTATAGGGTTTTTTCCCAGCTTTGTTGAGATATAATTGACATATAACATTGTTTAAGTTGAAGGTATACAATGTGTTGATTTGTTACACATATATTACAAAACGATCACCACTGTAGCATTCAGTAATGCCTCCATCACAGCATATAATTGCTGTTTCTTTTTTGTGGTGAGAACGTTTCGGATCTACTCAATTAGCAACTTTCAAGTATATAATATAGTACTGCCATGAGCTATAATCACCATGCTGTACAATAGATCCTCAGAACATATTTATCTTATAAGCGGCCACTTGTACCATTTGACCAGCATCTCCCCACTTTCCCCTCCCCCTAACTCTTGACAACCACAACTTTCTCTGAGTTCAACTCTTTTAGACTCCACGTGTAAGTGATATCATACGGTTTTTGACTTTGACTTACCTCACGTAGCATAATGCCTTCAAGGTCCATCCAAGTTGTTGCAAATGGCCGGCTTTCCTTTTTTCTCATAGTTGAATAATATTTCGCTGTGTTTATATATATACCACATCTTTATCAATTTATCTGTTGACAGGTACACATTGTGATTTTATTTGCATTCCCCTTATTACTAGTACAGTTGAGCAAGTGTTTGTGTATTTCTTGGTCATTAGGATGCCTTTTTATGACATATCTATTAAACTCTCTTGCCTATTTTTTATTTTGGGTTTTCTTTTTCTAGTTGATTTCTAGGAGAGCATTTTATGTTCTGCATATGTGCCTGTGGGCAGTTACATGGGTTGCAGTATTTTCTTTGACTCTGTGACTTGCCTTTTCATTCTTTCAGTGATGTCTTTGAACATAGTTTTCATGTTATTGTCCTTCAACAGCTCCGTTTTTTCCTTTAAGATGCATGCTTTTTCTTTTTATTTAAGAAATCATTCTCCATCTCAAGGTTGTGAAGATAGTCTCCTCTGTTATATTCTATACACGTTATTGCTTCGCCTTTCATGTTGACATCCACAATCCATCTAGAATTGATTTTTGTGTATATGTGAGGATACAGCCCAGGGTTTGTTTTTTCCCCCTAAGGATAAACCCTTGGCCCAGCACCATCTACTGAGAAAGTCATCTTCCCCCATTGCTCCTCAGTGCTGCATTTGTCATAAATTACTGTGTCCATGTGTCTCCTTCCAGTTTCTCTATTGGCTGTCCTTGTGCCAGTTACTGTTTTAATTACTGTTGGGCAAAGATTTTATTAATATCTAAAATTAATAAATTTCTAAAGCCCCTCCCCTTCAAGGTCATCTCCTTCCCAACGTAATGTTCTCGTTAGCCACATCCACATAGAAGGGAAAGAGAGCTGAGGATAGTGGTAAAGCGAATCTTATCAGGAAAAATAACTTACTGCTTACCCGTTTTCTCTGTCAAAGTCAAATTCCTGTAGGAGTCAGATGGTTCAGAAATGAATAAAGCACATACCTCATCGTGGGGCAGCCAGCACTCAGCTGTCATCACTGTGGTCATTCCCGAGTCCAATTGCCACATCTTTGAGTCCACCTAGAAGAAGCTGAAGTCTGTATCTATGGAAAATCTCCTGATAGTTAAATGTCAGGCAAGCCAAATAAAATGCGTCTGTAGGCCGTACCCAGCCCACAGGCACCAGTTTGCTACTCCTATTTTTAAAGGTCTTTACTTGTCATTTTTTATTCTACATGAGCTATAACTATACTCCTTGGTCTCCTCCACGCCAAACATTAAAAATTCTAAAACTTATGTTTTATTCTAGATATTATGTGGTAGAAACAGACACCAACCCCTTCTCGCTTATAAAAACTGTTAACTGGGTGTGAGCTGTAGAAGAATACATTTTCTACTTCAACTAGCAGGGACGGAAAGGACTAAAAGAAATCTTTGATAGGGGTGTCTTTTCTGCCTTGCGAACTTCCTACCCCTCAAGAGGTTACTGCTACTTCTATCCCTCTGACATTTTATTATAAAATTTCCAAATGTTTAGGGAAATTGAGAGAATAGTACATTCAATAAGTGTTTATTCTCCTTCACAACCACAATACTGTTTTCATATCTTAAAAAATTAATATTTCCAAAATACTTAATATCCAGCACTCAGATTTCCTCAGTCGTTCAAAGAATGTTTTTTATATACCTATTTTTTAAAAATCCAGACTTCCAAAGTGGCTGCCGCATTTGACATTCCTCCAGTATATGAGAGTCCTGGTTTCTTCACATCCTCACCAACACTTGATGTGCATGACAATGACTTTTTAAAGAGTCCAGGAATAGTCTTGTGTGGATTTGCCTGATTTTCTGATGGTTCATTTAACTTTTTCTCCTAGTCCCTAAAATTTCCTGTAAACCAGAAGTTAAAATCAGGAGATGTTCACTTTATTTGAATATGCACTTTCACATACTTAACATTATACCTTGCATCTCAACAAAAATGACACATGTGCAGCTAATTCTGCCTGTGGCTCATCTTTGGAAAATTTCATTGTAGCCAAGCTATTATTATGTTGCCCCCACTGTAGCCTAAATTTCTAACAGCTTATAGAATAGACCCCCTGTGTTTTCCTGTGAACAACTAGACAGTAGCATAAAAATTAAGATAAATATCACCGTCAGATACTACCTGTTCATAAGTTGCCCATCACCAACAGTACCTGTTATTTTTTATTTCTTTTTTTAGTCTCTTTTCATATCCAGATTTTTCCAGTACTTCTCTCTCAATGTTTTTTAATCATTTGTTGTTTATTAATCCTCTGATGAAAAATCTGCACAATCACTGCAGAATCTTTACACCTTCTTTTTGCCAACACCAACATTGGCCTTGGCAGTTGCCCTGACGTCCTTCATTCTGTTCTTGTGTTGTTGTTGTTTTTCTCTGTTTCCTTGAGGTCTTCTTCTCATATAAGCCATGGCTTCCAAGTCTGTGTTTGGGTTCATTTTCCTTTCATAATCCAAAGAATCATAAGTCATGCCAAAGCCAGTTGTCTTGCCACCACCAAAGTGGGTTCTGCATCCAAATACCAAGGTGACATCTGGTGTGTCTTGTACATTTTGGATAGTTTTTCCCAAATTTCTGTCTGAGGTCCTGTTGTTGCCTTTCCAGGGTGAAGGACGTCAGTGACCACTTGTCCTACTGAAGTGGTCTGTTGGTCATGAACTTCCCAGTCCAGGTAGTTACCAGGTTATCCATAGGCAGTCACGCCTCCAGCAGCCAGGGAGGAGCGGCTGCCTGATATTCCTTATATACGTCTATACCACTCTCTCTCTCCCAGACTGCTGGCAGCCACCAATCATTTTACTCTCTATTTTTGCCTTTTCTAGGACATCGTATAGCTGTAATCACACCGTATGAAGCCTTTTCATACTGGCTGCTTTCACTTGGCAGCAAGTATTTGAGGTTCTTCCATGTCTTCCCATGATTTGATACTCCAACTCTTTTTTAGTCACTGAATAATATTCTATTGTGTGGATATACAACATGGCATCTCTTTACCTATTGAAGGACATCTTGGTGGCTTCCAGTTTTTGGCAATCATGAGTAAAGCAGCTATAAACATTTACATGCGGGTTTTTGTGTGGACACAAGTTTACAAATCTTTTGAATAAATACCCATGAGGAAAATTGCTAGATCATGTGACAAGACTAAGTTTGGCTGTTTAAGAACTGCCACTTGGCCTTCCGAAGTGACAGTGCCATTTTGCATTCCCGCCAGTGGTTAACGAGAGTTTCTGTTACTCCACATCCTCATCAGTATTTGGTATTCTCAGTGTTTTAAAATTTTAGCCATTCTAACAGGTATACAGGGGTATCAGGTATTTTTCTATACCCTAAACTGTAGAACTCAGCACACATCAGGGACTCAGTTAATCTTTATCTACAAATCTTATCTCCCCACTCTCTATTAGTAATTGGTTTGTACTCGTGAGATAAAGACTGATCTTTATGTAAGCCTAGGCAAAATGTAACTAAATGATAAACTTGGCACCTTTTTTTCCTTTCCACTAGCAATTAATTCAATCAGCTTATAATTTAACAGCGATTCCAGTCACTCTTCGCAGGAAAGATAAAAATAGGAAATTGTGATAGATTTTTGCAAGTATTTTCAGTAACATTATTCTCGCAAATGGCATGGTCAGTTAATTGTGGGCAACAATCTGAGAATGAAACATTCAAGTTATAGGTGACCCTTTATTGGCCACAGAGTGACCTTCTATGTACAAATACTGCATAGTCAAGGTTATGGTTTCAGCCAGCTGGGTAATGTGTTATTGTCAAATTAGTATCATCCCCCTTGAGCCATTCTCTACACTATATTTGTAAGTTGTAATATCAAATTAAAGCATTAATTTGACAATACGGTTGTCAAGAAAGGTTAAAATGTGTACAGACATAGTGGGGTCAGAGGTGAATGTTTAGCAGAGCTGGGAGGGAGACTGGTTGCTTGGCTTGGTATGGAGAACAAAGGCAAGATGCAGTTCACAGGATTAGTAATACTGTACCCAGAGTTTTGATCACAACCTCCTTGACTCTGAGAATCATGCTAGGGATCCCTGTAACTGGTGGGAAAGATCTCATCCTATGGCTGACCCACGTCACCTGAATCAGTGCACTTCTGCCATTCGAGTCGTGTGGACCTTGGCTCACCCCAGCCAGCGCTCTGGGAGCTGGTTGCCAAGATTGGGTTTAATTTGCATAAACATAAAAATCTGTTCGTTGGTTTCGAGTGAGACCGCGTAAGCTGAAACATTTAATCTGACCTCCACTGGAACTCCTCTTACCCTTTTGTCGGTGCGTTGTGCCTGATGGGTTGGTATAGAGAATGTTTGAATCTGCCCACGAATGCTGTTTGATACAGTCCCTTTTTATCAGTATGGGCTTGATGGCTAAGGAAGCAGCCAATTAATTACACAAATCCATCCTTTAGTTCTGTGGAGAATACGAAGCAGACAGGGGAGAGAAAAGAGATAATTATCTAAACGAATGTGACTGTGTCGTAGCAGTGAATGGATTGTAATTATCCCGAGCTTCATGCCTTATTACCCTCTGTGACGTGACGTGCTAGAACGTTATCGTTTCATTTGGAAGACAGATCGTCCTGGTAATGTGTACAGGGGTGAACCCTACTGCAGTCCACGGGCTGCCAGCTCTGCGCCCCGTCACCGTTGCTGAAGCACCCTGCCCTCATGGCAGGGTCCCAGGAGAAAGTGTTTCCATGGTAATCTCAGTGGAGGCAGTCAGCTGACATCTGGCACCGTGGAGCTGGTGTGTGCCAGCCTTCTCCCCTCGCTCCTCCCTCCAGCCTTTAGCCTGTGTTTATTAATCCTCTCTAATGGAAAGGATGTAATCCCTTAATGTCAGACACTGAGTGGCACTCAGGTTTATTTATTTACTTAGGTAATAAATCCACCTTCCTTATTAATTCTCAGCAGGTCCCGGAAGCTGTATTATTTTGAACATCTTGTGCAAATGTTTATGTTTTTGCCTCATGTAACAAAGAGAGTTTTTTACTAATATTAGATATTTGGAAACCCCATTCTTGGGGGGGGGGGAGTGATGCCTCTATAAAGAATTTTTAAAGATAAAAAATGTTAAAGTTTCGTTTTAATTTTTTAAGACTCTCTTCTTGCTCTGATGGCAAGGGCAATGAAACAGTCTTTCCACTCTTCTTGTAATTTGTTTTAGCATTCAATGATTTTATTATTGGATTTGAGTGGTCCATGTGGGTTTAAATATTTCTAAGAAATATGACATCTAGCCATGTTCTTTTTTTTTTTTTTTTTTTTCTTCAATAAGAGAGAAAGAAGTAAGAATTTCAGAGCTCACCTCTTGATTGTTTTCCTGACATGGGTTTAGAGTGAATGCCTTTTGTCATAGTGTTTAGAGACCGCAGCTAATGTTAAACAGTACTAAGCAAACCGATTTATAATGTCAAAAGTCAGTGCTTTCCAGAAGGAGGTAGAGTCCATTTTCATCAGTACTATCCTTGGAAATTCAATTACAAATGTAAAAGATGTACCAAACCAGTATCTGAAGCAATCATTAGAGCCAATTTATGACCCCTTTTAAAAAGCTATCTTGTTAAAGAAACGCAAAGCCTTTTAAAAACTGAAGTATACGAAAATTAGTACAACATATTTATTTCTATTTATCCAGAGGTCAGATTCCTAGAAACAAGATCCTTTTTAAACAAAGCCCTAAGAGGAGGCATACAAAAAAGATCTCTGCATGTGCAGAAATAGATGTCACTAAGCCAAGGCAGAGCTCTCTTTTATGCAGTAAAGGTTTTTTTAAAGATTTTATTTATTTATTTTCAGTGTGAGGGGAAGGGAGGGAGAAAGAGAGGGAGAGAAACATTCATGTAAGAGAGAAACATCAGTTGATTGCTTCTCACACGCCCCCAACCTAGCCTGCAACCCAGGTATGTGCTCTGACTGGGAATCGAACCAATGACCTTGCAGTTCACAGGCCTGACTCAGTCCACTGAGCCACACCAGTCAGGATGCAGTCAACATTTTTGAGCACCTACTGCGTGCTGGGCATTTGCCCGGCACTAGCAGTGGAATATAGTACATACATCACATGGTCTCTGCCCACAAGGCCCCACAGGACAGGCCTGCGGCAGCCATGCAGGTGCCCATACACTTGCTCATAAAGGCACAGTAATTCGCCCAAGGTGACAAAGCTCAGAGGGAATGGAGCCCTTGGAATCACACTCCTGACAGTGACCTCCTGCCACTGCATGCCGTTTATGACAAATAGCACATACCACCCAAATCCTACTTGAAGAGGAAGGAAAAAATAACAGGACTAACATTGCCACATGCCCAATGCCAAGCATTAGGTGATTCAAATATACTGTATCTCCCTCTTTATAAGGATCCTGTGCAGGAAGTTAGATGTCATTTTGTCAGTGAAGAACCCAGTTCTCAGAGAAGTTGGCCACCAGTGCAGGATCTCAGTACAGATTTTTTGGACACCAAAGCCCAAGGGAACCATAGACTAGTTGTCTTCTGGCTCAGCCGCCTATGATATGCTCTCCCTTCTCTCTCCCATTCCCTTTGTTTATTTATATAAGTCTTTCTTACAATAATAATTGCTTTCTAAAATATTTCATCTTAACCTTCTGAGAATAAGTGGTTTGTAGGCCCAGGGGCCCTGCAGGAAACGACACAGTCGGGACGAGAGCTCCTGTACTGACCGTGTTCCCTTGTCGGGGCGCTCGACGGTCCACTGGGAAGCAGAAAAGAAAGAGAAAACCTCTGCTCACTTCTGTTGGAGAGAAAGGAAGAAGACAGCGCCTTTGAAGAGAGCTTGCACAGCTGTTTCGCTCTGAATTGCAATCCTGTTGTTTCCAAGAAAATATGGCGGTGGGGGAGGAGATACCAGTACTATCTCAGGCGGGCCAGGAAGAAACGTGTGTTCATGGCTGACCTGATTCTCTGGAGATTTGAATTTTATTTTATTTGGTTTCCACTTTTAAATCCCAAGTCAAAAGGGTTGTTAGTTAGCTTCTAACTTGGGGATCTTCAACCTTGGCTGCACATTTGGAATAGCCTGGGGCATTTTTTAAGAATCCTGATACCCATGCCACACCCTAGACCAACGAAATCAAGCCCCTGCGGGTAGGCCTGCTGATCAGCTTGTTGTAAAGCTCCCCAGGTGAGCAGACTGTGCAGCCAGGGAGGAAGACCACAGATCTAACTCTTCTTGTCCCCAAATTTATTCACTTTTGTTGCTCTGGCTACTTCTCTCGGAATCATTTGTTAAAAGTTGGACTTGCCCCCAGATTTAGTTCTGCCATTAGACTTTTTCTCGCTTCTGTGAGTGTGTCCATGTTGTAAGAGAGGCAGATGGGGAGAGGGAGAGAAAGAGGGTGTGTGTGTGTGTTCTAGAAAGCTTTGTGAGCTTGTGAAGAGGACCCTGTGACCTCGTTTACACCTTTTACTCTCTGTCTTCCACACATTCCATAAATTTTGATCACCTACTCTTACGTTTGGTGCTAGGACACTGTGCTAGGTACTAGGGAAATAAAGATGAGCAGGACAGGGCGTCTGCATATTGTTCAGTGAAGTGAGGCAAGTACTGTGAGGCATCCCAGGACAGCTGATCGAGTGCTGAAGCAAAGGTAGGCGTGAGCTGCGGGGAGAGAGCGAGGAGGAGGGGGTGGGCATGATTCCCAGTGGAGGGCGGAAGAGTTTCAGCACTCTGTGCGTCCATGCACATACTTGTGCCTTTTTCTATGCTGGGCACCTGTAGCTTTTTTCAGATTCTTAAAGGTATGTGTGAACTATTGTTTTGGACAAACAGATCAGCAGATGTGAAGTGGCATGATGAGGTTTAATTTCTAGGAAGCTCATTCTGACAGCATTACAAAATATGAACTGAAATGGGAAGAGGCTGGCCATTTCGGGGGCTCTTGGAACAATCTCAGTGAAAACAGTGGCACCAGGACAGCTTTCTGAGTTACTCTTAAAGTTAACTTTTTAAAAATATTTTCTATGTGCCAGGCACTAGGTTAACTTTATACATGTATTAATTTAGATCATTTTTTCATCTTCCCTGTGAGGCAGGTAATATTATTAACCCCATTTAAGATGAGCAAGCCGATGCACGGAGCATGGATACAGCTTACCCAAGGACACAGGGGCAGTGCCCAGCCCTGAGCCCAGGCCGTCCGGCTCCGAGCCTGCGCTCCTCCTGTTCGGCGCTGCTTCCAGCAGAGAATGGATGAGCGGGGCGAACGGAGGACAACTCTTTGGGGCTTGAGACACAGTGTGACTGGTGGCACTTCACTGAAATAGGGTCCTGAGAAGGAGAGCATTGAGGGCAAGGTGGCGAGTTTCATTTTGGCCAGGTCAGATGTGTGGTCCCATGAGCCCCCCCGCCCAGGGGGCCCTGTCTGTCTGCCCATCTGGAGGTCCATAGAAAGGTTTAAGCTTGACATTCGTTTGTGAGTTATCAGTATTTTAAATAGGGAAGCTTGCAGCCCGCATTCCCCACACAAGGCCGTCTCATCCACTCCTGTAATATGTGCTGCTCAGTTGTCCTGTAAACTCTCTAAAGAGAAAGCTGCATTTTCTAACTCATTTGCATGTGTAATCTGGAAGAGAGAGTTGGAACTTCCAGCTCTGGACAAGATGAAATGGATGCATTTCTCCCTCTCCCTGTCCCTAAATGTAGCTAAAAACTCTGGACATTGTATTATAAAACAAACATATGTTATTTAAGAAGACTGAAAGATGGAGAGCAGTGGGCCAGCTAAGGACCTCAGGACTTGAGAAGCAGCGTGCGTGAGCACCCAGGGTTTCCTTTTCACCTCTTATGTACCCTGGACTGGGAGCTGGAAAAGCCCCAGCACAGAAATACCAGTATGTACAGACAAGAGAAGCTTTTTCTCTCTTGCCAAAGGACCAGGAAATGGGCAGCCTAGCAAAACAGAAACCTTTTTGACAGTAAATACTCTCCTCCAAAAAAACACCAAGGGGTGGAAATTGCGGGCCCCCCAACTCCAGTCAGCAAAGGCCTAGTGGAAAGCCTAGACCTCTACCCTTGCCTGGGAATAGACACCTCTCCCAGTCCCCACTGGGGTGGTGTCAAAGGGCCCAAAGGGGAGCCCGGACTTCCTGCCACCACCCAGAGGAAGGGAGGTGCCCCATGGTGTCAAGGAAGGCTGAGTGAGGGCCCTAGGTTCCCACCAGCTGTTGGGGGTTCCAAGGTGCCTCTTATTCTCTACCAGGATGGTGTCAAGGAGGCCAAGTGGGGCCTGAACTGGTGCTCCTGTCCAGCAGTAAGGCACTGCTGCCTCTCTCCCTTGCTGGTCCGTTTGTAGTGGGAACCTTCAAAAGTAGAAAATGTAGTTAGCTCCAGAGCCTGATAACACAGTACCCAAAGTGACCAAGGCACAACCGAAGATCACTCATCATCACTAAAAGAGAAAGATACTAGTGTACAGAATTTTGACTTGTTGAAAAAATAGGATACGGGAAATAAACCTAAAAATGAGTGATAATCTTTTTGCATCAAAAGGATCATTCATTAGTATGGTTAAAAAAATTCAATCAAAAGACCAATTGAGAAAGCAACTTCAGCTGGTATTTTAAGAGAGAGAAAGAATAAATTTAAAATGGATAATATGAAACTTGATTCAAGTAGTAAAACAACTAGCATTGTAAAATAATAATTTGACTCTCTAGGACCCAGTTATTTAATAATTTCACCTAAATCAGTGGTTGTGTGTGGTTACAATCACTTGAGGAGCTTTTAAAAAGTAGATGCCTGACCCGAGACCAATGAGTGTCCCCAGTGATTCTGACTGGCAGCCAGAGTTGATAGCCATTGGCCTAAATAAACCACAGGTGATAAGTAGAGTATAAGTGAGGATTTTACATCTTCTGAATAGTCACAATAAACAAGACAAAGTTTATGCACTAAATTTTGCATGCTCTTTCTAAAAGAGCCACCCTCTTGGGCCATTTGGCTTCCTTCATGCACCCCTGTGATGAATCTGGTTATCTGTTTCCCAAGCCCACAGCAGTAAATGTGAAGCTGTAATTAAAAGGGAGTCGGTCTCTCGCAGAAAGGCATATTGATAGTTGCAATACATGAAAACAGAAAGTAGGGAAAGACTCAAAGGAGACTTAGCTCAATTCCACTAGACAACTTGGTATTAAAAGTTGCCAAAGTGATTTCTTGAGCTGCTTCCTCAATGCAGTATTTCTGGAATTAGAATTTACCTTCTCATGAAACTACTGAATTCCACGTTGCAAGACAAGCCCAAGAAGTCAAACTGCCAAGTATCCTCAGAGAGAGACCTCCAATAGGCCTGTCTGAGAGTTTTAGCAAAAAAGAAAACCATTAGCCATTGGGCTGATATCCATAAACTGGTAGGTTCTAACTGCCTTTCTTGTAAGGAATTTGACAAATGTAACATAAAAACGAAAAAGTCTAAATAAATAAAATAATTAAAATGAAAAAAATCCAAATCTGCGTGCAACAGATCAGGTACAGTACTCCCAAGAAAGGGTAAAAATAATTCAAGTATATGAATCAACAGAGGAGGTCCTGGCAGGCCCAGTTTCCTGTGTGACACTCTCCAAAGACTTATATTTAATTCTGTCAGGTTCGGAGTTCATTTGCAACGAGAACATTATCTGGGCTGTACATTTTCTTCTTCATGGTGTGTGGAATATTTGGAAGAAATTTAAGTTCAGTGTGGAGATGTTGCTTATTCAGTGCAGTTAGATGGATTATATTGGAAACTTCTTAAAGATTTCACTGTGTTACTTTCATCAAGCTTTTAAAATCAAGAGTTGAAAGCCCTTGTCAGTCAAAGATATAAGCTGAGCCCTTTAGTCATTTGATTACAATTATTTTCATTGACCTGAATAATCTTGATCTATAGTACCAGGCTCATAACTAGGTGCGTGTGTATGAAGTCGATTATCCTGGCTTTCAGACGATGTTTTGTGACTGCTCGAGGCCCATATTTTGTACAGTAGGTTTTATTTCACCGTTAGAATGCCACATGGCTTATACATTCTGTATGGTTTGGGAGCACGTGGTCCAGGGGTGCAATCACATGAACCCCAGTAGCCCTGAAGAGGCACGTGTACAAATCAGTGTTCACCATAATAACTGAATCCTTAAGAAAATAAAATGATAATTTTATTATGTTTAATGAAGCTGGAAAACACTTCTGAGTATAGTGTTTTCTTTAATATTGTTTCAACATGGTACAATTTTTAACATTTTTGTTGAAAGTTATATTTGTTAGTTAAGAAATGAACTCTCAGTTATCCCAAATTATGCATTCTTTTCGTGATACCTTGACAAAATTAAATTTCTCTGTGTTCTGGTCACAACTGCTGCATCATAATCTACCCCAAATTTGCAACCACAGCAGTTTTCTTACAGTCCTGAGTTCTTTAGGTCAGGAATTCAGGAAGGGCAAAGCAGATGGCTTGTCTCTGCTCTGTAATATCTGAGGTCCTCTGCTCAGAAGACAAGAAGGTTGGGGTGACTCAGGGCCAGAGGTTGGAGTCATTTGAAGGCTCGTTTGCTCAGATGAGTGGCACCCGGCTGGGAGGACGTGATGAGTGTGACTGCCAACTCGAGAGCCTGGTAAAGCCTTTCAGACTTGCTTGGCTTTCTCATAGCGTGGTGGCCTCAGGCTTCTTACGGGGTTACCTATCATAGCGTGGTGGCCTCGGACTTCTTACAGGGCTACCTATCATAGCATGGTGGCCTCAGACTTCTTACAGGGTTACCTATCATAACGTGGTGGCCTCAGACTCCTTACGGGGTTACCTATCATAGTGTGGTGGCCTCAGGCTTCTTACGGGGCTACCTATAATAGCGTGGTGGCCTCAGACTCCTTACGGGGTTACCTATCATAGCGTGGTGGCCTTGGACTCCTTACGGGGTTACCTATCATAGCGTGGTAGCCTCGGACTCCTTACGGGGTTACCTATCATAGCATGGTGGCCTCGGACTTCTTACAGGGCTACCTAGAGCTCAGAGCATGAATGTCCCAGTGAGCAGGGCAGAAGCTGCTTCCGCTTTTATACCTAGCCTCGGAAGTCATGTAGCGTCGCCTCTGTTGCAGCTTCGTGGTAGAGAGCAAGCCTGGCCCTGGCCAGATGGCTCAGCCGGTTGGAGCATCGTCCGGTGCACCAAAAGGTTGCGGGTCAGTCTCCGGTCATGGTGTGCACAGGAGGCAACCGACTGATGTTTCTCTCTCACATCAGTGTCTCTTTTTCTCTCTCCTTCTCTTCCTCTCTCTCTAAAATCAATAAAAAGCATGTTCTTGGGTGAGGATTTAAAAAATAGATGATAGATAGATAAAAGCAGGTCTGCGGTCAGCCCAGACTCAAGGGCAGGGGACATAAACTGCTCCCCCTATTTCTCAGTGGGAGGCATGTCAAAGGATTTATGAACAAGTTTTTAATTTTCCAGTCTGTCCCTTGGTTAAAAATCACTTACATTATTCTGACTTCAAAACGTACTTCCCTCGTCCTTCCAAGATGCCTCAAAGTCTCATCCCCTTATAGCGTCAGGTTCAGGGTTGAGGTCGTGGATCTCATCATCTAAGTCAGTTCAGATGCAGTTTCTCAACGAGGATTCCTTCCACCTAAAGACCTGTTAACGTCAGGCCTTTAGGAGGACAGTTACCTGCCCTGCGTACCCATCGTACAATGGTGACAGGGATAGGCTCCCCCAGCAGACACTTCGTTCCATGAGATGGGGAATGGGAGGCACATAAGTCAGTGGCCATCTGTGTTTGTAGCTAAGTAGCCTTCTTAGTCTGCTTCCCGCCTCCAAAGTTGGGGGTCCCAAAGCCTCGTCGCGTATTGTAATGTGTCTGTCCCATTCAGCGCAACCTGATACAGCTCCTTTGAAATCTGTGTGGACTTAACTGTGTATCAATTTTTAATCCACCTTATTAGACAAAACACACACCCACAAATCTTTGCAAAGATAAACTCTTTTGAACCTTGGGCTCCTTGTGAGCTACTGGGGGATTAAGGTCCTTTAGGCTCCTAAGAGCCCTCTCGTTTAATAGAGGAAATTTGTAAGAAATGCCCTGGAGACCTTTAGAGAGGTTTTAGTCTCTGGAAGTTTCTGTAAAGCACCATCTTAGATCTTTCTGGGGTTTTGACAGAGGATTTTACTGTCTCACTCTGGATTTGATCATTGCCCTAAAACCATTTCATTCAGAATCATTTGCCATCTGGAAAAGCTGGAAATAAGAAAGTTTCATTTTCAAACTCAGCAAGAATAGGCTCCTTTATATTTCTTCTAAATTTTGCATGAAAGTCGAACAGTTCTTTATTTATTTTAATCCTCACCTGAGGATATATTCACTGATATGAGAGGGAGAGAGAGAGAAACATCAATCCGCTGCCTTCCGTACATTCCCCAACCAGGGACTGAACCTGCAACCTAGGCATGTGCCCTGAGCAGGAATCAAACCCAGAGCCCTTTGATGTATGGGATGACACTCCAACCAACTGAGCCACACCAGCCGGGGCTAAACAGTTCTTTATTAAGATCGTGTCTCTCCTCATATTTTTTCATAGACAGTAAGAAGCTAGGTGGCATTTTTAGTATTCTGTCTAGAAATCCTTTTCTAGATCATAGAATTTTGTTAGGTACATTTTCTGTTCTCTACCTTCCCGTAGGCAGCAGTGTTGTCAAATTTTCTGCCCTTTTGATGAAAGGGTCACCGTTCCTCAAGCCTGAGACAATACTGTCCTTACTTACTTACCTTCAAGTCCTCACTGGCCGCCTCCCTAAAGTCTGGCATGACCCCTCCAGCCATGTTCTCAAGGCTCTTCCAGCTTCCACCAACTTCCCAAACCCAGTGCCTGCTGTTTTACGGCCATGATACAGCAGCACCTCATTCCTGCCTCCACATTTTTATTCCAGTTCTATTACTGTGTAACAAACCACCGCCATTTTATTAGGTTCATGGAGTCCATGGGTCAAAGAGTTTGGAAAGGGCACAAGGGGCCAGTTTGCCTCTGCACCACAACATGTAGGACATGTTGGGAAGACTCAAAGGCTGGGGGTCACTCAACAGCACTGACACGTCTGGCACTGGGGCTGGGGGGACCCGAACTGCACTGCCCACCACAGTGTCAACACCTGGCCTCTCTGAGAAGCTTGGGTTCCTCATGGCAGGGCAACGGCAGGATAGTCACCCTCTCCCGTAGTGGCTCAGGATACAAGCTCTTGGTTGCTTTCAAGTGATAGTTCTTTGTAAAGGGGTAAACTCTCCATTATCCCAAACTGTATTATTTCCGTGACACACCTGCCCAGTTAAGATTTCTGATTTACAGCTAGATGGTCCAAGGAAAGAGAGCAAGAGAAGGAGAATGAAGGAGGAAAAGAGAAGGGAAATTAGGAGAGGCAGATGAACAGAGAGACAAAGTGAAATATAAAGTCACCAGGCGCCTGCAAAGCATCAAAGCACCTGTCTTCCAAGTTTCTGGTGGAAAATAGAATGAACAGAATGTTCTCCCTCATCAAGCAGCCAAATTAATTTGTTAATTGAAATCAAAAGCACATAAATATTATAACTCTGCCATCAAACCAAAGAAGAGAGAATAGTAAATCCAAAGGCCAAGTGTACGTATTAAAATACAGATACCTGACAAAATTGTGACCCCTGCAATTTATGAAAGCCCTTTGTGTGTTAGGCACATGTGGGTCAGAGGTAAAAACCCAAGTTAATGAAGTTCCTTAAAGATGTGTGTAGAGACCACCTCCCACAGAGAAGAAATCCTCCCACTCAAGGAAACTGTGGAGTAGCCCTGGTAGGGTAGCTCAGTCAGTCAGAGCATCATCCCCATATGCCAAGGTTGCAAGTTCAGTCCTGGGTCAGGGCACGTAAGAGAAGTCACCAGTGAACACATAAATGAGTGGAACAACAAATCATTGTTTCTCTCTTTCTCTCCTCTTACTTAGATCAATAAATTTTAAAAAGGAGGACTATAGAGTAGCTACTCACTGGGACTATGTCTGGAAAAAAGAGAGCCCAGATTAAAAACTAGAGCATATTCTCCTCTCTAGTTAGTCCATGGTGATTTTAAAGGAGTTGGTCATCATTTAAAAGGTTAACTTTTTAAAGTAACAAGAGCTCAAAGGCTCACAGCCTGTTAGATTACTAGAGGCTTTTGTTGTAAAAATGTCAGAGTCTTGTGATGCACACATTCTCCAGAAGTCTTCAGCTTCTTGATTGCTTGGGGTTTGGGAATTGACAGCTAGAATTTTGAGGCCCCACAATTTTCCCTGACAACACATGTGCACACACAGAGAGGAGAGACATAAAGATGCAGGCAGAGAAATAAAGAGGAATTGGAAGCAAAAATGGCAGCAAGCAAAATGGCCTGTAGTTACAGTGGCCTCTGGGGACGTGATAACCGTCCCCTGACCTTCTGTGATAGTGTAACTCAAGACACACAGACATTTACTTGGTATTGGCTCTTGTCCTACAAAGTGAGACTGAATCTAATCCAACAACTATTGTTTTATCACCTAAGCACAATTTTTTTAATTATTGAAAACTAGAAATTGGATACCAAGGATTATCTGTCCATTAAGGGAAATCAAATGAGGTTAAGTTTTATTACAAGGACTCTTACTATAAGAAGAATATATAGGCAACCAAAAAGTTTAAATTTCAGACCACCTATTTCAAGCAGTTTTGAATAAGCCTGTATTTTATTATTACAAGAATCTAAATAGTTCCTTTAAGGTTACTGTTATAGCTTTTAGCTGATTTGTCACTTTTGACGATTAACTATTATTTTTTGTAAAACTCATCATCCTAACGGCACAACCCATGAAACCAGAGAAAAGATAAAGAGAAAATTCACTATCTTGTGAGTTTGCTCTTACTACAGTGGGCACCTGGGTTTCTCGGTATAAGTGATAAACTAATCTTTTTAATTCAAAAGAGCTAACTAAGCTAATTTGAGTTATAAATATAGAAATAAGACTTTTAAAAGAACAATCAGAGAACTCTGGCATGATGAAAATGTTCTGTATCTTGATTTGAGTGTCAAAAATCATCCACCTAGGCCCTTAAAATCTGTGAATTTTATTGTATATAAACTACACCTCAATTTTTAAACCCCTATTTGACTGACAGGTTAAGTTATACGGAGTATTTTGGTGGGAGTAGTGCTATTTGTAAAAGTAGTATGAGGTAGGTAGATGGTATCTATTAACATACCTTCTACCATTAAAATTTCTGTCACTTAAAAATTATATTGAAAGATCCAGGCCAAAGTCCCTGTGCTCAGTCACAGCACTTGTTTTTAGTCCTGTAATACTTTCGTAGGAGGAAGCCCCTTCTCTTCTGTGTGGATAACTTATTTTTTATGCCTGCGTACTTGAAGATTTCTTTCCCTTGATTCTATAAACTCAGTACATTTTTCTGGGCTACATTTTCATGTGCTTTTCTGTTAATTACGTTGGACTGGTACCTTGACTCCTTTCTCGCTAAAGACTCAAGTCTCAGATGACAGCTAGTCCGGGGTGGGGGATGTGAGGGTGTGGAGGGACTGAGCAAAAAGGAAAGAAGGCTCATGGTCATGGACAGCAGGGTGGGGGGGTGTAAAGGGACTAAATGGTAGTGGAAAAAATACAATAAAGATTAAGTTTTTTAAAAAGAACTTCTATTCAACTATTGCTTGATTTTCTGCAGTATGGATTCTGTTACTACTTCCATTATATTTTCAATTTCTCATGTTTATTTTTCAGAATTATTTCATTTTCTAGTGTCAGTCTACTTCACACTTATTTCGTAAATGAGGAGACAAAGTTGAGTTTTCTTTTCTAGTCTCTCCACGTCCTTGCACTTACGCTGCCTCGGAGCAGCCTCTTCCTTCTGAACTGCCAGATCTTGTACTGCTCTAGGGCGTTCTCTGTTTGGCCCTCCTTACAGAGGAGGCCCTGAGAATTGAGATGGGTCATAATCAGAGACTATATTTACACTGTTCAAATCTTCAAGACCAAATAAGGAGTAGACTTAGATTCATAGCCTAGCAATCCCACGGATTGTAAGAAATATGCAGGCACCTACCAGGGAAAAGCCTTGGTAAAGGGTTTCACTGCTGTTTAGAGAAACTCACTGCTGTGTTGTGGCCGCCCAGGGATAACCAAGGAAGCGGCCTTCCCCGGCTGATGTCCGTCCGCACACCCCTTCCCTTTGCCTGGTGCAGATGTTGCTGTTCTCTTGGATTAGAGTGTAAACACCCTTGAAGGCAGAGGGGTTTTCTTATTTATCTTTTTATACCCTGAGTTTCTACTATTTGATTCTTACCACAACTTTATAAAGTAGACCAGGCATCGGCTGTGATCTTTGGATGCCCCAAGAAATTAAATGACTCACTCAGGATCACCTGGCTGCCTCGGGATTGATACCCAGGTCATCCCTCACTGCACTGCTTTCCCCAGTTACCATCCTGCCTCCCAGAGCCAAAGGAGACATTCTAGATGCCCTTTGTCCTGCCTTGGCGATGGCAGGGGCCATCTTTCTTTGCTTGTGTAGCAGAAGATATTAGGTGCTGTTTTCCCCTGGGATTCTGCATGCCCATAGGCCTGAGCACACGCATGAAGGATTCCTGCGAACAGCGATAGGAAGCCACCCAGACAGGCTGGAATGGGGAAAGCGGGGGAGAGACAGCCCACGCTCTGCGAAGGGAGTCCTGGGCTCCTGTCCTCTGGGAAGGGATCCTCTCTGGACGGTTTCAGCATTCACTGCTGCGTCTCCGTCCCGACCCCCTGGGATATGCTGGCAGGGCTGCCACTGTTAGAATTCTCGTTTTATTAAACTTCAATCACTCTGTCCTGTGAAGTGTTACGTAAATTCAATTCGTAATTTTGTATATGGAATAATCAAATGAGAGTGAAGCACCACAGACATAAAATGGTTTTTCTTTAATGAAAATGATACTTTTAATTTAATCATCTAAAAATCAGCTGGATGGGATACACCTAAGTGGCAGAAAGATTGATATGTTCTCTTACCAGTGGCCTCAGAAAGCCCATGATCTCCATAGGTTTGTGACCTGACTTCTAATTCCTTGAATAGTTTCTCTTCTCTCTGTTAAGCACTGACCCTGGCATTCTTTTTTTTTATTTTTATTTTTTTATTGTTGTTCAATTAGAGTTGTCCCAGTTTTTCCCGGGTTGCTCTCCCCTGCCACTCCCTACCCCCACTCCCACAGTCAATCCCCAGCTGCTGTCCCTGTCCATGGGCCCTTTATCCCTGTTCCTTGGCTAGCCCCTCCTGCCACTTTCCCCACTTCTCCCCTCTCCCTCCCCTCTGGTCGCTGTCGGTCTGTCCCTTATTTCCATATCTCTGGTTCTATTTTGCTCGTTTGTTTTGTTCATTGGGTTCCACGTATAGGTGAGATCATATGGTATTTTCTTTCACCACCTGGCTTATTTCACTGAGCATAATTCTTTAAAATCAATCTAAAAATTCAACCTCCTACGCAAATTATTTGGCCCCTCTGCCCAGCACGCCCCTGCCTTACAGGAGGAGCACAGGGGGGAGCCCTGGGCTGTGAGCCCTAACTTCTGCACTGCCCCCAGCTGCCCCCAACTGCTGAAGAGCATGCAATGGGAGGTGGTCTTCCTCAGGCTCCCACAGGATCCGGCTGGATGCCAGAAGTGGGTGGAAAATTGTAGGAGAGCAGACTTAGAAGAAGAACACCCACTCAACTAAATAAACATTATCAGTTATGTTCCAGACACTCTGGGACCTTTGTGATCTATAGAACTGTCCTATGAGGACTAGTCCTTATAGGACAGTTCTTTGAGATAATATGATACCAACAATATTTGCTCTTACCAGTCATTTGAGCAATCTGCATTATAGACACAGGAAACAAATGAAAGAATTGAGCAAAGATGAAATCAGGCCACTGAAACAGAAAAAAACTGACAAAACTTCTGAACAGGAACAAAAACATAAAGAAATAACAGCAATGCTCAGCACCCCAGTGCAGAAGAAGGGGGTGAAGCACAGGATGAAGACATTTTACTTTCAACCCATGAAGAGAAGGAAAACAAAGAGTACTTAAAATCTTTATTTGAAAGTTTGATTTTTTTTCCTGCAATTTTATTTTTAAAAGATTTTATTTACTTTTTAGAGAGAGGGGAAGGGAGGGAAAAAAAGAGGGAGAGAAACATCAATGTGTGGTTGCCTCTAGCACACCCCCAACTGGGGACCTGGCCTGCAACCCAGGCATGTGCCCTGACTGGGAATTGAACCAGCAACCCTTTGGTTCACAGGCCATCACTCAATCTACTATGGCACACCAGCCAGGGCCTGAATGTTTGATTCTTATGAGAAAATAAAACATAACCTCTGGATGGACTTGGAAGCTGATGAAATCCCAAGAGGTCTCTTTACTCCTGATAACTTCAAGCACGGCTGGAGAGCTGGATAAATTCTGGTGAAGAGATTCGGAGAAAGTGCTTTGAGACAACAGCAGTCAACACATTGTTCTGTTCAAAAACACAGCAGAAACAGATGCTAGAGATCTGGGAGAGCTGCATCCGGGAAGTAATCCTCCAGGAAGTGAGAGACTTCGCCATGTTGGTGAGGTTTGTTGATGAATCTCATAACCTAAGAGAGGCATTTGTGGGCTTCCTGCCTTTTGAAGTTGATGCCGAAATTTTGGCTGTGAAATTTGACACTCTGATAACTGAGACTTGGGGATTAAACATGGAGTATTGTCATGGCCAGGCTTACGCTGTGTCCAGTGGGTTTTCTTCCAAAATGAAAATAGTTGCTTCTAGACTTTTAGAGAAATATCCCCGAGCTGGCAACACACTCTGCTCTTCCTTTGCCTCAAGTACGTGCTTGGCAGAATCACGCTTATTTGGGGAGTGTCTGTTGCATTAGGAACAATTGAGGAAGTTTGTTCTTTTTTCCATCCATCACCACAAGCGCTTTTAGAGCTTGACCATGTCATTTCTGTCTACTTTGGAACAATGAAGAAAGGGGAGGAGAACTGCAGGAAATGAGCCATTCGTTCTCAGGGGGCGGGCAGACACGATGCTTTGGAAATTTTAGGAGACCTCCCATAAGCACTTGTTTATGTTTAGATGGTACCAACAGTGACACAAATAGAGGGACTAACTATAGTGAGCAGAGCATTTGTACTCTATAGTGCAATAACAGATTTTGATTTCATCGTTACCGTTGTCATTCTTAAAAATGTATCTTTTACAAGGGCCTGTGGGGGGACATCTCCAGGTGCAAACCTCTGAGGTCCTCTGTGCAGCCAGTGGTTTCACTGCAGCGCCGCATGCACCAAATGAAGTGAGGGACAACATGGAAGTTAATTTTGAGTTTTGGTTTGAGGAAGCCACCAGTTTGGCAATCAAACGTGCTATTTAGATGAAGCTCCCCGGGAAGTTCTGCAGAGCTCAGCAAGGGAAGCTGGACTCTCAGCTGACCTCTGAGAGTCACTGTAGAGAAGCGCTAAGCGTTCCAGCTGCGGAACCCATCGCTCGGAACTGAAAGACGCATTCCCAGAGCAGCACCTCAAAGCTAAGCGTGCTCATCTCTGGTACCCTCTGACATGGGACAGCTCAAACTCAACACATCGGAGGAGCGCTGTGCTGCCACGGACAGGGGCGACTTGCCCAGTCCTGACACACTCTCAGCTGGGCTGCATTGGTTTTGAATCAAGTGGAAACACAGAGGGAAAGAGAGAGCTTCCATCCGCCACTTATGAAGCCCCGCACTTGCCGTCAGGTGTTTTCCTAAGGCTTATGCGTTGCTGAAGGTCCTGTGTATTCCTCCTCTGATGGAGATTCAGAATGAACATTGAAAACAGGCGAAAGCGTCTCAAAGCATGCCTGAGGAACGCTTGGACAGACCGAAGACCAAGTGCCTCAGCTTTGCTTAACATAAATTTCGATTTTAAACATCATTTGGATTCAATGGGAGACGTGTATCAAACCCTATACAACTAAGTCAGAGCTTCCTACAGAGAATTCAGAAACCATCGAAAATACCTGAAACTTTTAAAAGAGGTTTTCTCTTATATTTGATATTGAAAAAAATCTGTAAGAAGTTTAAAAACATCTTATCGAAAAACTATAAGGTATATGTAGGCCACGGGATCACTGAATATCTTTAGTACATTAGCCATTGATTATCTCCCCGTTTAAATGGCCCGTTTGAACTCTCATGCTTTGGAGAACCAGCTGTTCTTCCAGAGATAGCATTTGAAAGGGCCCTGTTAGACGTCTTTATGATCTCTGCTAATGGCACCTAGCAATTGTTTTAGTTAAGTCACTTCAGACATAGCATTTATTATCACTGTGGGCCCAGTCATCAGGTATTGAGTTATCAATTCTTTGAAGAAATATAGTTTGAGGAGGTGTGGGAGGAAGGAATACATTTTATAAAATCTTACTGTGAAGCTCAGGACTAACCTTTGAATACCAAGAATTTTAAGTATGCTATTAAAATCTATAATGGCCCTGACCGCTGTGACTCGGTTGGGCATTGCCTGCAAACCAAAAGGTTGCTGGTTGGATTCCCAATCAGAGCGCATGCGTGGGTTGCAGGTTTGGTCCCCAGTCTGGGTGCATGCGAGAGACAACTGATCAAAGTTTTTCTCACATGGATATTTCTCTCCCTCTTTCTCTCCCTCCTTTCCCCTTTCTCAAAAAATAAATTTAAAAAATCTTTTTTAAAAGTCTGTAATGGTGCCCTGGCCGGTGTGGCTCATTGGTTGGAGTATCGCCCCACACACCAAAAGGTCACAGGTTTGATTCCTGGTCAGGGCGCATGCCTAGGTCGTAGGTTTGGTCCGCAGTCAGGATGAGTACAGGAGGCAACAGACTCATGTTCCTCTTCTCTCTGTCTCCCCCTCCTCCCTCTCCTTCCCCTCTGCCTCCCCCCTCCCCCCTTCTCTAAAAAAAAAATCTGTGATGGGGAGCTAAGGGAATTACCAGACAGTGAAAGAAACATGTGAACTTGCCAAACAAGGATTTCAGTATAGGTTCAGTGATCTTAAAGGAACAAGTTACAGTTAAAGATTGAATGGAAAAACCTGCCATTGTTGTTCCATATCTGGTTGTTGCTGTTTACATGCCTTTGTTGAGCCTACATCTTTTTATTAATCCTCACCCAAGGATATGTTTCTATTGATTTGAGAGAGAGAGGAAGGGGGGGAGAGAGAGAGAGAGAAACAGTGTGAGAGAGGAACATCAATCAGTTGCCTCCCAAACAGGCCCTGACTGGAGATCAAAACCACAACCTGGTTATGTGCCCTGACCAGGGATCGAACCCGCAACCTTTTCTGGTGTATGGGATGACGCTCCAACTCACTGAGCCCCCGAGCTAGAGGGAGCCTGTACCTTCATAAGGTTTTTGGCAGGTATGTGTTGAACACCTCTGTTTTATGATCAAGACAAGATCAGAGGCCATGGAGACCGAAGTCATACTGACTTGCCAGTTTTATTCTTTTTTCCATGACTGTATCTCCTGTCGCATCGTGACTTATAAACAAAATCTGGAAAACATACAAAAATGTGGTTTGTGGTTATCTAGAAATAATGCGGAAAACATGGCTGCTACTTTTGGTGAAGAAAGTTCATTTTGTATAGTTTATTTCAACATAAATAAAATGTGAATTCTGTTTTTAAAAAAAAATTTATTCCCTTGCTGTTTAGGAATACTTACTTATATAGCTTATGTTCATTTGCACATGATATTTGGAAAGCTGGCTGTGGTAGAGAGCACGGGTCTGGTTACTCTGCAGGCCTGAGGTCCAGTGCCAAGGCCTGCAAGGCAGCCAGCCTCACTGAGCCTCCCTTTCCTTATCTGTGAGCTGTGGGCATGGAACTCAGGGGCCTTCCAAATGTATGAACTGTTCAGGTTGTTTGATGCCTGTCTCTTCCGCTCCACCCAGGACGGTGCTGACTGCCAAACTAAACTGACAGCGTCTGTGGTGGCCAGGAGGTGGCACTTTGGTATTTTCTGCAATTGAAGAACAAACCACAGAAGGAGGAAGCACTTGGGTTTTTGCTTTATTGACCAAAATAGAATATCTAGAGATCAAAACAATCAAGGAGCTATGTTTTTTATGTTTAAATATAATAAATAAAGTGGGCTTTTGGTAGTGGTGATGGTATACAGGTCTGTGGGTCTTAACACATGCATAGATTTGCGTAACAACCACCACAATAAGGAGACAGAGTCATCCATCACCCCCTAAAACTCTTGTATCTGACTCTCCCTGATCCCAAGCCCTGACAACCACTGATCTGTTTCCCATCCTTAGAGTTCTGTCTTCTAGAGAATATCACTTCAATGGAGTCCTGCAGTAGATAACCTTTTGAGACTGACTACTTCACTTAGCATTAATGCCTTTGAAATATATCCATGTTATTGATATCAATAGTTTGTACCATTAGTTCATTCCTTTTTATCGATGAATAGCATTCCAATGTTTAGATGTATCAATGAACATTGTAAAGATGTTTATCCATTCACCTATTGATGGGTATTTCCATTGCCTCCAGTTTTTGGTAATTATGAATAGAGTTGCTACTAATACACATGTATAAGTTTTTTGTGTGAACATCACATTTTATTTCTTCAGGATCAATGCCTTGGAGTGAGATGGCTGGGTCACATGGTAATTCTGTGTTTAACTTTTTGAGTAACTGCCAAACTGGTTTCCCAGTGTTTGTACCATTTTTACATTCCCGCCAACAATGCGTGAGCCTGGAGTTTTCATTTTTAAAAGACTTTTAACTACAGATTTCATTTATTTAATAGACATAGCCTTAGTCAGCTTCTCTATTTCTTTTTGGGTGAGTCTTGGTAGCTTGTGGCTTTCAAGGAATTATTTGGTTTTGTCTAAGTTGTTGGTTTTATGTACATAGACTTGTTGAAAATACTCCCTTATTGTTCTTTTAATGTTTATGTGGTCTGTGATATCCCATCTTCTGTTCCTCATATTGGTAATTAGGTCTTATGTCTTTTATTCTTTTACACTAGAGGTTTAGCAATTTTATTGATATTTTGAAAGACTCAGCTCTTTGTTTCATTGATATTTTTTCTGTTGCTTTTTTCTGTTGTTGTTTTTTTTCTGTTTTCAATTTTATTAACTTTTATTCTTTATTATTTTCTTCCATCTGCTTGTCCCATGAAACTTAATAAAAAATTGAAATCATCAGGGATACCGAGAAAAAAATGTGTTATTAAATTACAAGATGTATTTTTAAATGCAGTCCTTTGAGAAGCAGCCTGACGGTTTTCCATGCTTTGTCTCTTTGCAGTTGACTGGTCTGAGCGTCTCCAACGGAAAGGACCAACTTGTAGTGTTCCACACCAAAGACAACAAAGACCTCATTGTCTGCCTCTTCAGCAAACAGCCAACCCACGAGAATCGAATTGGAGAACTTGTTGGAGTCCTGGTGAATCACTTCAAGAGGTAAAATTTGTATTTTGTAATTAAGACAAGTCTTAAACATATAAAATCTCTCACCATAACTCTCACTGAACTTGTTTCGTGCCAATTTTAGTGTATTGAGTTCTTTTTCCTTCATAAGAACAACTTGAATCATCTGTTTCACAGAAGGCAAAATTAGGTTCCAGGTATAGTTTCAAGATTAGGAATGATCCTCTACTTTTCCAGCCTCCTGCTGAACCAGAGTGAGAGATTTCCCTAATGGTGATTTCTTCCCTCCAATCTCAGTGTAATTAAATCAAAAAGATAGAAAAATTACTTTTTGTCCCAGCTTCTCATTTACCCCAAGTATGATCAGTGAGTGTATTTACTAAGAATGTGAACCCGTTAGAAGGCAGGTTTGGAGGGACACGGAGACCCATGACAACTAAAGGAGTCCTTGGGAGAGACAGTGAGTAACCGCTACAGAAACGAGCCGTGCTGGAACATGGCGCATTCTGAGAACTTCACTGAAAACAGTGACGACATCCGGGGTCCTTCTGTGTGTGTCTGTGTGTTGTGAACAATGGTGTGAGAAATATAAACAGAGAGCAGGTACTGAGGGTGATGGGGACAAGTGAATGGATCCTTTTAAGCAGGGGAGTGAGGTTGCCTGGTTATTCATTGGCGTTGTTTTAGAGATGGAGTTTTTCTTCCCCTGCGAGGTCGTGGAGTGTTTAGGGTAGGGCGCTTCTCTGACTTCTTCCCATGGGGCGTCCTGTCCCCACCTCCCCACCACCACCCCGATGCTGGGACGCTGCTCCTTAAAACTCAATGACTGAGAAATGAGCCCAGTGTCCAGTTCCTTTTCTTTCTAAAAGATGTTTACTAAGTTGCCAGAAGTAACCAAGTATTCCTTATTAGTATTGTTTATCCCTTAGGTTTAGATATGACTTCTTTATCTGAACAAAGGCATATTTACAATCAGATGCCCACATGTCTCAGTCTCCTGTGTTCATTTTTGCTGTTAAATGTATGGGGTATAGTTTTAGAAATGGGCCGCACAGACCATTTATTTTATGTTATTAAACCTTGTATTCCAGATCAAAATAGATCTTTAAATATCTTATATATTTAACTGCTTTTAAATGCTATAAATAAAATAACATTTAATGATCATCTGGTAGAAAAAGTAAAAATTACATAAGGAATTACCAAAAAATAATAATAAACATATGGGCCTTTGAAAAGTTCCCTTTCATCTGCCAAATAATTATAAAGCTAAGAGAAATCCTGAAGAGTTGAGACTGGAAGGGAGAGACATGCAAAGGCATCTCTACCGTCAAATTTATAACTTGAGGAAGCAGGCTTATTTTCCTCCTAATGTTTAGTTATGGCAGAATATGGACAATTAAAGGGGTTTTAAGTTGGATGCCTGTACTAATAAATAGTTTTTCCTGGTAAATTAAAGCATTTTTTTTCTCAATCTGGTTCTTGTTTAACAAATTCTGATTCCTGTGAAATGCCTCCGCAAGTGGGGGAAAACGTGCATCTGATCCTAGACTCCACCATGTCTTTCCTTCCCCAGCATAAGCGTTTCCAGATATGTTTCTAGTTGCGCTCCCTCAAACCTTTAATGCTGGGGGGGGGAGGAGTAGGTTTACAGTTGTTCGTATGGGAAATAATACAATAAGAAGTCATACAAGAATTATAAATAGTAACACAAGAATTAACTGTGTTTTGCACACTCACAACTGTAAGCCCACTTTTGCCCCATCCTGTAGATGTAAGATTTTTAGGTGTCTTTAAAATTTATAAATGGAAGAAAGGGAAGAAGGCTGTTAAGTTTTTAGATTTTTTTAAATAATTTATTCTTGATGTCCCTGTCCTATGAATTAAGAGGTCAAGTAACAATAAGAGATAAAACCCCTCCTTCTTGCCTCCAGAAAATTCAGGCTTAGATTTTTGACTTAGAGTTATAGTCATCAGCTTGCTATTGACTTCTTGAGAAAAGGTTAATTTGATTTTTTTTCTAGCTATTTTCCTTTATTGTCAAGTTTCATGTCATTGATGTGACTTGGAGAAACAGATTGTGTTTTACAAGCATGATGAGGTTGCACACCATCATATTTATCCATAGGTTAATCATGGGAATCCAGAGATGAGAGGGATTTAATTCCATATCAGTTCTTTATCTTCCAAATAATTTCCTTCAAGTACATTGTAGTTAGAATTTGAGAGGAAAGAGCTCAAAATAAAACATACTATTGATAAACTAGATGTGAACAGGAGTCATTGTCTTGAAAAACTATAAAGAAAAAGGATTAGGACTTAAAAGTATATAAGAGAAATTCCTGCCAAGTTTCAGAGAGAAGAGCAAAAAATAAAAATTATGAAAAAGAGTATCTCATTCTATCAGGCCAGCACAACACTGTATTGAAAACAGGTAAGGATAATACACAAAAAGAAAATTATAGTCCAATTTCATGTTAGTGCAGAGATTTTTTAAATCCTAAATAAAATGCCCCCAAGTAGGATCTGAGAGTTGTTTGTTTTTAAAAAATAATGGATCATGACCAATGAGGCTGTACCCTAAGAATATAAAGATGACTATCCATTAGAAAGGTCTATTAATCTATTCATGTATGATAGTTTCTTTAATCTCCATTTATCCCCCTATACCCTCTTCCACCTCTGCCCACCCCCACCCCTGACAGTCACCACACTGTTGTCCTTTCTCTCTTTTTTCTTTTTTGCTCGATCCCTCCACCCTGTATCCCCACCGGAGCTGCCAACCTGCTCTCTATCTGTGAGTCTGTCTCTGTGTTGCTTGTTAGTTCAGTTTGTTCATAACATGAGATTCCACACATGAGTGAAATCGTATGGTATTTGTCTTTCTCCAACTGGCTTATTTCACTTTGCATAATGTTCTCCAGGTCCATCCATGCTGTCACAAAGGGTAAAATTTTCTTCTTTTTATGGCCAAGTAGTATTCCATTGTGTAAATGTGCCATGGCTGTTTTATCCACTCATCTACTGATGGACACTTGGGCTGCTTCCAAATCTTGGCTATTGTAAATAACGCTGCAATGAATATAGGGGTACACATATTCTTTTGAATTAGTGTTTCGTGTTTCTTTGGATAAATTCCCAGAAATGGAATCACTGAGTCATAAGTTCTATTTTTAATTTTTTGAGGTAACGCCATACTGCTTTCCACAGTGGCTGCACTACATAATAGTCCTTAAAAAGAGAGAAAATACTATTTGATAAAATGTAATACTTACTCCTCATTCATAAGCATGTGAACAAAATGAATAGGCTTCAGGAATTTAGGAGTAGGAACAAATAAGAGGCAAACCTGCAGCTGCTGATTAAAATCAGTTGAGCAGAAATGGTTCTGAGGTCACCTCCCCAAGTACCTGTGGCCTAAGGAAACTTCAGCTAAGTCACGCTGACCCTAGTGTGCAGAGGGTGAGAGAAGAAATGGCCTCAATTTAATGAGAGGATGAGGTCAAGTCACAGCCTGAACTGAAACTGTAGGACAGCCCTAGATGATAACCTCCCCTCTTTACTGGCTGAACTTCATTGAACCAACCACTGCCCCCACTCAAAGCAAATGATAAACCCGAAAGAAAACAGCAGAACTGTGCATAGGCAATATGAAAATGAGCGAAGAAGATAAGGAAAGGCAACGAACCATGGGCATGGATTTGGGGGGGATTGCTGGGGGAGGTGGGGTGCTGGGTGCAGGGAAACAAAGAGGAAAAAATTGGAACTGTTGTAACAATATAATCAATAAAATATACTTAAAAAGAAAGAAAATAAGGAAAGGCAGGTGAATAAAAAAGAAAAATATGGGAATAAATTTTACATAAAAAAGAAAAAACATCAGCCCTGGCTGGTGTGGCTCAGTGGACTGAGTGCTGGCCTGCAAACCAAAGGGTCACGGGTTTGATTCCCAGTCAGGGCACATGCCTGGGTTGCAGGCCAGGTCCCCAGTTGAGGGCGCACAAGAGGCAACCACACATTGATGTTTCTCTCCCTCTCTTTCTCCCTCCCTTCCCCTCTCTCTAAACATAAAAAAATAAAAATAAAATAAATCAGCTCAAGCACAGACTCACCTGAACAGACACCATCCAAACACACCTGATATGGCCTGACTCCTGGCTGTATTCCACAGATCAGAAATCCCATCGGAGGAGGGAGGGCAGGGACCCAAAGTCAGGCACACTTAGGACATGTTAATGAAGTTAAACAGGCTTCTGTACTGCAGTACTCCTCAGAGCCTTTAATATGCCTTTGTTCACTTTAAATATAACCACGAGGAAATATTATATTTGTATGTGTATGTGTGTATTTACATATACAAATATATAAAAATGTATATAAATATACACACATATGATTGTATACATCATAGACTATTTCTGGAAAAATATACAGAAAATGGATAACAGTGTCTTTGGGGAAAAAAGTCAGAGAGAGATTTATTTATCTTTCACTGTAACTGTTTTGCTATAAGTATATGTTACCTTTTTTAATTTCATTTTAATAATAAATGGCAGCTCTTTTTCAGGCATATTATAGATGGCTTTAAATGCATGGTTGTTTTCCTTTTCTGTTTAGAGAAGTAGAAAAGAACAAAAGAGCTTTCTAAGTGAAGCGTCTATCTCATCCCGTTTGGATATCTTGAAATAAAGCCAGATGAAACCCCTTGGAATATCATTGTTCTGCGTGGGCCAGCTGTATATGGCATGACCCACAGTGGATTCCTTTCCTGGGGTGGCCGTGCCAGTTGCCTTTTTTGTTGTTAAAGATTTTATTTTATTTTTTAGAGAGAAGGGTAGGGAGGGAGAAGGAGAGGGAGAGAAACATTGATGTGTGAGGGAGACATTGATTGGCTGCCTCTCGCACACCCTCAGCTGGGGACCTGGCCCGCAACCCAGGCGTGTGCCCTGACGGGGAACCGTCCTTTCGGGTCACAGGCCGGCGCTCAGTCCACTGAGCCACACCTGCAAAGGCCGTGCACATGGTGTGCCAGGCCAGTTTGCTTTGCAGAGGTTCTGAAAATGGCTGACCTGTCGTTTGCATCTCATCCTCAGCAGTGACTACCTGCTGGGAGTGAGCTTTTCTGCCCACTAGCAAACAGATGGTGTGACACTGGCTGCCCCAACTACGGAGTCACCAGAAACTCTGTGACATTCAGCTGTCAGAGGACCCATCTGCCCTGAGCAGCTGTCTAGGCATTTGCCTGTCTGGATGCTGGAAACCTCGGTATAACCCCAACCGCAGGCATAGGAACATATTTTTCCCATTCTATTCCTGTGGGTAAAAAGCCAGAAGTCAGTGCCATCTGCTTCTTGTTTTTCCTAAGCAGTATCCTGAATATCTGCTTCATTAAAGGAGCACCATTGCTGGGTTTAACTGAACACTTGACCTGTTTCTCTGCTGCATTTTGCTTATGTTCTTTCTAACTCACACTTAAAACCGTGGTTAGATGCAGATCGATAAGCAGGCCTTTGGTTGCAGCTGGGAGAACACAGGGGTCAGGGGCGAAGAGGCCCCCCCGGCAGAGATAGAGGAAGCAGAGGAGGGAGGCCACCTCCCAGAGGCTCTGCTCCTGGCCCGCCCTGGGCTGCTCACCGTCTTCCCCCTGCTGACGTGTGGGTCTCCTGCTCCTCTGTCCCTGCCCCTGAATACATGTCTTCATGGCCCATGATCTGTATTCCTGAACTGCTTTTCTTGAATGCCTGGCTGCTAATCATAGTCATTTAAACTCCAACTAAAAATATATAAGTAAAACAAAGATAGTTGAAAATAATGTAGACGGCCAACTGTAAAGGTTTGGCTGATTGAATTATGGTCCATCTCCTTAATGGGGGTTTGGGCCATTTAAAATTATAATTATTGCCCTGGCCAGGTGGCTCAATTCATTGAAACATAATCCCTACACCAGAAGGTTGTCAGTTCCATTCCTAGTCAGGGCACACACCTAGGTTGTGGGTTCGATCTCTAGTCGGGGCACGTTCAGGAGGCAACTCATCGATGTTTCTCTCTCACATTGCTGTTTCTCTCTTTTCTCTCCCTTCCTCACTCTCTCAAATCAGTAAAAATATTCTCAGGTGAGGATTTTTAAAATGATAATCATTGAAGGCATCTGACTTACGGTGACAGGAGCTCACCCTGCCCTGCCTTCTGGTAGAGACATACACGAAAGCACAGAAAGAAATGCCAACTTGTAGTGAGGGAAACCAGAAATGCTACGCAGCCAGAGGCCCACTGAGAGGGACATCCTTCCCCTCTGCTCACATGCCACCTCATCCAGCCTTTCTTGAATGTCCTATAGAGAGGAGCAGTTTACCCACCCAGCACTCCCTGCCCCCCTGCTCTGCCTGCTTTTTCCACATGACTCTCATCTCCATCTGACACTGCACCTTTACGTGCTTGTTTATTTATCATATGTAGTCCAACTAGAATATAAGCCCTGTGTTAGCAGGGACTTTATTTTTGTCATTCACTAGTTTCTGTAGCATTCAGATCAGTGCCTGGAACCCAGAAGGCTCCCAGCAGGTAATTGTTGAAGACACATTATAGAAGCTGGCTGATGGGGCCCACTGGCCATAGAATGCTTCTCTCCCTGCCCCACTGATATGTGCCTCTTACTCACCAAGAGGTAGCAACTCAGCCCTCCTTCTGCATGAAAGAAAAGAAGAACTCTTACAGCGTCCTTCCCTTTGTGAATATCTCTTCTTGTATTGATCCCAGGGCTGCAGCTCTAAGCAATGTAGTACATCTGGGGACAGAAGTGAATAGGGATTTTTAAGATATTAAGTCAGCCACTTAAAAGAGCTATGGGCCTGAAGAGCCACGGGTATGTTGTATGCTGGCCATTGCAGATTTTCATTTGCTTTTTTTTAACAACTGAAGAACTAGAAAGAATCCAGACTCTCCTTGTCGTTAACCTGATAAGGAAGCAAGATCTAGGGACTTCTACTCACACCAGCAGCTTCATAATAAGTGAAAGACTTCAAAACCACAGCCAGAGGCTGTGCACATGAGCCAGCTCTCCCGGTGAAAAGCTGAGAAATGGATTCTAACGAGAGACAGGGGACTGTAGAAGTAACCAGAAGAATCTGTGTGCCCTCTTTGTGTAAGAACAGCAGGACTGACTAGATGTCTCCTTAGTTATGAGGCTTAGAAAGAAAGAAAGTAGCAGTGAGAAGGGCGCATACTATAGACTTAAAAAGAAAATCCTACTTCTGAAAAGGATTGTAACAGAAAACTCACCTTACAAAACCATCTGTATTCTGAATAAAACTCAAGAAAGAACAGATTCTATAGAAACAGATCAAAGATCACATGACAGGCTGAGATGAAGAGGGCTGGCTGAGAAATATAAATGTTCAGTTATTTGCACGAAGTAAGAAAAGATGTTAAAGGATATGAATCAACCTTAAAATGTGAAAATAAGATGTGAGAGAAGAGTTCCAGAATGCCTCTCGGCATGCAGAGGAAGGGGACAGTGACAAAGAAGTTGGCAGATATGGAGGACAGAGAACAAAAAATTTACGTTCAATAATAGATGTAATTGAAAAAGAAGCAAACTGAGCCCAAATAAGACTGTTTCATTTATTGAAAGAGTACGGTTTTTAAAATTTTAACATCTCTGAAATTAGGATGTGACTTATTAATGGATTTTTACAGTAATAAAGGGGCAACATCTTATTTTTCTTAGCAATACAGAAAATAAGGCTATATCTTACAGAAAGGCATCTTATATTCAATAAAACATGGTAGTTTAAAACATACTAGAAGAAAATCTTCCTTTGCTGAAAGCACTTTGTCTAAAGTTCTAAAGTGCCTGGTTTCTTTTCTTTCTTTTTTAAGTGTAATGACCTTTTTTTTATTTCAAAGATTAACAAAAGCAAGCATACAGACTGGGGTGGGGTGAGATTCCCTTACAAAGGAAGAAAAATTAGGATTGCCTTTATCTCTCTTCTGTGGTCATAAATGTCAGACTCTAATGGAGCAACATCTTTAGTCCTTTGAGGGGATAAGGTTAGGGCCCAGTGTGATTCCCACTGGTTCCATAAAATGACCTAGAGAAGCACATGATGTTTTCATATGGCCATTTTGTTGAACCATGGTGACAAAACTAACAACTTTTTAAAAATCAATCCACTAACACTTCAGTTTTTTGTTTTTTTTTTTTTTTATTACCACCAAGTACAGTACAAAATAAGCGTCCCCTCCTGCCCCAGTGAAGAGAGGTGGGATGAGGAGAGAATGGACTCAGTTTCAGAGAAGAGGAGGGGTGGAGATCAGAAATGAAATGAGAAACAACAGAGAAAACTGCACAGGACCAGGATTCTGTCCACCACCTCTTGTCTCAGGAAGAGCCATCGCTCACTCTAAGCACTGGTGTTTATTTACCCTAAGAAGGTTGCAGTTTAGATCTGCCTGCCTATTTCCAGATAGGAAACCCCACCTGCAAACAGCAGGCGTTTACAGAATGAACATAGCCCGTTTGTATGCCCTCACACCTATCTGCCATACACAAAAGCACAGAGTGATCTTTAAAGCTTTCAGTGTGACAAAGCCAGGACCAAAATCAGATGGCATGAAGGTGGGACAACTGCTGTGTCTGTAAGGCATCTACTGTCTTCCTGTTTCTCTGGCTCTGCACTGGGCCCCTCTGCCTCGGGACACGGCTGCCCGTGAACAAAGCTTCCTTAAGAGGACATGCAGGCGCTGCCGTCATCCTCAGCTTTACCTGCTCTTACCATGGAGGTTTTCTGGGGATTTCTGTGCAGATCAAAGGTACTTACTTGCTTTATAAGATACCCATTGTTGCCTTTCACATTGAGTATATCCAGAAGTACTGGAAAACTGATTGTCTCGTGAGCATCTCTGCAAGGAGATATTGTATATTCAGAGTTCTCGTGTTACTTTTTAAAGGCCCATAGCACTAACCATTGTAAAATATGTTAAAATGGAGATCTTCCTGTGAGGTATTCATGAATTTACCAAGTGATTAGTGAATAATACCCTGGTTTGTGCTATTTGTTGGAATTTTTTTTCTAAATTATTAGAAATAACTCTTCAACTTAATGAGATTTTTTTGACGTCTTCTTAGTGTGTTTATTTCAAGTCTTAGCAGCTGTATAAGGATCAGGACTTTGTGTAAACATAATATACTTAACCAAGACTTATCAGAAACAGACACATCTCATACCATCATTCAGCCTACATTCTCTGAGCACCCACTGCAGGTGGCGGGAGGGACACAAAGCTGGACCATGTGGTCCTTTCCCTCAGACAGCTCTTAATCTCATGGGGAAGGTAGCGTGTATCGCCTGCCTGATATGTGCTACGATGGGGCCATGGGCAGAAGGCCAGGCCATGGAAGCACGGTGGATGAACTTGGATCCCTTTGCCTGTGAAAGTCAGGAAAGCCCTGGTAGAGCAGGTGATTGTCCAGCTGGGTCATCAAGGATGTCTGGAGCTTTTCAGTTGGGAATGAGGTAATGTTTTCCCCAGAGAAGGGAAGCAGAGTATACAAATGCTTGGTGGAGAGAAGTAGCTTAAGGCTCCATGCCAATGAATTTGAACTTGATAATAGAAGTTATGGGGAAAAAATAAGAATAAAAATATAAAACTGCCAATGAGGCAAAGCCTAAGGATGGATATCTTCTAGCCTAGAGTTGCTCAAGAATGCAAAAAAAAAATAACTGTCCACTTAAGGGAAATGGGAACTTGAGGCATCTAGTTGATATAATATATCCATGTCCCCCACATGCCCCCCAAAATGAACTGAATAGAAAAAGCACTAGCAAGGTAGGGGTTAGAAAGGCAAGGGCAACTCTTAGTAATAAAACCAGAAATCAAAAGTCCTCAAATGGGTAAAAACTATAATAAAATTCCTTTGCCTTTGTAACTTCCCCGCTGTTTGTTATTTTGGCTCCCCGAAATAGGTACAGTCACGTACCACTGAACGACAGAGACAGAAGTGCCCGATTAAGCGATTCCACCTTTGTACACACATCGCGGAATGCAGGTACACAGACCTAGACGGCACAGCCTCCTGCACACCTGGGCTCTGTGCTGCAGCGCTCTTCATTGTACAGGCAGCTTGTCATTGGCTGAAAAGTTGCCATGTGGCACAGAACTAATCACTAGCAGGAAAAATCCCTAAAATGTGAAGCGCATCCATACTAGCAAGCATGTCTTTTATACAAACGCTGTGCTTCCAAGGGATCGAAGGGTCCACATAACCGTTCCCAGTTAGTAGTGTCAGAAGTTGCAGTTTTGCCACCGCAGACAGGCAGCCCGCGTTTCAGGCCATCCACGCCCAAGCTTTTCCTAGAAATTGGCCACTACCCACTTTGCACACCAGGCCCATAAATAACAAGCAGTTGTCAAAATCCACAGACTTTAGGATTTCTTATGGGAAATTTCTATTATACTACATTTTCTAATTCTTCTTCAGTTATTTTCCATTTGCTAGTTAATATTCTTTCATCAAATTTGCCAAATGACTAAGTCATTCAATTTACCAAACCTTTGTTTCTTTTGACTTCTATAAAGTTTATAACAATTCATTTAGATAAGATGGCAATTAATAGCTTTTGAGAATTTCCACAGAGTTAGTTCATCAGTTTTCATGACAACAGTTGAAGGGATGGTCCTTTTGTTCTGGCTCTGCTGCTGCAGCTGGAAGTAGCAGGGAGAGTGAGGGAGAAGGGAAGGGAGGAGGGTGTGTCGGGTGCATCCGAGCTGCCAGTCCCATTGTGGGGAGCGGGGCTCAGGGAGCAGAGGGGATGCGATGAAGGGTGAGGAAGGGTCAGAAGGCCCAAGAACCCTACGGGTTCACAGCTTTTGTAGGCCCTGCTGATTCATCCAAGGAAAACTGGCTCAACAAAAAGCAGTTTTGTTAAATATGAAAAATTGGTAAATTTGGTGAATTATTTTTCATCAATAAATGGTCCTAGTTCATAACAAATTGCCTTAGGTTAAGCTAGTAGGAATTAGGTTTCTATCCTTGCATACAAGAGAGTCTTAACTTAATGCACCAATGTCCTACAAAAATCAACGGGTTTGATACACTGGTACCTACTAATAAATAACATAGCAAATATTGGTTCTTGGTAAAACTTATAGTTGATACTTTATTGACAACATTTAGTATTTCTCCTAATATACCTACTGAACCTGCCTCTAAAATCTTACTGGAGTCTCTTTTAGCACATTCACATGTCTCAGTCTTGTAAATATTGGGATGTTAAACTCCTCTGTAGGTACTAGAGATGTTTCTTTATAAATTGATATAGTGAGTTTGTAGTTTATCTAATTTAACTTTGCTGATTTAGTAACAGCTTTTGAAACAAATGCTTCAGAATCTGTCAGTTATTGGGTGTAGTTTTTTTTTCTGTATTTTGTTCTACCAGTTACACTTCTTGATCCCTGTACCTTTTCCCCCATTCTCCCCCTTCCCTGTCCCGGCTGATAACCCTCCACTCGATCACCATGTCTATGGTCTGTTCCTGTTCTAGTTGTTTGCTTGGTTTGTTTTTGTTTTTTAGATTTCAGTTGTTGATAGTTGTGAGTTTGTTATTTTCATATTCATAGTTTTTGATCTTCTTCCTTTTCTTAAATGTGTCCATTAAACATTTCATATAATAATGGCTTGGTGATGATGAATTCCTTCAGCTTTACCTTGTCTGGGAAGCACTTCATCTGCCCTTCCATTCTACATGATAGCTTTGCTGGATAGAGTAATCTTAATTTGTAGGTCCTTGCTTTTCATCACTTTAAATACTTGCCAGTCCCTTCTTGCCTGGAAAGTTTCTTTTGAGAAATCAGTTGAAAGTCTTATGGGAACTCCTTTGTAAGTAACTCTCTTCTTTTTTCTTGCTGCTTTTAAAATTCTTTCTTTATCTTTAACCTTCGGCATTTTAATCATGATGTGTCTTGGTGTGGTCCTCTTTGGGTCCAACTTGTTTAGGACTCTGTGCTTCCTGGACTTGTATGTCTATTTCCTTCACCAAATTAGGGAAGTTTTCCTCCATTATTTTTTTAAATAAGTTTTTAATTTCTTGCTCTTCCTCTTCTCCTGGCACTTCTATGTTAGTACATTAAAACTTGTCCCAGAGGTTCCTAAGCCTCTCCTCATTTTTTTCAATTCTTGTTTCTTCATTTTGTACTGGTTGACTGTTTATTTCTTCCTCGTGTTTCAAATTGTTGATTTGAACCCTGGATTCCTTCCCTTCACTATTGGTTTCATGTGGACTTTTCTTCATTTCACTTAGTATAGCTTCCACTTCTTCCCTTATGTGTTTGCCATACTCAGTCATTTCTGTGAGCATCTTTATCACCAGTGTTTTTAACTCTTCATCTGTTAGGTTGGCTATCTCCTCCTCACTTACTTCTTCCTCTGGAGCCTTGATCCGTTCCCTCTTTTAGGCCATACTTCTCTTGTCTCCTCAACTTAACAGGCTCCTGTGTTTGCCTCTGTGTATTAGGTAGAGCTGCCACACCTGTTACGTTGTAAGGGGCAGAGCCTTAGGTGTTCGTCAGTGCAGGGAACTGGTTTCACAGCCTTGTGACACTGTATGTGGGGGAGGGGTCAGAGAGGGAACATTGCTGCTTGCACAGCTCTCACCCCTCTGCCAGTCACTTCACCAGCTACCCATATGCAACTGGTGACCCTCTAGCTGCTGCCCTGGTTGTGGTTCCCAGAGCAGTGGGTTTGCGGATGTTCTAGGACCATGAGGGCCCCCTAAATGGACTCTCCTGAGAGACAGGCAGTTTCTTCCACCACCCCAACCCCCCACTGGTTTTCACAGGCAGAAGCAATGAGGCTTTATTTTCCCAGGGCTGGAACTGGGAGCTGCTCAGTCTGGCCAGGGCTGGCCAGGGCTGGCCAGGGCTGGGATCACTCCCAGGTGTCCCTCCAGGCTTTTATAATGTGTGATTGCTGCTTCCGCTGGGCGTCCCCAGCCACTGCCTTGTTCCTGCTGCTGCCACACCATGTTCTCTCCACCCTGGCTTCCCATCTCCACCCCTCCTGCCTGTCTGGATGAGTATTGCTCCTTTATATCTTTGAGTTGGACTTCCATGCAGTTCTATTTTCTCGTAGTTCTGGTTGTTTTTGTTTTGAGGTAGATATAATCCTTCCTATGGTTGTGCAAGGAGGCAAAATGTGTCTTCCTCTGCCTCCATCTTGGCAGGAAGTCTAAAATAACATCTTTAAAGTACTAAAGGAAAAACTGTCAGCTTATAATTCTATACCAAGAAATAATAGCTCTCAAAAACAAAGGTGAATTAAAGACTTTTCAGGTACACAAAAGCTGAAAGTCTGTTGCCAGTTAACTCACAGTACAAGAAATGTAAAGGAAGTCCTTCAGGCAGAATAAAAACATACTGGATCCAAATATAGCTCTCCACAAGTAAACAAAGAGCACTAGAAGTAATAGCTACATGAGTAAATATATGATTCATCCCTTGTGAAATCAACTTTTTTTAAAAGCTAATTAATTATTCAAAATATATGAAGCAAAAACTGATAGAAAAAAAAGGGGGAAATGGTCAAATTCACCATTGCAGTTGACATTTCAATACCCCTTTCTCAATAATTGATTGAACAAGTCAACAGAAAATAAGTCAGTGTATAGAAGACCTGAACAACAGTATCAACTGAATTGGCCTAATTAACATTTATAGAACATTCTACCTAACATCACAAGATCAGAATATACCTTTTTTAAATACGTATTTGTCAAGATAGACCATATTCTGGGCCGTGACACAAGTCACAATTACTATAAAGGATCCAAGATGCCTTCCATAATGAAACGAAATCAGAAATCAATAAAAATAAGATCTGTGAAAAATCCCTAAATAATTGGAAGCCGAATAACATACTTCAGAGTAACCAATGGGTCAGAGAGGTAAATAAAAGGAATTATAGGAAGTATTTTGAACTGAAGATGAAAACACACATATCAAAATCTGTGTAGTGAGGCTAATGCAATAGTTACGTGGAAATTCATAGCAACCTAGAATAGAAAAGAAGAGAGGTATCACATCAGTGATCTCAGCTTCTATATCAAGAAACTAAAAAAATAAGAGCAAATTCAACCAAAGAAATCAGAAGAAATAAACCAATAAAGATCAAAGCTAAATCAATGAAATAGCAGAAAAACAATAGCAAATATTAGCGAGACTAAAATAAAATTGATAAGCATCTAGTCAAATGACGAGGAAACACAGAAGACAGATTAACAACATCAGGATGAGATATGACACTCATACAGATTGTATAGCTATTAAAAAGATAAAAGGGGGGTATTGACATTTTATGCCAATAAATCTGACAGCTTAGATGAAATGGACAAATTCCTTAAAAGACACAAACTAAGCTTACCCAAGAAGAAATAAAAAACTGGAATAGCCCTATATCTATTAATGAGATTGAACTAGTAGTTAAAACTTTCCCACAAGGAAAGCTTCAGGTCCAGATTGCTTCACTGGTAAGTTCTATACATTTAAGGAAGAAATAATACCATTTTCTTCCAGAAAATTGAAAAAGAGATACTTCCCAACTCATTCTATGAAGTCAGGTTTATCCTGATACCAAAACCAAATAAAAATATTACAAGAAAAGAAAATTACTGACCAATATCCATTGGCAACATAGATGTAAAAAATTTGAACAAAAATTAATATATCCACTCTAGCAGTATATAAAAGGAAAAATTGAATCCAACAACATACAAAATAAATAATACATTATGACCAAGTGAGATTTATCCCAGGCGTGCAAGGTTGATTTAATATTCAAAAATCAATATATATAATTCACCACATATGAACTAAAAAGAAAAACCAAATGATGTCTCAATAGATGCAGAAAATGTTTTTGACAAAAATTCAACATCCGTTTCTAATTTTTTTTTAAACGGACTAATGTAGAAGTAACTTCTTCAATCTTATAAAAAGCATCTATGAAATATCTAAAACTAACATCATATTTACTGAAAGATTGAATGAGTTTCCCAAGACAAGGTTGATTACTATCTAATAATTGTCCATTTTGGATCATTGTAATTGGATAATTTGTATTATCACTTTATAGTATCAGTTTGGGAAACAGTTTGGCAGTTTGTTTGTTTTTTTAAGTTATATATCTACCATATATTCCATCCACACCATTCCTATATTTAGCTAAGAGAAATGAAAGCGTATAGCTGCATGAAAACTTATCAACAAATGTTCATAGCAGCTTTATTTGTAGCAGCCAACTACTGAGAATAGCTCAGATGTCCATTAAGAGGTGAATGGATAAGTGTACTGTGGTGTATTCATACAGTGGGCTCCTGCTCAGCAACAAAAAGAATGTCGATACACACTGCCCCATGGGTGAATTTCAAAATTTATTTCAAAGTGAATGGTTGGTGAAAGAAGCCCACCTGAAAATGTACTTACTGCAGAAAATGCCCATTAATCTGTAGTCACAGGAGGCAGATCAGTGGTCGGGAAAGGCTGGAGAAGGGCGAGAAGAAGGGATTACAAAGGAGCACAGGAAACTTTGGGTGGGATGGGTATTTTGAGTGTGGTGATGCTTTCACGGGATTACACACATCTCAGAACTTCTCAGATTGTATCCTTCGAATGCCTGGAGTGTATCCTATGTCAGGGATGCCTCAAGAAAGCTCTCACTAAGCTTGGGAACTGGGATCTGGCGTCTAGGGAGGGTGCCCAGGTGACACAGGCAGTGCACGTGGGTAGAAGAAATCAGTGGGAACCAAGCCATCAAGGACACATCTGAAGGTACAGGAGCCCTGTTCTGAAAACCGAGACGTAGTCCAGTGTGGCAACATCAGAGGTTCTGTGAAGGGAGTGGTAGGAAATACTAGAAAGGTATGTAGGTGTGACCAGACAGTTAAGAAGCTTGAAGGCAATGTAATGAGTTTGAATTTATGCCAAAATAGGAGGACATCACCAAGGAGAACATGAAGAGTGAAAAGAGGGACCGGATTGGAACCCTAGACAACTCCTGTGTTTACCGAACAGGAGGTCAAAAGGGGAGGAGGCTTGGGGGAAGTCATCTCTCAGAAAGAGGAAGAGAACAACATGGTCAAATTCCTCAGCGTAAAGGGAGATGAAGACCCGTAAAAGTGCGCCTCACTTGGTGGCCTTTGGAAGTGCCTTTAGTACAGTGATGGGGGTGAAAGCCGAGGAGGAAGATGGGATGGAAGTATATTCTGATGCTTAAAAGTTAGCTTATGTATTTCTATTCTACATGCTGAGGCTTTAAACTCAAAAGTTTAATTTTTTTATACTGTACAAATTCAAGAAAACCAGCCCCAGCTACGTGTGTTGCAGAGGGGAAGCTGAGCACCCAGTTGTGGGTGTGCTCTAAACTGGGCACGCTAACACTGATTCCCAAATGAGCGAGGTTCTGAAGCTACTGCTCTGCTCCCTGCCTAAAGCAGTAATTCTGTGACTGGGAAGGTGTGGGCGGCCCTGAGAAGACCAGGGTACAGTTTTCAAACCTTACACACACGGGAATCCTGATAGCCCACCTCCCTTGAGACTTACTACCCATGGGACCCTCGATTATTTGATGGCAGTTTATTGGACCTCTCTTACGGGTTGAAAACAGAACTTGGGGCCACTAATAAAGGGATATATTTTCACCAAGTACTTTGTTTTATATAAGCCATATTCTGCTACTTTCTTCTATACAATTTCTGCCAACCATTTCTTATGTTTTATAAACCTAAGCATTTCAGCTAACTCTAGGGTCTCTTTGAAACTTGTTTCTGAATCATAAAAGTTCCATCTGTTTGGATTCTTATTTGGGCTCTATTTCCAACTGTCACAAGTGGGAGCTAAATCATGTTCACTAGTTTGTGACTAGGCTACAAATCCTTGGTAAATAAACTCAGCATTGTCATTAGGTACATGATAGCCATCTGTCAGGAGAGCAGGACTCAAGCCTGAAAGTGTGCCTTCAGTGAAAGGAAAGGTATAAAAATAAACATCGGGACTCTTGATTAGGTGTCAGATACTACACATTCTCTCTATTCTAAATTACTCATCCTTTTTTAAAAAGTAGTAAATTAAAGCTGATATTTATCACATTGAGAAAATATGAGTGTCAACACACACAAACACATTTCATAGGCACATGGTGTACCGTCCTATCATGTAGTCCAGTTTAGGTCATTTTGATAGCCAGAACAGTGTAGGAGGTGTTTTTGGTAGGTATTACAGAACTTTCTTTAGAGTTCTCTACTGTGGAGGAAACTTTCTCACCTTCATTCTATAAAAGATTAGAGTCAGAAAGTCACAGTTGTCCTCAGAAAGCCTTGGCAGGTGACTCAGACACAGGTTCCTAAGTGTGCTGTTCTTCATTGCCTCCAGCCTGGGTGGAGGCGTAAGAAGGTCAGAAGGTCAGGAGACCCAGGTTCTTTCAATATAAAGCCTGTTGTTTAAAAACTTGCCATCATTATCCTACTTGGAGCCCAAAGAGCAAATAGGGCGGAGTAGCACCCTTGTCAGTTCCGCACATCTGGGAACACAGCCACTCTGACCGGCTTCCTCTTCTCCCCGACTCACCCCTGATCCACCTAGCCATGAGCTAAATTTATTGCGATTTTGTTCCCAGGTTCTATTAGTGGATTCCCTTCAGTAGGTAAAAAGGAACCAAAAGTAAGGCTTTCTGTGGCTTTGAGGTTCCTGTCGGCCTGGTTCCTGCTTCTCGGCTATTGTCATGTCGCTCAAAGAAGGGCATTGATTGACCACAAACCAAAACAAAAAATGCTTCCTTGATGTTAAGCCCTACCTTTGGAGAAAAGGAACCTTCCTTTTGAAAAGCTCTATTTCCTTTCCCATTGCTGTGGATGTGCTGAACACTGTGGATTGATTGCCACTGAGGCAGCTGAGCAGTGACTCCTCTGGGAATTCTGGGGTCTCTGGGATGAGTTTATTCCTGACCCTCAGCCTAGCTGTCATTTCTCTGAAGGGCAGTCATCCAGGCAAATGCCAAAGAAAAGAAACAGGCATCCCTTAAAAGATAACGGAGGCAAAACAAGATTCGGAGAGGCCCACTCCAGAGGGGATGATGAGTGAGGACCCTGGCGTGAGATGGGGAGAGGGTGCCCGTGAGCACACAGAGAACTCATTGCACCTCACGGGACTAAAATAATAAGACTGACAATCTGCAAGTCACCCCAGAAGTCCCTCTCCTTTAAAGTTGGTACAAAAATAATGTCCGAGTTCAAGGTCTATTTTAAAAATGAAAAAGTTCATCATTATGAAAATATTTATTCATTAACATAACCTCCTTTGCTTTCTAGAACCTCATTCCATCTGTCAACTAGCTTATAAATGCCACACTTGTAAAGTTCTTTAGGTTTTGAAGCAAAATATGAATCCAATTCATTTTTAGCCTCTTCTCTTGATGTTAACCTAAGACCATCAAAATGGTTCTGTAGTCCCCGAAACAAGTGATAATCAAAAGGACCAAGGTCAGGAGAATATGGAGGATGAAGCAATATTTCCCAACCAAGCTCTTTCAAAAAATTTTTGGTGAGTCAAGCTGTGTGAGGACGAGCATTATCGTGATGGAAGATGACACCCTTTCTGTTGACTAAGGGTCACTTTTGGTTCAAAGCTGCTTTCAGATGACAAAGTTGTTCACAGTAAAGATTAGCAGAAATTGTTTGATTGTTGTCTAACAGTTCGTAATGGACAATTCCTTCCATATCCCGCCATACACTCAACATGACCTTCTTTGGATGAAGTCCTCCTCTTGGTTGTTGAACTCTTCTTCCTCCTCGACTGATCCATGATTGGCAGCATTTAATGTTATGGTAAAGGATCCACTTCTCAGCACCTGTAACAAGCCTGCCTAAAAATGATGCCTGAAGGTGTCGCAAAACCAATGATTCACAACAAGCAACACACTGTTGCAGATTCTCTGGAGACAGTTTGTGTGGGACCCATTTTCCAACTACGGAAACCTTCCCGATCCTTTTCAGTTGGCATAGCACGGTTGTGTGGGCTACGTTACATTGTTCTGCAGGTTCCCTAGAGGTAATGGTGGGGTTTCCTGTGACAACAGCTTCCAGCACTTCGGAATCAAGTTTTTTGGACGACCCTCTTTTGGCTCATTTTTCAAACTGAAATCTCCACTTGGGAAACAGAAAAATCACCTCCTGCCGCTTCTTTCAGTCACTGCATCATCCCCATAAGCGCTCTGAAGAGACGTTGCTGCTGTCCTTGCATTGGCAACTTCACGAAACTCATCGAGTAAAACATTTCTAATGTGGTCTTTAGATGGGCCGAACATGGGTGCAAATATTGCAGACGATTATGAACAATACTTCGATAATCTGAAAAAATAAGGTATAAATTAGTCACTATGACATCAAAAATTATAAGAGGCACAAATTTAATAAGTACTGTCTAAAACTTTCTTTTAAAAAGTCGGACATTACTTTTGCACCAACCTGTATTTTATCCCATCACATGTATATTTGATGTTTTTTAACAAAACAAATTTATTATAAATGTAAAGCAAAAAAACCTTATTAATTTCTATTTTAGTCATTCAGAATTTTCACCAGTACATGAAAGGATACAAAAAGAAATCGAATATAGGACTGTAGTCTGAGGCTCCTGCCCAAAGGTTTTTAATGCATTGAGCTGTGTAGACAGGGCCAGTCACAGGTGGTGGAGGGCCTGCTGGAGGTATGAAGGCCATACCTGCACCTCAAGGAGCCTCCAACAGAAACATGTTCATTTTGTCGGTTTCATGTTAATTTATGTCAGAAATTATGTAGAATAGCTTCATCATGCAAAACAGTATATAAATTCTGGATTTTTTTCATCAAAATTAATGCTTAAGGTTTGATTATAACTACTTTTTAGTGCTCTTATTAATAGCTGCCCTGGCTGGTTTAGCTCAGTGGATTGAGCGTCGGCCTGCGAGCTAAGTGTCGCTGGTTCGATCTTCCAGTCAGGGTACATCAGAGAAGGAAAACTCTGACTCCAAAAAACCTCCGCTGCCTTGCGGCATACCTCTTCAGGGGAAAGGCTAAGGGAGTAAACCCCAACAGAAAATCCGGAGCCGGAGTCCCTAAGGCGGTTCGACGTTGTAGTCAACACCGGCAACTCCTGCGGCGCACCTGAACCCAAGCTGTATTGACTCCGTCTTTCCCTTGGATCCTTCAGCTGCGAAGAGAGGGGGGGTCTGCTGCATGGGCAACAGCTGGCCCTCCATATCACCCTGCCCAGGCTCTGTAGCTTCAGCGTCATCGCAAGATGTCGATTCAACACGGGAGGAGACAGATACCATGTCACTCCCGAGTCGGACTGCACAGCCATTCTCGGCCGTGCAGATAGACTCTTAAGAAGCTACACCATCGTCTCTCGAGACGGACGGCTGCCGACGACGACGATATTAATAGCTACTTTCAAGATGCCACCATTTGTCAATTTATTTACGTATATTATCTGCTTTAACCTTCAAAGACACTACTGCAAGGGAGACATTCTTATGTCCATTTTACAGTGAAGAAACTGGGGCTCAGAACATGTAAATAATTGACTCTGATCACGCAACTAACAAGTGGCAGAGCAGAATCAGATTCAAACCCAAGGTCTCTGAAAGTCACTGTCTTTCTGTGAGGACTGGGATCCTAAAAACCTCAACAGGAATATACTTCTTGACTTTCAGAGGGCTTCAGCCGTACCTCCCTTTGTACACCTTTGCTTTCATTTCCTCAGCCTACATAGTGAGCCCCAACTCAGAAGTGCCAGGACTTCTGTGCAGGTTAGATGCAGAGATCCAGCACAGCAGTGAGCAAGACACTGCTCCTTACCACACTGAGTTTACAAACAGATCGTGAAAAGTGGTAACAGGAATTCTGGGAGCCATGAAGTTGAACTAGGGAGAGCTGTAAGAGGTCTGCTAAGGACATTATTCGGAAGATTTGCAAAAAAAAGTATTTAGCCTGATTAAGAGAAGAATTTGTGGAAATGTTGTCTATATTTGGGAAAAATAGCATTGAATTTCTTTACTCAGCATACTAGAATTCAGCCTTACTCAGTTACTTTGAGTAAGCTGGTGTCCAGAATTCTTGTTGTTCGTGTGTTTCCTTGTTCTACTGTTAGTATCTTTAATGCGACAACTCAGTTGGAATGGAGGGTATATCTGCAAGTGTTTCTGTGTGTGAATGCTCTTCACTTCTACTACATGCCAAATAACAATGGAAAATTGTCTTTAAAACACTAAGAGGAAAGTATTGTGAACCTATAATTCTCCACCCAGCCAAAGTATCAGTCAAGTGTGAAGTTAAAAAAAAAAAATCAAGCAAAGGGAAAAAACATTGTCAGACAAGCAGAGACTTTACATACACCCTTTCATAGGACATTTCCTGGGACTATATTCCAGCAAGCTAAGGTAAAAGAGGAAGACAGGAGAGCCAAGAAGGAATAGATGTAAATCAGGAAGAAAATGAAGTCGAGTGGCAGCTGTGGTACAGACTTGACGAGCCGTCAGTCCAGATCAGAGTGAGAAGATAGAGAGCTTCAATCGATGGTACCTGGGAGACTCAGGGAGTTTTAGTGTATCCTTAAGAAACTAGACCATGAGTCCTGGGCGGTGTGGCTCAGTTGGTTGGAGCGTCGTCTCATAGACCAAAAGGTTGCAGGTTTGATTCCCAGTCAGGGCACATACCCAGGCTGCGGGTTCAATCCCTAGTCAAGCTACAAGAAAGCAATCAATTGATGTTTCTCTCTCTCTCCTCCTACTCCTTCTCTTCCTCCTCTTCTTCTTCTTCCTCCTCCTCTTCCTCCCTCCCTCTCTAAACAGTAATGAAAAAATTGTCCTTGGGAGACGATAAAATTTTTTCTTTTTTAAAGCTAGACCATAATAGAGAAAAGGTAATTGTAAATTCCTGGATATGGAAGGACAGTCAAGAGAGAACATATTTAAGTAGTGAATAATAATTACATGGTTGCAGTAATAAAACACTGCTTTATTTCCAGCTCTTGGAATTAACCTGAGTCAAAGCATAGAAGCCTTAGTCATGTTATGGAACACTGAGTTGAAAATATTTTTTAATAGCTCCTATGTTCCAGGCACTGTCCTAAGTGAGGCGGACATGGGCAGTGAACACGCTCTCCGTGTTTACATTCTGGAATGGGGACACAGAGTCAGCACACACACATGAGTAAGGGGATTCTGGAGTGCTAGGAAGAAGATAAAACGGGATAACATGGCAGAGCATAGCCAGGGACAAGAGGTGACTGCTCACATGGAAGGCCTCTCAGAGAGAGTGACACTTCAGTTAGGATGAGAAGGAGGAGAAGCAGGAAGAGATCTGGGGTGTCCCCAAGCAGAGGAGCAAAGGCCCTGAAACAGGAATTAGCTGTGACAGAGTCCCGCTGGAGCAGAGTGAATGAGGGGAGCGTCCAGGAGAGTGGGAGGGAGCCGCGGCCCAGGCCAGGTCACTCAAGGCCTCGTGGGCAGGGGTCGTCATGAGAGGCCCTGTGTTAGCACGGGGCGTGATGCAATCTGATTTATATTTCAGAATGTTTACATTGTAGAAAAACGACTCTCCCCATTTTGTAGTGGATGGGTTATTATAGAGCACAGGAGAGCGGCTGGTCCTGGAAAGACAAGGGGACGACTTGCAACTAGCATTGTATCAGAGGAGACGGTGCGAATGTAGTTAGGAGGAAGCCATGGCAGGGCCTCGTGGGATGAAGGGGACGGAGAGGATTCTGTTCTGACTGCAGCAGCCGGTAGATGGGGTAGTGTTGACTGAATCAGGATACTTGGGATAAGAGCCCCTTTTGGAGGAAAACTCAAGAATCCATTATTGAAAATGTTACAAAAGAAGTATTCTCAACCTGGAGGGTGTGGAAGTACAACTGACAGGAGGCGGGCATGGGGTGGGGGCAGCGGAAGTGCTATGAAGGGAGGCAGGGGTGGCAACACCTTCACCTTATACACTGGGCAACGAAGACGTGGGGTTTCTTGTTGATGGAAGAAAGCAGAGGATGCATATATTATGTAATGTATTCAAGGTAATCAAAAGCGATGTAACTATATTAAGTTATAGGTGAGGAGGAGAGGAGGTTACAACTTATAAATGCAGATCTGTCATAAAAGAAAGCCAGTGCATAATAGCTATAATTGATAAGCAGCATAAGCATATTGTTTAGTGATTGAAGTCACCCATCAAAAGAACTAAAAATAGGAGCGATTTAAAACAAGCATGAAAGAAGGAAACAGTGGGTCAAGGGACCATTGATTTTTCTTTTCGTCAGCCCTCTGTGTGGGTTGCTTTCTTGAAGAATAAAAGGGCAGTGTACATAATTGCCGCACAAACTCAGATTTCTGCATGTGGAATGGAAATGCTTTTTTGATTTCTAAAAGTTAATTGAATGATGGTGAGGAGTGGGGGGTTAAAAGTCTTATTTCTTCAAAATAATACCAAGAACGGTTCATTTTTTTAAATCCTCACTGAGGGTATGTTTTTATTGATTTTAGAGAGGTGGGGGGGTCACCGATGTGAGAGAGAAACATCAATTGGTTGCCTCCCATACACACCCAACTGGGGATCGAACCCACAACCTATGTAGGTGCCCTGACCGGGAATTGAACCCACAAGGATGATGCTCCCACCAACTGAGCCACCTGTCCAGGGCAAAAACTTTTCATTTTAAAATCTGCTAAAAGATGATGGTGGGTATGCTACCATGTGCCCCAAGAAAAAGTTAGTTGTCAGTTCCTTTCCCAGCCTGTGGAAGTTTCAACATTTCTAATTTCATTGAATTTCTCATTTTAAATTCTGTTCCATGTCCTCTGCCACCTTCTAGAGAACCATCCTAGCCCCTACCAGAATTTGTCATTTTTCTAGGCTGTTTGGCAAACTTGATGGAATTGAGAGTCCCAGGAAAAGAAGACAGGCTTGACACAGGAGACCACCCAGAGTAGTAAAGGAATGGCAGCAACAGAAATAGACACTTAAAAAGTGACAGCTGACCCCTGGCCAGGTAGCTCAGTTGGTTAGAGCATCGTCCCGATACACAAAGGTAGCGAGCTCAGTCCCCAGTCAGGCACATACAAGTATCAACCAATGAATCACAAATAAGTGGGACAATAAATTGTGTCTCTCTCTCTCTCTCTCTCTCTCTCTCTCTCTCTCTCTCTCTCTCTCTCTCTCTGAAAAAATAAAATAAATAAATAAAATTTTAAGTGGCAGCTAGGAGAGGGCCTTATAGAGGGTTGCAAGTATATATTTTAGAAATTGTTAGCCAGTTCATTGGCAACTTACCAATAAACAAAATTTTCTTTACCCACCTACCTGCCTTCCTAGCCCCCTCTCCTCTCACCGGCTTCTTCCCTCTGGCTGCATTGTGGTCTGTCTCCTGCTGGCAGGCCACGGACACACTTCCTGCTGACTCACCTGCCCTGGCATGACTGGGAGAAAGACCCCGTTCAGGCCTCTTTTAAGTGATGTTCTGAGATACATTCAGTGAGGAGAAACTCTCTTCTGCATGTTCTTATTTACTTTTCAATCCACCCTCTAAGCCCATGTGTCATTGTGACTTCTGGGTCTCCTTTGGTCCCACCTTTTCCTCCCAGCCCCCTTCCCACTGGAGCCAGCCCTTCTGTAGCTTGGGGCTGACCCTCATCCACTGCTTCTTTCCCTTACGTCCTCCCCAGCAATGGTCATGTGCACTGGGCGGCTTGTGTTCCCAGAAGGTTGCTGACGCCTTCAGGGTATGAGTGTGTTAGGAGCAGGAATGTTGTGTTAAAATTCCATACAGGTTCCATCCCTATCTCGTCCCTGTTCAGTTTAATGTCTCAGCCCCTAGAACTTGGCGTCATGGCGTCCATCTGTGCGCAGAGTGATCATGTCAAGCTCAGGCTCCACCCAATCTGTTAGATTTCCTTGAACTTTACAATGGTAGCTTTGAAAGCATGAAGAATGTCAGAAGAGCCTTAAAAAGTGTAATAACCTGCCTTGGCCAGGTGGCTCAGTTGGTTGGAGCATCATCCTGTACACCCAAAAAGGTCACAGGTTCGATCCCTGGTCAGGGCAAGTATGGGACATAATCTATCGATGTTTCTCTCTCTCTCTCCCTGCCACTCTTCCTCTCTCTAAAATCAATTTTTAAAATATCCTTAGGTGAGGATTTTTAAAAAGTATGATAACCTTAATTGACTGTATATGAAGGTGGATAGGAGGGAACTATCTTGTTCATCTTACAACCAAGGAGGTTTGACTAATATAAGGATAAGTGTTTGACTGTCAGAGACTGATTAAATGATGGAAGATTCTACGTATCACTGCTTTTCATCCTCAAAATACCTAAAAACAAAAGTCTTATGTTGTTGATAGGGAGCAGAGCAGATAACTTCAGGAAGCCCCTCTGGTTCTGGGCTCAGCTCATCTTTCACTGGCGATCAGTGTAGGTTCGTGAGACTGCAGGGTTAGGAAGAGCTTGAAGATTCTAGCCAGTTAAGGCAATAGTCAGATTTAAACAAAGTTCATCCCTGACTGCTTCATACTGCTCTGTTTTTAGAGACCTCCAGAAGAGTATTCTCCATAGCTCCCTTGATTTACTTAATGATCTTAAATGTCCACTCAGGAAATTTGATCCTATTTCTAAATCAAAGTTCTCTGCGCTGTGGATTCTTCCAGGTTCTGGGGGCTGTAGAAGCACCTGTCACCATCTAGTGACACCCTGTGATACCTTCATATACTGTGTTCATCTTCTGAACTTTTACCTCTTCATTATTCACAGATCTTATTTTCTGGCAAATACATTCAAATTATACGTGCTAAAGATCACAGCAGTCGAAAGGCGATCACAGCGGTTGAAAGGCAATCACAGCTGTTGAAAGGCCATCACAGTGGGAGAACACATTTGCGTTTCCTTCGTCACTCTACAAAGTAACTGGAAATTCTGATTTAGAAAGAAACGCCAATCATTGCTCATCACTCCAAGATTAATGCTCTGGGAGGGGAAAACATGACGGAGCAGGGAATTCACGCTACTGGGCGTGTGCCCATTACTCACCCAGTGGGAGGTGACATTTTCAGTCTCAGACTGAGGAACTTCCTTTCACTTCCTTTGGGTGTTCACCATTGTAAGAAACAGGTTCAATAGGGAAAATCCACCCAATGATTTCACGCAGAGTCTTCTAAGTAACACATACTAATACAGGGTTTGTCCTGCAGGTCTGAGGCGAGTTCACGTCTAGGATCTATGAGTTTTTGGACCCAACACAATTCAATACAATGCAGACATTAGTCACTGCTTGTCTGGGTCAGCGTTTGGCCTAGAGCAGTACTACTGGGGATGAACAATGGGAGTGAAATATGCTCGGTACTGTCTTCACCACTGAGAAAACAAGTTGCTCGTAGAGTACATGTTGCTTTTCTGTATGCTCACGTAGGTGGAAATCAACTAAGCTTCTATGAGACCAGGACAGCCAGTGGCTCCATAATACATCGTAGTCACAGACATTTATTTACAACACAGATCTCAGCGTATTTATTGAAAAGATACCAGATTCTCTAGTAATGGAATTTATTTATTTATTACCTACTAATATTTACTGAGCACTTAACACATGCAAAACACCCTCTCCTTGCTGGCGGTACCCACAGGGGGATTTAAACCCCCTGACCTTGAGAAGTTCACAGTCTGCAGAAGACAATACACATAGAAAACAAGTGCTGGTATTGCAGTGAATGCTGTATTAAAGGTGCAGGAAAACAGTGGCCGGCCCCTGACTCTGCCGTGGAGAGCGAGTGACGCTGTTTGGAGCTGGTCTGGAAGCGGGGGCACTTGCTCATCCAGCAGAGAAGCAGGGAAGGGCCCTGACTGGTGTAGTTCAGCGAGCTGGGCATCATCCCACAAACTGAAAGGCCACTGTTTTGATTCCCAGTCAGGGCACCTGCCTGGGTTGTGGGCCAGACCCCAGTTGGGGGCATGGGAGAGGCAACCAGTCGATGTTTCTCTCACACATCAATGTTTCTCTTCCTCTCTCTTTCCCTCCCTTCCCCTCTCTCTAAAAATAAATAAAACCTTTAAAAAAAGAAGAAAAGAAAAAAAAAAGCAGGTAAGGGCCAAGGTGCAGATCCCTGAGCACCGGAGGGGCAGGAGAGATTGTCAGGCACCTTCTCGTGGGATGGCCATGGGCTCTAGCTTGCCAGGGCCAGTTCTGTAGTTAGTAGAGCTGCCTCCTTTAACCCTCAAGAGCGTCCCAGACAGTTGATATAAATCACAGGGCCGCCTGATTTACACACAATGCCAAGGAAGTAAGCTAATCAGATATCTGTTCTGGAAAGATAATTCCAGCAGCCATGAGGAGGGCTACTTGTAAAAGGAAGAGACTAGAGATGGAAAGAATTTCTCCACAGAGAGAAGTAGAATTAGATATCACTTGCCTTGAAAGCTAACTAGATTCTTAACCATAATCTAAACACAAACTTGCCTAACTATTGATTATAAGAATATCTGTCTCCAGTTACAATTTTTGAACAGCATCAAAATTGCATAGATGTTCTGAATGTGTCTTAGTCTTTTAAGTTCTTAATAATTTTCAGAAATAATACAAGCTAGTTATCCACAAGCCTGCCTTTAAAAAATCACAGATATAAAAGATGTTCCGAGAATTACTTAGGTTGGAGGAATCTTGACATTTTAGGAGAAAGTTCTTAGCAATGGAGAGGAGTTCTGATCACCCAGGTTTAGGTTAGAAGGTGGCTTGATATTTTCATAGGGAGCTGCCGCTGACCATTATTGTGACATGCCTTCTGCATTGCTTTCCTAGTCTTACAAACAGGTTTTACGAAGCCACCCACACTTCTCAGCTGCCTCCTGAAACTAATGAGCGCACCCCTGAGCTGGATGACTCGCCCTGGGGTGTGTCTCTAATCCATGGAGCTGCGTTAATTAGACCTGGGGACCAAAGCTGTGCCAGTGGCCTCATTAGCGCCACTGAACTAGCCGGGCACGGCCTCCCTGCACGAGGCACTTGCAGTAAATGCACCTGGGAGGTGTGCTCCTGTGACCTCCCGCCTGTGGTGCACATACGCGTCCTCCTTCCCTTGGGGCTGCTTGGACTTGATGACTACACAGGATGACATGAGACCCCACAGTGGCCGGGTCATCTGGAAGGGCCTGGAACCCGAGTTCCTAACATGTTCATGTTGGAAGCAGCATGACTGGCAGGGAGAGCGCAGGCCCTGCACTGAGACCAGCCTGTATTTAGGTTCATCACTGGACCAGAGATTTTGGATGTTTTTACATAACCTCTGTATCCCTTGAGGTTCCTCGTCAGCACATTGAGGGTAACAGTGCCTTCCTGCTTCACAAGTTGGATTTGGGTTTGTCTAGCCGAGCACCCAGCACAGGTGTGCACGGAGTCGGTACTTAACTGATGGTGGCTAATTTTATTATAGTTGTCATCGTGATTATTACAGAATCAGTTCTGTCCCAGTGTAGTCATCCATTTGACATACATTTTGGGGGGTATGTATAACTTGCTGAGCAGTGTTCCCTGCGCTGGGGTACAGCCACGAGCAAGATAAACAAGGTTCCTATCTCGGGAAGCTTACACGAACATCTTCATTTACCCCTTCTTTCATCATTTGCTTCTCAATTTATTAACTTCTTCTCCCCCCACTTCGTTTCCCTTTCCTAGTGTCCCCTTATCCTCGACCAAAACCTGCCATCTCCTCAGCAGTTTTACCCGGTTAACATCCCAGAGCCCAGGAACAACTGTATCTGCAGTTCCTCTCGCCCACCCGCAGGCCCACAGCAGCTGGCCTGTACTTGCTCCGGCAAGCGGTGCCCACACTGCCACCTCGGGGTGTCCCAGGTGCTGCAGCAGTTTCTTCCACCGACTATCCCCACCAGTTTTTGCAGCCAGAAGTTGTAGGGACTTATCTTCCTGGCACTGGAACCCTGAGCTGAGGGGCCTGGTCTGGGGCTGGGCCTCCTCACTCCCAAGACATCCCTTCCGAATTTCACGTGGGTGAGGGACCAGCCCATTCTGCATCTGCACGCCTCCTACCAGTCTGGATAGATGTGGTTTCTTTAATTCCATAGTTGTCAGACTTCCATTCAACTTAACTTCTGACAGTTCTGAGTGATGGTATTTCTATGCTTTAGTTGTAATTTTGATGTGGTTGTGTGAAGAAGTGAGCCTTGTCTGCCTGTGCCGCCATCTTGACGGGAAGTTAGATGAAGTTCTTATCACTGAATGTTCTTTACTTGGATTGGAAACAGACTCTGAAACACATCCATGGAATTGGCCGTCAGCTGTGGACCGCTGTTCAGGCACCACTGGTAACAAAGTCTTTATTTGAGGGTGTTCACTGATGGCCACTTCCCATCTCAGTTCTGTCTTGAATAGATAGGTGTCTGCAGTTGCCAAATCGTCACTGGCCAGATGAAGAATGGCTGCTCCTGGGGCAGAGGTGGCAAAGCAGGTGACTGTGGGCTAAGGGCTGGGTTCCAGCTTCCAGATTCTGAGCTGCTGCTCCCTGTGCACGTGCTTCCCAGGTCAGCGAGGAGGGTTTCAGAGGGACTGAGTGGGGACCCGCACTGTAAAGTGCGTGCCGCCAGGATGCCTTCTGTTGCTACAAAGAAAAATCTTTCCTTTATGGAACCGGTTCAGCATATGAGAGTATTCCCTAGATAATGAAACTATTTCTAGTCCTACTCATTATGGACCAGGAAAAGTTGTCATCAGGTGTGATGGGCTGTTTTATATGATCGTGAGATTGAGGAGTCTGTTCTCTTTAGAATGATCTCGCTCTGTAACAGTGACAGCAGAATGCAGGCAAGCCTTTTTGGGATTGACCTCTGTCCTCTACCCCCAGGTCATGGTGTGGCTGTGAATCTCAGAAAACTTAGGGTAAGGCCTGGAAGTGGAACTATGGGGAAGGCCCCTGTGGCTCTTGGTTTCTTTGTTATCTCTGTGGTTGCTTTTACTTTTCCTCTCATTTCATAGTTATCTGTATGCTTGGTCTGTCTTCCCTATTGAACTACGAGTTCACTGAGAAAAGGGAACGTGTCATGTGTATATTTGAGTCATCCACTCGTACCTAGCACAGGAAGCAGTAAATCAATATCAAAGAAGGGAAAAAGGAAAGCAGGCAGGTGGGTAGGCTCTGGTTGGAGGAAGGGAGGATGTGGAATTCACCCTGGGTTGTACAGTACAGCCCTGACTGTGCAGCCACTTAACAATAATTGCTAATACAGGGTGTGGGCTGAGAAAGGAAAGGGACCTCGTGCTGACCAAGATTTTCCTAAGTGACTCTGAAGGAAGCTCTCATTAGAAACTTCAGAGCGAGGTAAGAAAAACCTGCCAGCCAATTGCCAGCCTCGCTTCTCAGCCCATTTTGACCAAATGGTGAAAGGGACAAATGGAGGGGTGTGAGGAGCCCCTGCTCTTGCACCTGTGCTCTGCTCACAGCCCCCCACGCTAGAGCTTCAGCCTCCATGGCAGCAAGGACGCCACACAGTCTTTGGAAGCCGGTATTATATGGTGGGAAGTGCTTCTGTGATCTCTAAGGGCCAGTGGGCAGGTCGGATGCAGCGAACTGACTTCCAGATTCTTACAGATAAAGTTAAGCAAAGCAGATTTTAATCAATTGTTGATACATCTCACCATCTCTTGCCAGCCTTTAGCCCAGCGAGAATCATAGTCAACCAGAATAAGCATCACAGAAATAAAAAAAAAAAGTTTTTTATAAAACCAAACGCATTAAGCCAAATACTTAATAGCTCATCTTAAACAAGAATGTAGCAGTTTAAGCTTGAATGTCACGTGCGCAGTGGGGGAACAGAGAGGAAGAGGGAGAGCTGCGTGAAGCAGACCTTCTTCTTAGTTTGAAATGGTTCCCACTGGTATTCAAGTGCGCAGGCCAATGCACATAGACGAGTCTTCACGTGACCTCATCCTCCAATAATGCATTCTTTATATATTTAGAAACACCTCTTATAGCAAAGAAAAAGGACAGTTCACACACACAAACCAAGATACAAATAGTAATATTTTAAAAAATTAAAAATTCTCAGCTTCATTAATAATCAAAATGTGTTAGCAAAGTAATAAGGTACTATTTTTTTCTTCAAGTCCATGTAGCTTATTTTAATGATAACATTTGACATTACTGAGACCGCTTTAAGATTCTGCATTGATATATGACTGGTGAAAGAGGTAATTGTTACAAATCTGGAAAACCATTTGAAAGCATGAAACAAAAGTCTTTCAAATGTCCCTGAGCTTTAAAATTTAAAAGGCTGAAAGGAAATGTAATAAAATCTTACTAGTAGTTATGTCACCCATGGAAAGTCTGTGCGCCTGTCCCAAGAAGATGGGAGACCTAATCCTCAAGTCCATTTTAAGAAAGTACAGAGTTTAGGCTTCTTTTATGTCAAAGGAAGGAAAAATAGTAGGAGCAAGAAGTGATTGACGGCCACAGACATCTGGACACCAGCAGGGGCCAGAGGAAGGTTGTGCTCAGTGTGTTGGCCCTAGTTAATGTGAGTTTGTATCTTTGATAAACAATGCATCCTTCCCTTACCTTAATTAGCGTGTCTGTGTGCAAGAAGCTCTTCACCTGAAGGCGAAGGGAACAAAGCTGGTGTGAACAGGATGGAGTCAGAGAGGCCAGTACTTCACTCTGTTACATTTATTTCAAATGTTATGTTGCACATTTAGAGTCAGAGGGAAAAATAAACAGCTGTAATTTATTAATGTTCATAGCCTTTGTTCTAACAATCTCCAAATATATCATTAGAAAGTAATCAGAAATGTAAGCAAAATTTTATATGTAATAATGCACATAGCAGTTATTTATAAATAGTGAACAATTGGAAACAAGCTAAACATTAGAAGAATATCTAAATAAACTTGTGTAGCCATGTGATGAAATTTTTTAAGCCATGAAAACTTATCGTTACAAACTTTTTGTTGTCAAACAAAAACTTATAAGCATGTAATATTATATCCAAACTGCGGTCACAGCTTTGAAATTGAAACCTGCATAACAACAAAGTAGAAGAAAATATACCAAAACGATTAATTCTAGGTGCTTTAGTTTTTACTTCTTTCAGCTTTTCTGTGCTTTCTGACTTAATTTCAATGAGCATATATTGCTTGATAATCAAGGAACAATTGAGAGAAAAAACGATTACTTTCCATGGCCCGATGAATCAGTTAACATATTTATACACAGAGAAGGGATTAGTTTTTTCCCAAAATAGCTGAGTGCTTTTCACCATGAGGATATCCAGTTGGCCAAAATACACTTTTGGAGTTGAGTGGGGATCACTGTGGGATTACTACTCCATCATATTAAACAGCACAGCATCGGTACGTCCAGGAGCTGACTGCTGAAAAGCCCAGAGATACTTCATTTAAAATTCTGTGGCTGGGTATAGACAATTTATTTACTCCCAAGAAATCCATGATAGGTGATCAGTAAAAAGAGAAAAACTTAAGATAGTAAAAAGACTACTAAGGATAGAAACCATGAAATGTAATAAAGTACAGTATTCCCTCGCTGATCACGGGTGTTACATTCTAGACACCCCCCCGTGAAGTAGGAACCTTACATTTATTCTACACTCTTAAACCTACGTAACTTTAACAACATACGTATAACAATACCACAAAATCCCGCAATATAGCGAAAAATCCGTGGTAAATAATTAAATATAATATTTTTTTAAATCCCGCAATACAGTGAGGCCACGATAAGTGGACTGCGATATAGAGAGGGACTACTATATTGGTAATAAAGTATATAAGGAAAATTAACTTCTGACAATTAAAATTCTTATTGTATATGCATTACAAATATGTGATTTTTTTAAAAAATTTTATTTATTTACTTTTAGAGAGAGGGGAAGGGAGGGAGAAAGAGAGGGAGAGAAACAGCAATGTACAAGAGATACCTTAATTGGCTGCCTCTCACACATCCCCAACTGGGGACCTGGCCCACAACCCAGTCATGTGCCCTGACTGGGAATCAAACCAGCGACCTCTGTTCACAGGCCAGCGCTCAAGCTACTGAGCCACACCAGCCAGGGCACAAATATGTAATTTTTTCTTTAAATTTTTTTTAACAATTTTATTTATTTATTTATTTATTTATTTATTTTTAGAGAAAGGGGAAAGGAGAAAGAGAGGTAGAGAAACATCACTGTGTGATTGCCTCTCACACGCCCCCAGCTGGGGACCTGACATGCAACCGAGTCCTGTGCTCTGATTGGGAATCGAACCAGCGACACTTGGCTCGCAGGCCGACGCTCAATCCACTGAGCCACTGCAGCCAGGGCTTCTTTAAATTTTTTATACCACCTTTTATTTAAGGAACTTCCCAACTCAAGGTCACACTCAGTTATTTAGAAGCGCCTGAAGGACAATTTGGTTCATAATAAAGTGAAGACTCATAATTGAGTGGCCTTGGGCCACTAAACCTTAGTTTATTATTCCATATAAAAAGGAAATAATACCTGACCAGCTTGAGGTGCAAATTAAAATTGTGTGTGTTCACGCATACACGAGGGACTTAGTAAACACATGAAGATAATACAAAGAGTTAACAATTACTGGTTTTCCATACTGGGCACTGTACATATGCTAACTCATATAGACCTGACAACTACTGTAGAAGGTGGGTTCTATTATCCTCATTTTACAGCTGAAGAAACCAAGGCACAGAGAGGCTGGTACTTTGCTCACTGTCGCAGCTAATTAGCAGTGGACAGGCACCAGGGGATCCAGCTCCAGAGTCCTCACCCCACTGCGTCTTGCACAGAAGGTTCTGCCTCTCAGATAGAAGGCACCAGTTTTACTCAGTGCAGAAGGGATGATATTTAGAACAGAAGCACATTTTAAAATAGAAAATGAGAGGGGCAGCAGAGAGGGGCCTTGTCAATGACCTCCATTTCCTCTCATCTCCCTGGGAGTTTGTTCTCTAGCCAAAGCAGTGAGAACTGGGGAGGAAGCCTTTTTTCCCTGGAAAAGGATGGACATTCCTGGGCTCTGATGCCCAACAACGAGCCCTTGCATGGAGAGTCATTTGTTTGCTGTTTTGAACCACAGGTGTGAGCCTGTGATGATAGCAGCACATTATTTGCCGTTCATCCTGCAGTGAAAAGCACTGACATAATGTGCTTCTATAAAAGTGTGAAGTAAAACGCTTTGACTCAAACTTTGAAGGACATTCTTCACTTCAGGGAGCAACGTCTTTTTTTTTCCGTGTTGCTCCATCTTAAACTACATGTTAACCATCTAGTGCCCAATGTTATTTTCTAGTCTGGTCGTGCTTGGCAATAAATTGTTTCTACCGAGCCTTGGCCCTCAAAGGTTAGACCTTGCTCTTGAGATCAGGGCCCTGCCTCAGGGTGTTTCTTTTCGCTGTCCCACAGCTGTCCATACAACTGAACTGTCAGAAGCCAGCCCAGAGGTCAGCAAACTAGCCCACAGGCCCAGTCTGGCCACCACCAAGAGGGTTTTGCAATTTTAAATGGTTGGGGGCAGTGGGGAATCAAAAGAAGGATACTATTTTGTGATACCTGAACGTTATATAAAATTTAAATCCATCACCCACAAGGGAAATTTTGTGGGACCACACGATGCCCATTCGCTCCCATCCACACCGCTGTGGCCCAGTTGAGTAGCTGCAACCCGGACTGTGTGGTCCGCAAAGCTGCAATAGTTACTGTCTGGCCCTTTACAGAAAAACTCGGCTGACCCCTGACTTGTTGCAACAGCGCATTTCAGGCTCCATCCGGTCGGGCAGCTTTTTACTGAGGTGGGTTAAGACTACCCGGCTCACTTCTTTCACTGAATGTCTCTACTGCTGAGACCTCGGTTTTAGCGTTTTGTCCCGCAAGTCACTAACCATCTGTACATTCATCGTCGTTAAACTGAACCATTTTATTCTGAAGCTGCCTTAATTAGAGTGATTTCCCTGCAATATTTGTCGGTAAAATATTTGAAGTCTCTGGGAGCACGTTGTAAAAGAAAGAAACATTAAGGGAACCTATAAATAAGGAATTTGGAGTAATTCACTTTCTGACAAACCCAAACATGTGATTTTCCTGTTTTTCCCTTCTTTTAATTCTGTGGTCTCAATATTAGATTTGCTATTGTTCATTTTTTTCTCTGGAGGTCAGGAATTAGTTACTGATTGCTAAAAGCTGATCTTAAAATGTAGTTAAAACTTTTTATAGCCACAAGCCCCATGTCTGCCCAGTTCCTAATGGACTTACGTGAGCTGAAGTTAACCCATAAGTAGCATTTCATCACCTGCATGAGTTGCAGCAACCGCTCAGTCCCAGGATGGTTTCCTCCACCCCCGGGGAGCCCTTCGGGAGCCCGTCACGCATCCACTCGGAGCACACACTTGTTGAGTGCCCACAATGCACTAGGCCTTGACGCTGTGCCCGGTCCCCATCTCAGAGCACCTACAGTCTGTTTCAGGGAACAGCTATAAAGAAACAACTATGTTCGCCCTGACGAGTATGGCTCAGTTGGTTGGGTGGCATCCTGCAAAGTGAAAGGTTGTCAGTTTGATTCCTGGTCAGAGGACCTGCCTGGGTTGTGGGTTGGGTCCCTGGTCAGGGCACATACAAGAGGCAAATGATTGATATTTCTCTTCTGCAGTGATGTTTCTCTTCCTCTCTTTCTCCCTCCCTTTTCCTCTCTCCAAAAATAAATAAATAAAATCTTTTAAAAAATAGAAGCAACTGTGTTAGAGTTAATATATATATGTGTATATATATATATATACACATATATATATGTAGGTAGAGAAATATATATATATATATATATGTAGGTAGAGAAAGGTTCTTAAAAATGAGCTAGAGAGTTCCATGGGAACACAGAAGAAGGCTTTACAGAACAGTTGGTCTTTGAATTGTCTGTCCTTCCCATAGATAACCATGTGCATCTACCATGGGTAAGGTCCTGTGTTACATAGATCACAGCCCCTGGCCTCCTGGAGCTTATACTGAAATAGGGCAAACACACAAAACCAAGTCCACAAATGAACAGAAGGAGTTCTCTATTGTAGTAAGTGCTAAGGAGAAATAAACAAGGTTCTAGAAGAGAGAATTGAAGAAGGTGGCTTATTTTGGACAGACTGGTCAGAGAAGACCAAATGAAGAGATACATTTAAGATTTGAAAGATGAAAAGGAGCTAGTTCTGGGAAGACCAGTCCAGGCAGAAAACGGCTGATGCAAAGGCCCTGAGGCAGATAAGGGCCTTTGGAATTGAAAGAAGACTAGAAATTGAAGTATGGGGACTTAACCAAGCCTGCAACTGCAGTGGAGAGGACGGAGGGGCATGTCTGTGCAGGCAGAGGTTTGAAACAAGTCTTGCGGGTGGACGCACATGTGACTGGGGAGACCCCACACTTGGGACTCCAGTCAGGAAGAGCAGGCAGGAAGGAGGAGCCAGACTGTGACAGGCCTCGCAGACCAGGCAAAGGGATTTGGGTTTTGTCCTGTGAACAACAGGCAGCCAAACAGAGGGGAATTTTGTGCTTCTAATTTAAAATATTTTTGATAACAAAAACAACTCTATATGTAGAAATTTTGGATGTAGAAATTTTGGAAAATGAACACAAGGACATTGAAAAACCTGTAAGCACACTTTCGAACCATTGTTAAAATTGTTATATCTCCTTTGAATACAGATATATATCATTTTCTAAAAGTGAGATTTTTAAATACTTATTTTACAATTGCTGTTTCCCTTAACAATTTAGAGCAAACATTCTGAAAATGTCCTGTGCCACTAAGTATTCTTTTCCAGAACAACTTTTAATACCTTTATGGTATTTTATACTAAAAATAAACTAAAGTGTTTTTATTTTTATTGTTTAATTGGCAACCTTTATTGTTGAGCATCTAGAATGTTTCCAGTTTTCAGTATTATAAGCGATGCTGTAACACCTGTCCTTAGAGGGATGATTTATTCATATCCATGATTGCTTCCCTAGGAATTCCTAGAAATGGAATTGTGGGGTCAAAGGGTATGTATTGTTCAAGACTTCTTACACATATTTCCTGATTAGCTGTCTAAGTACAAGCGTGCCTCAAGTACCAAATCACTCATTCAGCCCTGGATTTAACTTGTCAATTTGACAGAGGAAAGACTTTGACATCCATTGTTTTCATCTACATTTCTTAAATGAAACAGCCCTTTCTCCCATGATCTACTTGTCATCTGTCCATAAGTTGTGAATGGTTCATATCCTTTGCCTCTAATTTTTGGTGCCTTCATCATCTGGTTACTAATCTGTAAGAGTGCTTTATATAGTAGAACCATTAACCCTAATATATGTTGCAAATATTTTCCCAGTTCATATTTTTAAATTGCATTATTTTTTTCTACAGAAGTCAAATATGCCTTTTCCTTTAGGTGTTGAATGAATGCTTTAAAAAGTCTGACCCATCCAAAACTGGATAATATTCACTTATATTGCCTTCTCATTCTGAAATAGTGTTGTCTTATAAATGTTAATAATTTATCATCTTTAATCAAACCTCTGTATTAAGAAGATAACTTCAGAATTGTGGAGGTTTCAGAGGGACTGGGACCGGTACCAGGGAGACCAGTTAACTAGTGTAGCCGTTGGCCAAGAGGGATGTGGTCATGCCAGGGAGTCTCACCTTTTCCTGCACCCACACGGTCCAGTTGCACAGCACATGCCATTGTCGGCGACATCTCTCGTTACAGGCAGTGGTTCTCAGGTCAGGGCAGTGGAAGAACTCCGGGCTCGGCTGAGAATCCCTGGTGGAGATTTAAAGGAAAAGATATCTTTCACAGAGGTTTATGAGGCGTGCTGGCAGGGTCAGCAACTGAACGGCTCTAGGTGTGATGAGCAAAGTAACCCGTGACTCGGGTTTCCATTTGGGTGACAGGTTTGTCGTGGTTCATTAACCTAGACTGTAAAGACTGGCAGAGACGGAGCTGCAGGAAGGAGGAAGAGGCGCGGAAGGTGATGTAGACAGCGGAGGACTTACTCGTTCTGAAAGGCTGTAGTCAGTTCAGGTTGAGAGACCCATGCAGGGAGGATGGGTGTCTGAAGCCCCGAGGGTGGAAGCCAGCTGTCTAAAGGAAGCTGAAGCGGTAGGAGTGAGTGATCCATGTGTGGAGAAGAACAAGAAAAACTGGCCAAGAAGGGACTCTGGGGAACACAAAAATTCACGGGGTGGCAGTGAAGGGGTGTTGAAGAGGAAAAATAAGCAGAGGAGCTAAGAAGAAATTGTCAAAGTAGAACCAGAGTACAGGGCTACCAAGAGAAAAAGCATTTCAAGGATAGAGCATGATCTCTAGCTTTGGAACTCTCTAGCACGATACCTGGGTTCTTTGCTGTGAAAACCTACCTCTTCTTTCAGCTACTGCTAGACGACTCCTTGTTTTGATCTATCAGATCCATTCACAGCTCCTTATAGCTGTACATACCACTTCCTCTGCCCACAGTGACTGGCCCCCCTCTCTACCTGGAAAGCCACTTATCTTTCAAAAGCTACCTCAGGTGTCACCTCCTCTGTGAAGGTTGCCCTGTCCATCCCTCCCCAGAGTTGTGCCATTTATTCCAGGAGATCCCACAGCACGGTAGTCCTTACTTCTAGGCAAGTGTATCACCTTGTGTGGTAGTTACCTACTTACCAGTGCTTTGCAGCCCTTTCTCAGGGAATTTCCCTACGTGACAGAAAAGGACCCTCAGCATTCACTGGGTCCGTGTCCTGGCATGTTTCTTCTAAAGTCTTGTGTTTATTTTAACAATCGATGCTATTTTTCATTCTGCCATTCTAAATGTCAGTTCTAATGTGATTAAGTGTTAAAGGTTTCCAGTTACTTACATAGGGTAAAGCTGATTCTCTGGGAATATGCCCCGTGTTTGCTCCACAGCTTCACTTTCTCTAGCACACTGCCGCGTAGCCAAGGAAACTGAACCCAAGCTTAAGAAACTTAAGTTTATGCATGTATCTCTCACCAGATCAAGAGCACTTCTACTACGAAGACTGTGTCTTCTTTAATACCGTATTCCCAGTGCCCAGCACAGTACCCAGTACATAGAAGGCATCGATATATACTTACAGAAGCAAAGGAAGGAGGCAGGAAGGAAGAGGATGGAAGAACAGATGGATGCGGGGGGAGGGGGTGGATGATGAATGGATGGGTGGGTGGGTGGGTGGGTAGATGGATGGGCGGACAGATTATAAAGGTTAAAGCGTAAGCAGTACAGAAGTAAAGATAATTCATATAAAGTCTTAAGGAGCTTAGCTGTAAGGCGTGATGAGAAAGCAGTAGCTAGAAGGACACTGGCATTATGGATAGTTTATTTAAATTTGGGAGCATTTTGTGGCTAGTGGGGAGAAAAGAAAGGATGGGGTGTTTAGTCTTCTATTTATTGGGGGTGACTTGAACATGCTTATAGGCTGAGGAAAAAGCAGCTAGCTAGTGGAGGAGAGGCTGAAAATATTCATTCAACTCACTCAAATATTTATTGAGTACCAGCAGTGTGTCAGGCACTGTACCAAGGAGGGAGCAAGACAAAGTTTCTGTGCCAGGGCTTTTATCCTAGTGAGAATACCAGGGGGGGTGGGGGGATAATGGGCTTTCATCCAAGAGAAGGTAGAACTACATACTAATTGCCCTTTCTTAGGAAGAGCAAAATATTACAGTGTTTGCCTAGGTCACACATAATTATGAGATAAGACTGCTGGAGAAACCCACATGCATTCCAGTGCTTCCTCGATATGGTTGTGTGTGTGCGTCTCACACGGAGAAGGCGTAAGAGTGAGGCTGGACGTGTCCCGCATACATTTGCCAAAAACATTTCTTCCCAGTGATTCAGACAAGGTGCTGCTTTCAGGCTACAGAAGTAGAACAAAGGCAGAAAAAGACATGGTTGAGTCTCTGTCTAGCCAGTTAGCCTAAGTTTTTCTGGTTTTTAGTAAGTGACTCATTTCCCTTTTGTGCGGTTTCTTTAACATATTCTACATAAGACTAGCTGCTACATACGAATGGAAATAATATGTGATCTGGGCATGGGCTGTGTATTGATTTTTAACCTACTTCATAATTACATTAATGTTCATTCTGAATCCTACAGTTTCAATCATTTCACAGGCCACCCCCAGATATTGGCAGCTCCGCTCTGTGTTTAGTTATGGTGAATAAAATATTTTCAATGTCAGAAAGTGTAGAAGATCTCATTTGTAACTGTGTATTAATTCTGTTTCACAGATAGTATTAAGAAATGGCTATGAATTGTATGAAAAGATTATTTTAAAATTACTTTTACGACACCTGTTTCTTTTATTGTAGACTATCCCCAAATACTTCTTAGAAGTAGGTATAGTCACAAGTATCTTTTTAATTACTTAGAAAAAATATCTATAAAGACTAAATATGTTAGACCCTGAGTTTGTGATCTACTCGTTTTTAATGATGCAGTATTAGAGGCCTTACTAGTTTTCTGTGATAACTGGAAAATTTTGCTTTAATCTTTGCAACAGGTTAGATCAGGAGACAGTGAACACATACACATACACACACACAAATCACACCTCTGCACTAGTAAACATTTTTTATATTGAATATTGCTTTAACCACTGCTGAAAGCTTGGAAAATCCTTTTGTTTCCATGGTACTTGTAAAGAGACTTGATATAACATAGATACGAACTTTAAATTAAATTATTTATATTTAAGTATTCGCTGTCATAGATTCCTGAGTGAGTCACATTTTGGGGCACTTGATACTTTTCCCATGGTTTTGCACTCTGCACTTTCACCTCACAGTACTCCTGTTACGGCAGGCAGTGAACAGTACCCCCCGTGTGACAGATGAGGGAAGTGAGGTGTTTGAATTAATGAGGCTTGGCCCTGGCCAGGTGTCTGGGTTGGGTGGAGCATCGTCCCATCCACCAAAAGGTTGTGGGCTTGATTCCCAGTCAGGGCACTTGCCTAGGTTGTGGGTTCGATGCCCGGTTGGGTTGTGTACAGGAGGCAGCCAATCAATGCCTCTCTCTCCCCCTCCTCCCCCACTTCCTTTCTCTCTAAAATCAGTAAAGATATCCTTGGGTGAGGATTAATTTAACGAAGAGAGAGACTTGCCCCAAGTTGCACAGATAACAGACGTCTGCATATATCACAAACCTTGCCACCAAAGAGTGTATATATAGTCTCGGGAAGAGGCAAGTGAGCATTTATAGGAGTAAACCTCATTCCTATAAGCAGAAAGAAATTTCCTTAGCACCGCTCCACACAGAGCTTCATGACGTCGGAAGGACAGTGCTGTGCTCTTCCTGTGGCCCAGAGACCACTCCTCACTGCCCATGTTTAAATGTTAGTGTTTATGGTTGTAACAGACAGGCATGCATTTTGTGTATGTGTGTGGTGATAACAAAAAGTCAGCCATCATTTGAGTCTCATTCAAAAGGGCAGCTTCCCACTGGCCCTGGAGAACAGGTCTTTCAGGCACCTGCTGAGATCCTGTTGTTGAGCTCAGATCCTGCCCTGGCCCTAGCCGCTTCTTGCTGGGCCCCTTTCTCTTTTCCCTCTGCTCCCATTTATACCTGGATATTCTAGGGGACAGACTTTTGGCCAGAACACATTTCCTCAGCTTAGGGCCCAGTGGAGGCCCCAATGGTGATTATTCTATATTCACATTACAAACAGAGTAAGAGGAGCTTTTCAGCACGGCCGTCCACACACAGACTGTACATTCCCCATCACTAGAGATGCACCAGCCGAGACCCGATGATCATTTGGGATGTCCTAGAAAGTGCTGATTGGTTGGAAAGGAGAATCATGAAAGACTTTTCTTAATCCGAGCATCTGTGATTCTAGGGCAGCAGAAGTCGCCTGTATGCCCATGGACACAGGCAGTGTGACATGGGACACCTCCGCAGTGTGGAAAAGCATGGCATTTATTTGATTTACCTAATTGCTTTGAGCTGCACATTCCTTGACTGTAAAATTGGGATAAAAATACTTGCCTCATGGGATTTTCGTGTAGATTAATTTAAATCGTGAAACAGAATGTGAATGCCTGGTACAGGTCTGTCAGGTGCTAAGTAACCGGAGGCTGTGGTTAAAGATTCACTGCATACCAGGTGCCACGACATGTACAGAAAAGACTTGACTGCTGCTGTGGGTGGGTTCTTCCTTTAGGTGACTTGGTCAGCCTTCAGTGATGGACCTCAGCAATAGTCTAGGTCGTCAGCGGCGGCAGCCGTCCGTCTCGAGAGACGATGGTGTAGCTTCTTAAGAGTCTATCTGCACCGCCGAGAATGGCTGTGCAGTCCGACTCGGGAGTGACACGGTATCTGTCTCCTCCCGTGTTGAATCGACATCTTGCGATGACGCTGGAGTGTCCTCTCCAGTGGAGCTGAAGCTACAGAACCTGGGCAGGGTGATATGGAGGGTCTGCTGTTGCCCATGCAGCAGACCCCCCCTCTCTTCGCAGCTGAAGGATCCAAGGGAAAGACGGAGTCAATACAGCTTGGGTTCAGGTGCGCCGCAGGAGTTGCCGGTGTTGACTACAACGTCAAACCGCCTTAGGGACTCTGGCTCCGGATTTTCTGTTGGGGTTTACTCCCTTAGCCTTTCCCCTGAAGAGGTATGCCGCAAGGCAGCGGAGGTTTTTTGGAATCAGAGTTTTCCTTCTCTGATGTGCCCTGACTGGAAGATCGAACCAGCGACACTTAGCTCGCAGGCCGACGCTCAATCCACTGAGCCAAACCAGCCAGGGTCCAATAGTCTAGGTAATACTAACAAAATAAGCAAATATCACTTTGAACTTGCATTTGGGCATTAATAATCTACCCTAAGGTTTCATAGGATATGAACTAGAACAGAATGTGGAGTGCTTTCTTGGGGTCCCTCCTCAAAGGCAGGAGAACTCATTTATCTATATGTGGAAGTACAGAGATTTGGGGAAGCAGTAGGTTCTCTTTAAACAGAATCCCTGACAGTTATCCTCAAAGATCCTTTGTCTGCTCCTCTAGGAACGGTGCTGGAAAGCAGCCAGTGTGCAGGAATTAAAAAGGCAACTGGTACAGAACAGAAATGTGTGCTAAAAATACTAAAACCAACAAGGACTCATCTGCGAGCAGAATAGACCCTGTATGCCCCCTGCTCTGGACTTGCTCCGTGCTGTGATGACTCTGTGTTATTTGGGGATGACAGTAATTACAGAGCCAGAGTGCTCCTCAGCAGAGACAGACAGAGCTCTGAGCAGTGGGATGGTTTCCATGGCAATAGCATCAGCATCTGAATGACTTCCTGTCACAACAAGTTGGTGATTTAATGAGTTCATTACTAAATTCCAAAGGAAAACCGAGAATGGATGAGCTACTTACTGTTCAGCCCTCAAAGTGCCTCAATCCACAGTGGCCAGCCTTCTGTCCATGGATACCTGCTCAAGGCCTGGACACGGGCAGCCTATGGGATCTGGGGTGGGCGGATCCGGGGAGGGAATCCAACCGAATCTGAGCCATGTGGTCTGTGAAGGCCTCGGTGCCTGTTATTCTAGGAGTGAGAAAGAATCACATGAGTCTCCATGATAAGCTTGCCCTATTCAGACCTAACGAGATTCATAATCATAGCAACCTAGCCCAGGGCTTCAGATGCATTCCCCCAAGGAGCCCAAGTTCTTGAGGAAAAAAGCCTAGAAAAGTGACTTTAAATTCTATTTATCCGTTTTCCTCTGCGCTCCCCAAATCATGCAGCCCTGGCTTGGGTACCCCAGGATAGGGGACTCACTACTTTTGAGGGCCACGGGGCAGCTCACTGGCCTTATCACTGACTTGCTTATGCTATGGGGAGTATTTAGAAAATAGCCATTTCTTCTTGTCCTCACACCATTGGCTTGCTTTGAGCATTACCTCCTACAGGGTTTGCAAATGCATTTCCCATATGCTGCAAGGTGTAAACATCACGCTGTTCTGCTCTTTAGATGTCAATTCCCATTAAGTACACACATCTGAACATGCGCATCAGTAAAGTGTGAATAAACTGACGGGGCCACAGCCGAAATAAGGTTTGACCAGTGTCACAAGAGTGGCAGTGTGCCTGTCCTCTGTGTCACACTGTGAGAAGCAGACCGTGGGGCAGGTCTGCACATGTACACATGTAAGATGAGGCCCCAGAGCAGTCCTGCCAGGCTCCTGGGCCCCAGAGAAACAGAGAAGTTCTTTAACGTGACTAGCAAAAGGAAAAATCTTTTCTTTTCTCTAGGGGAGATTTTACAGTACTGCTGACACCACAAGAGTTCTTCTCTTTAGGGTCAGTGGGATTTTAGCGTGTGCACATGTTACTCTTTGTCTCTCTGCTAGGCCCTGAGCATAGAAAGGTGAATAACACACCAGGCAGACAGGCAACTGCAGCGAGAACGGTAAGTGCCATGACGGAAACATGGTGGCAGCTGTGGGAGCTCCCAGGAGGAACGGCTGGCCCAGTGGAAGGGCAGCGCAGTCTTCAGAGCCCTTACGGGAAACTTCCCAGAAGAGAGACAGCTGAGGAAACAGAGGGGTGCAAAGAAATTAGCCAGGGTGAAGAAGGCAGGGGAGAAAGAGAGCCTTTTCTAGCAAAAGCAGGCTGTGTGGACACCATCTCAGGGGACTAAGTATAGCTGCGCGTGACGGTGGGAGAGGTTGTGGAGAAGACTGCCCTGAAAAGAGGGTTAAAAGTGATGAAAAGGGGCCAAAGATGGGCCAGAGCCAAGTCCCAGGAGGCCTCAGATGCAGGATAGGTGATAAGAGCGAACACAAGTGTAGGGTATCTGCCAGGTACCGGGGACCGTGCTGAGGCTTTCTACACGCAAGTTCTCTCTTATCCATCTGCACCTCCTCTTGGAACTGATACTGGGCCCAAGACTCGCTGAGTCTATAGACTTGCTATCTGTATATAAAGAGCTTTATTGAGATATAATTCACGTGCCATACAGTTCATCCATGAAAATCAAACAATTCAGTGGTTTTTAATATGTTTAGAATTGTGTAATTTTCACCAGTCTACTTAGAACATTTTTGTCACCCCAAATAAAAACCCCATAGCCTTTGACAGACGCCCCCCCCCCCCAAGTTCCCTATAAACTACTACTCGACTCGTGGTCTGCTTTCCGTCGCTATAGATTCGCCTGTTCTGGACAAGTCATGTAATGGAACCATAGAGCGTGTGGTCCTCTGTGAGTCAGCTCAGTATTTTCAAGGTTCATCTAGGCCACGGCAGGTGTCCATAATTCTTTCCTTTTTATTGCCAAGTAACACTCTGTGATGTGAGTACATGCAGCATTCTGTTTTCCTGTTTGTCAGTTGATGAGCACTCAGGTTGCTTCTGCTTTTTGGGTATTATGAGTGGTGCTGCCATGAACATTCATGTGTAAGTTTTTATGTGGACCTGTTTTCATTCTTCTTGGGTATACATACACCTAGGAGAGAACTTGTGACGCCTGGTAATTCTATGTCTAATTTTGTGAGGAACTGCCAGACTGTTTCCCAATGCAGGTATACCATTTACTATTTCCACCAGCAATGTATGAGGGTTCCAACTTCTCTATTTCTTGCCAATAGTTGTTATTATTTGTCTTTTTTATTATAGCCATTTTAGCTGGTATGAAGTGGTATCTCAGTGTGGTTTTGATTTTCATTTTCATGTGCTTATTGGTTATTTTTATATCTTCTTTAAAGAAATGTTTATTTAGATCCTCTGCCAGTTTTTTAATTGTATCGTCTTTTTATTGAGTTCTAAGCGTTCTTTGTGTATTCTGGATACATGTTCCTTATCAGATATATGGTTTGCAGATCTTTTTCCTGTTCTGTGGCTTATTGTTTCACTTTCTTGATGGTGTTTTTTGAAGCACAAAAATTTGTAAATCTTCCCTGGCTGGGTTGCTCAGTTGGTTACAACATCATCCCAATGCACCAAGGTCACAGGTTTGATCCCTGGTCAGGGCATGGCAAGAATCAACCAATGAGTGCATAGATAAGTGGAACAACAAATCGATGTTTCTCTCTCACTCTTTTTCTCCCTCTCTCTCTATTCCTCTCTCTCTGCAATCAATAAATTGTTTTAAAAGTTTGTAATTCTGAAGTCCAATTTACCTATTCTATTTTTCTTTTGTTTCTTGTGCTTTGGTTTAGAGATTATGTTTTTAACCAATACATCACTTGAACTTGATCCTGGAAGTTATGGGGAATTACTGAAGGACTTCAGTTTGTAGAACGACTTAATATTTGTGTTCTTAAAAGAATCAAACTAATGCGTAGGTAGACTGATAACAGTTCCCAAAGATATGTCCATGTTCTAATCCCCAGAGCCAGTGAATGTTACTTACTTGGAGAAAAGGTCTTTGTGGAGACGATTAAATGAAGGTTCTTGCAATTCAGAGATTCTCCTGGGTTATCCAGGTGCGTCCTAAATGCCACCACAAGTGTGCGTGTAAGAGAAAGGCAGAGGGACGTTTGACGCACACAGAGGAGGCAACGGGCGGGGACTGGGGGTGGGGGGGGAGGCTGGAGGGGCGTCGGCACCAGGAACTGGCAGGGGCGAGGAAGCCCAGAGCCTCTGGAGGAGTGTGGCCTTTGCGACATCTTGATTTCAGTCTTCTGGCATCAGAGCTGTAAGATAATAAATTTCTGTTGTTTTAAGCCACCAAGTTTCTGGTAATTTGTTACAGCAGCTGCAAGGAACTACTACAACATGGTCGCTTCAAAAATGATTTTTAAAAAGTCAAACAGCAGAAAAGTTTAAAATAAAAAGATAAATAAACAACATGCTTATGCCGCTTTTTTTTTTTTTTTATCTAGCATGTTTAGACATTATCTGTTAACCTTTGACGATAAGGGATGATTTATTTAGCTGCCTTTGGTCACTCTCCCCCTCCCAGTTATTGTTATCTTTTTCATTATTGATGGTTTACTGTTTTTTAAACAATCACTTTATGAAAAATAGCAGATTTCACAAATATTCCTTTAACATTCTGTTACCACTGGCCATTGGAAAACATACCCGTGTGTGTGCTGATTGTCTAACGTAAACTGAAGCTGGGCTGCCAGGAAGAGCCTGCGCATCGGCAGCCTAGGATCAGAGGCAGAACACGTTTGGCGCGCCCAGGAAGGGTGTTCTTCGGCCCTATGAGCAGCCCTTCGCACAGCGCACTTCAGGTATAACCCCAGGAGGCAGCACCAGGAAGCACAGCAGCGCAACCTCTGCCTCCCGTTTCCCGACGAAGCCTTCGCCAGGCTCAGGCCCCCAGTCACCGTGAATTACAGCAAGTGAGGTTTACTAAAGGCAGGTCCGTGAAAAGAGTCATTGCGCTTGCCCTGAATTACTTTAATTCCTTACTGTGGAAGGTGACTCTGCTGCTGATTCAGCTGTGTCTTCAAACCACAAGGAAGCAACTGCGTTCCGTTTCAGCTGGTAGAAGTATTTGGAACATCTTGTGCGTCTGCCAGATGGGGTTTCTGTGTGGAAGTCAGTTCTTCTAACTCAGACAGAAGCCGAGCCAGACTAGAGTCACTAGCTGTTTTCTCTCGTCCTCAGGAAGTTCCTCTAACTCCCCGTGGAGCGCCAAATCCAAGCGAGCTCATTTCTCCTGCGTTCCCTGAACACGTTCCATCTGTTCAATTGAACATTCTGTTTCCAAATGCTTGAAGTTTTCCAGAGTGGAAATCATTCAGAAAGCTGAGGAGCCCCTTCTCCGTGCCCGGGACGCCTGAGACATCAGTGAGGGGAGCGCTGGATGGCCGTGGGCCGCGCACCTTTTCCGTCCCCGCCCTGAGGTTGCGTCCTCCTGCCCCGCTCTGTTTAACTTTGGTCGCTGTGCAGTTGACTGTGACCCCGGATTTGAAAACCCTGTGCTTTTTACTAACCGGAACGGTATTGGGAGGGGGGGCATTCACAACCTGAGCACAGTGGGCACTAGATACTTAAGGCTGCTCCGTTCACTTCTCCATTGTTCTGAGATCCCTGTTGTACACGGCCGCCTCCCTGTGCCCTGCGCAGGGCGGGCAGCCAGGTTCTCTTCCTCAGCCGCCGCGGCCTCGGAGCCTCGGAAGCCGGACGCCGCTGCCGCTGCAGCCCGCAGCTTGCGCGGTGTTGCCTCCTGGACAGGCACTGCCACACGTCCCTTTGCGCCCTACTGTTGGTTACTTTCACAACTCAAAAGACTGCATCATCACCTCGAAGGCGCCATCTATTTTTAAGATGCACCATTACTGGGAAGCACAACACCACCCATTAGACTTTTAAGATATCATCAAGAGCAAGGAGCATCCCAGTTTCAAAGATATTAAAAGCGAAAATTACAATTTAAAAAAAAAGTGAACTTTAGAATCCATGAAAAACAAAAAAATAATAATGCTCTAGCAACTTCAGTTGCCATCTCTTAACTCACCACTAAGTGGAATAAAGATATGTGCCACTGCCTGAACTTTTCACAACTGTAGCTTTGCTTTTACATTGTTAATATTTACATTGTTTTATATTTTGATTTGCTCTAAATCAGAAATCCATATCTAGCATTTACATTACTATAATTTTATAAGTTTTGTCTCTTTCAGAGTCAACAGTATATGAGGATTATTCTTTTTTTTTTTTAAAGATTTTATTTATTTATTTTTAGAGAGGAAAGGAGGGGGGAAGAGATGGAGACAAACATCAATATGTTGTTGCCTCTCACAAGCCCCCAACTGGGGACCCAGCCCACAACCCAGGCATGCGTCCTGACTGGGAATTGAACTGGCAACTCTTTGGTTCACAAGCCAGCGCTCAATCCACTGAGCCTTACCAGCCAGGGCTACATTTTCTTTCTAAAAATTCGTTATTTTCTCTTTGGACCCCTTTGAGGACCATCTGTTACAAGTACTGAGCTCTTTTGTTATGGCACAAGAACATCCATTACAATATGTAAATAAATACCTATGGCTATTTCAATAAAACTTTATTTACAAAATCAGGCTGTAAACCAGATTAGGCCCATGGGCCTTTAGTTTCCCATCCCTTGATCTAGAAGAATAAATTCTGATCCTCATCTCAGAATATAGTCAAGATTTCAATTTGAGAGGTTTTGAATAATTAAATTTAAATTACTGTGACATACCTGGGTCACACAAGATAATTTAATCACCTGAAAATCTGAAATCCTCAAGATGTGGTTAATATGGATTATCTTAGGACCCCAAGACGAGACAAGTCTGCTGAAGTTGCACTAGTGTGCATTTCTCTAGTCCTTGGGTGAATCAAGTAAGACAGAAGAGAGAAATGTCTTTCATCCAACTGCACATTTCTGGGTCAAAGGTGGCCTTTCAACTCTAAAAATAGAATTCTTTCCAACCTCCACTTCCTGCTGACAAGAAGTGTGACCCCCCTTCAAATCTGTAACTGTGAAAGGATGCAATTCATGGGACTTTATTTCAGACCACTGAAATGAAATCCTGGGTAATGAAGCTTAAAGGAGTCAGTAACAATTGTTGGAATATTGCCAGTGCTTAAGGGTGTCAAGTGGAAAATTCTACAGATCAGACCCAGATCAGATTGATCAGATTCCAAGAAACAGTTCAGACTTCAGAATGAAATACATACTGCATGATATTTTATTCTTCATCCTGTCATTTTCTTCCAATTCAAACGTAATTCTGTGAATAATAATTCTAATGGCATTCTCATAAATTCACATTCCCTTTAAAACTATCCATTTGAAAATCTAGGAAATTAAGCTAGCACATAAGTAAGATTCATCACTCCTTTAACCCAATCAGCCATATTTATGGTCCATTTTAATATCTAAACCAATAAGAACCCACTTGCTTTATTCAGCTGTAATAATAAAAGTCCCTTTAGAGTTTTTAATGATCTGATACAGTAGGATCTTCTTTTGTTTTCCCTCATCCAGTTATGACTGGGGATTTCTTGCTGGCTTGCCTCCTTCCAGACCTCAAAAATGACAGAATCAGAGTCTGTAGCTAGAGAGGCTCACAACTGTTCTCTGCTCTCTCCTCTCTCACTGTGTTCTGCCTTGACTCATGTCTTTGGGTCCAGACACTCTCCTCAGGAATAGAATTAAGTATGAGAAAGAAATCTGCCCTTCTCCCTCAAGTTGCTAGTCTTATTTCTGCAGGGAAAACAAGATCCTCAAAGATACTACCTAATTGTTATTGTGTTTTATATAAATATTATATAAGTGCAAGGTATTGTTTCTCTTCAGAGAGATTTGAAATCTTTGTTTCAGAAAACTATGTTTTTAAATTATTTGAATATATGCTTTGCAACACATGCTATGTGCTGGGTCATAAAGAGAAAACTTAATCAGTGATTATACGTAAATGAGCATAAGATGCTTTATTTTCAATTTTCTGCTTTAAAAATGACATATTTGTGTAAGCTGGAAGTGCGGTCTCGTTTTCCCAAAAGTATACCATTCTCTTCTAACATTGCTTATGGACTAAACTCCAAATTTAATTAAGACAGAAAAGAACCTTTAATGGAAATAACGTATATACTTGATTCCATGGGAAACACCCCCCTGTGTAAAATTCTCGGGCACACACAAAATGTCTCCTTTTACTTTGCAAAGACTGACCTATCACAAATGGCCACCAGATACAGCTGTATGGACTTAGCCGAATGAATTTCATTTTTTTTTCTGGAGAATGAAACATTTGTGTGTTCCCTCTGCTCATAGTTGGGCACACTGACTGACGAGGGGACACCTGTTGCTCCCTGTCAACTGAAGCACAGCAGCTGAGGCTTTGGAGAGTTGACCATATTTTAGTCACTCGGTTCCATTTCTTTGTGTGGCCCTCCAGCTGGTTGAACAATACCAAAGCATATGCCCATACCCATGGAGGGGCAGAGAGGAGAGAAGGGCGGGAGGATTTAGTCAGGAATGAAAACACATCCCAAAACCAAGGGCTTCGTATTAGCCCTAGCATTTGTCAGTGGAGCATCAGCAGAGACCTCCTCCTCCACCTTCTTCAGCTGCTTGTTTCACCCTTTGCAACCGATTGTTATGGGACTCACTGATAAGCTTCCAGATATCATACCAGTTAAGGATTTAAATGTTAAATAGACTGTTCACTGTTTACGCTGGCCCTCATATTACCTTGCCTAGGGATGGTCTTTAAAAACAAAATTCTTGGTTGTTTTTCTAATTATGAAAATAATTATTGCATGCTCATGGGGAAATTTTGGAAAACAGAAAAGTCTAAAGAAAAAATACCATCTCCTAGGACTTTGTCGCATAGTAATAACCGCTGCTCCTAGTTTAGTATCTGTGACGTTAGGACAGAGAGCAAGCGCCATGGCTTGATCTTCTTATCGAGCACACTGTGGACAATTGATTGCGCATAAACACTAAACTATGCAGCTGCTTAAAAAATTACATTTGTTGGACATTGTGCTAGTTTCCAGTTTTTTTTAATTGTATTTGTGCTGCACTGAGCATCCTGTAATAAATATTTGTTGGCATTTCTGATTATTTCCTTCGGATAAACTTTGACAAGGGCAGGGTGAAGGGGAAAGAGTGGCTTAGCAAACAGAAGAGCAATTATGAAAGCCAGGAGGTTCACAGGAAGCAGGCACAAGGAGGAACTGAAAAGGGCTGAGAGGGGCTGCAGCCCAGGACACTCTAGGCGGGCAGGGGGGAGGGAGAAGCAGGAACTGGAGAGGTAAGCAGGTCAGAGGCAATAGAAAGAATTCAGACTTTGTCCTGAGGGCAGCGAGGAACTAAAGGAGGGTTTCAAGCAGGAGATCAGATCTATAACTTACCTACTTATATTTTACGAAGATCATCTAGTTGCAGCTTGAAGAGTGGGTGGGAGGCAAGGAGACCAGAGAGGAAGCTGTAACTGATTGAGGGGAGATTCAGTGGAAGTCTGAACAGTGAAGTGGCAGTAAGGATGAAAAGAGAGAAGGAGGATTCGGAAGAGATTTAGAAGGTGACATCTACAGGACTTACTGATGGATGGCTGCCAACTGAGGGAGAAAAGGTAGAGTCAAGGAGGATCTGCAGGCCTCTGGCTTGAGCAGTTGGATGGGTGGTTGGACAGTGAATCCAAATGCCTCCCACCCATGTGAAGATGCCCAGAAGTCATTTGAATCTAAGGTTTGGGGTTCAGATGGACTCAGGATAGGGATGTGGGAGTTACCAGCATGTGGGAAATACCCGAAGACATCGAGGTAGAGGAGAGAGGAAGGGACAAGAAGAATGGTTAAAAAGTAGGAAGGCAAAAACTTGCTGGGCCATGGGAGCCCCAGTAGAGTGTGTTCTAAGGCCACGCCAGGTGCTGCCGGGAGCCAGGGAACAAGAACCAAGGCAAAGCACCAGCTATCAACTGAATTCAATGACTTGGAAAACCCAGGGCGGCAAGGTGCAATAATGAGGTCTGGGTTCTTAAAGAGGATAGCTCTTGTTCATTTTGTAACCACCAAGCAAAATAACCTTAGTGTAGATAAAGCTAAGTAAAACTGTTTTACACCCAATAATGGGAGTGGAGCCTCAGCCCTACTGAGGCAGAATGGGCATATTGATCTATGCACTCTTAAGATCTCATCAATTTTTAATAACCTCCTCCCAATGTATACTTCTTAGATTAATCCATATACTCCACTTATGGGAACTTCTTTGAAGGCCATGGGTCACCATAAGGTACCGGTACTACACTGTTTCATCCGTCACAATCTCTTTGATTTCTGAATTTGCGTCATTGCCCCATATGGAGCAGATGTAAACTTGCATAGTTTCAAAAAAGGCAGATCGTATCTGGTTGAACGATAAAAGAGAGATGAAGGGCAGGGAGGGAGTCACAGGGTTTACATTTTTATCATTCCTTTGTCTCTGACACTTGTCTTGGAGACCTGACTTGTCACCACTTGAATTGGAAGTTGTCGGTGGAATTCTCAGGATCCGTGTTGGAACCAGGGATGGTGCAGAGCAGGGCCTTGAGTGTTCTTTCCTGTGGGAGCCCCGTGGGTCAGGGGCCACTCCACAGCAGATCCGCTGTGTGGTGATGTGGTCTGTAGCCAGATAATGACACCGCCGTTAAGATCGAGTTTATGCTTAAAGTCAGTGACCTCTAAGAAAGTACCATTTTGCGATTCCTGATACTACTGGGGAAACGTGAGTTTTCCCTGTTTGATTAACAAACTATTAAAAATAATAACTGGTGCTTCATACCTGAGAAGCTTACATGTTGTCTCTTCACGTTTCCTCATTGTTGTCGCGCCTGTTTTGACTTCACTTCCCTTGCTGATCATGCCTGTCAGGTGTTGGGATAATCTCGCCAAACCTTCGTCGAGTCCTTCTCCTGGTTCTCATCATTATGCAGGCACATGGCCTTTTTCTTTGATTAATACAGAAGGTGGTTAATGCTGAGCCAGGTGTAGAAAATGGAAGATTAATATTTCTAAATGCTTAGCTGTGCTCCCTTGCCCCCTCTTTTTCAGGAAAAACAACAACCTTTGTACTCTTTTTTTCCAACAATATTCTTATTTGCCCTCATCAAGGTTATTTAGTGTTGCCAAGTAAGCTCGCTGTATAATCAGAACTCTTTCGGATGAAGTGACCAGATTAAACCCAAAATTGAATATCTTGGAAGGAACTCACAGAGGTGTAGGATCCTGGAGACTTAAGAGGCTGTATTTTTTTCTGCCCCTCATCAGTGTAATTTTTTCTATATTTCTTTATATTGTACATTATATCACGAGACTTAAGCACTAGAACCAAGGACTTCATCATAATCAAGACCCATTTTCTTCCCCCAGCGCGGCGCTCTGCCTGTTCCCCCAGCCTCTGTGTGTTGGCCTCATTCTGTCCTACCACAGGCCGCTTCTGTGCAGGGAAAACTTCGGCCATGGGCAGCTCCAGGCCTGCAGTACGCCAGCACAGCAACCTAAGGGAAAGGGAAAGCCTTTCGTACTTCAAAATATGTGAATCGCCAGGATAGCCTCTGATGACCTCACATGTCCCCTACCCAGGCTAAATAGCACCAAGGCCCGGGGACAGGGTCCAGAGGCCGTACCCGTCCATGAGGCTGGGGACTGTGGTCCCGTGGCAGGCAGCACTGCCCGTGGCTGTCATGGGGGTGGATCAGTTCTCCAAAGGGAATGAAGGCAGAGTCCTAAAGAAGGGGACAGACAGAAACCAATATAGACTGTACTCAATATCAAGATGTTCTTTTCTCTTGAATGATATCTCTCATTATTGTCCCAGAGTATTCTGATGAGTCACAACAAATTATATTCTTAGAATTAGACTAACAGACTGTTTTTTCTACCCTTTATCAGTGTAACTTTTCACATTTCCTTATGCTGTACATTATATTATGAGTTGTAATTATTATTTTTAAAGGTGCTTTCATATAATCTCATTTAATTCTTACAGTAATCTTGGCCATATGTTACTGTATTAAACCTACTTTACAGATGGACAGAAGGACCTAGGTTCTGTGACTTACCCAAGACCACAGAAACAGCATCGTTGGGGGCTTGATGAACACAGGTCTTCGCTGCTTTGCTGGCCTCTCTGGGCATCAGAGCTTTAGGTCTCTGTCACCTGTGTTTTGGTTTTGTTTGGGGCATGTTTTGTATTTATCTGTTTCTCCTTGGAAAACTGAGACTGCGCCATCTTCTTTTCCTGCAAACCCCAGTGAAACTTCCTCTAGCGCTGTGGGTGCTGTGACCGTTCATAAGTGAGGCTGACTGGTAATGACTCAAGGGTTTAAGACGCTATTGTCGGAGTTGGGCACAGCGGCTGCCTTTGAAGCCGTGTAGCCAGCGTGCAGCGAGAAGACTGTGTGGTTCCCTGTGTTTGTTCACACACTGGAAGTCACATAGCGCCTCCTCCACAGTAAGGAGCCTGGTCTCTGGAGAGCACCTTGGAATGCTGCCAAGGCTGTGAAGAGTCTTCTTCTGTCACTTGGGGGATTTCTCACCTCCTGTGCCCCTTCTCTGGCTTCCTTCTGACACAGCATAGAAACACTCCAGCATCTGAAGCCTGAAGCCATTCCATAAGCAAAAAGCACCTCTCCTACCCCAAAATGCCAGGAGCGCAAAGGCTGCACCCCAGCAGCCAACAGTTTAATGCCCCTACATTAATGCCTCTTTTCAATAATAAGTCACCACCCAAGATTATAACATTTATTCCTAGGAAAGAGTTTGGAAATGGAACAGGGAAAGAGCATTCTCTTACCCTTCCTCGTGGAGCGACTTTTTCTAGCTCTGAAACAGGTCCTGCCCCTTTCCTGATTCCAGCGGGTGTGCGCCTTCCACTCTGTCCACATTGCTGGCTCCTCTCAAAGTGACTCCTTACCTTCTTCAGTTTCCCACTCTGTCTCCACTGGGCATCTGCAATGCCTCCTGGGACCCTCCCTGACTAAGCTGGAGGAGCTTGTTTCATCGTTCTTTTTCTTAATTCACAATGACCTGTCCCAATATACTATGAGTTACTAACTCTCAGAGACAACCTAACACTGCAAAGGCAGATACAAGCAGTTGCTGATTCAGGTCCAGGAGAGGGGGGGGCGGGGGCAGTGGTGTGTGTGTGTGTGTGTGTGTGTGTGTGTGTGTGTGTTCAGAATTTTGTACTGGTTGTACCTATTGAATATAATAATATGAAATGTTTGTTCTCTCTTATTAGTCCCACCACATAATGCTTGTTGGAACTGAATCAGAAGGCTCATCAAAGGGCACATCTACCTATCTGTGTTAGTTTCCCATCGTTGCTGTGACAAATTGTCATAAACTTGGTGGCTTAGACAACAGAAATTAGTCTCACTAAAGACCAGCAGTCTAAAGTCATCATCACTGATTTAATTTGGGCCCAAAATCAAAGTGTTGGCAAGACAGTGCTCCCTCTGGAGGCTCTAGGGGAGAATCTGCACTACATCTCCTCGAGTTTCTGGGGACTGCCAGCATTCCTTGGCTTGTGGCCACATCACACCAATCTCTGCCTCTGTGATCATATTGCCTTCTCTTCTGTCTGCATCAGATCTCCTCAGCCTCTCTCTTATAAGAACACTTGTGATTGCATTTGTGGTCCACTCAGATAATCCAGGATAATCTCCCCATCGCAAGAGCCTTATGCAATCACATCCACACTGTCTTTATTTTTTTTCCCCCATATCAAGTAACATTCACAGATTCCAGGAATTAGACATGGGTATCTTTTGTGGGGCCATTATTCAGTCTACCACACTATCCCTCCCCATAATTCCCACGCACTCACACCCAAGTTCTAGGTCAGGGTCAGTTCTCGCTCCCTGTCAACTTCCAGAATCTGAGGAGACCAGAACTGCACTTGAGCTTTCTACCTTCTTACTTTCTGCCACCTGCAGTGGTAATAGGGTCCTTGGTGTCCTACCACCAGCTCTCCAAAGGGCAGAGGAGGTTAGACTCTGATCAGGCTACCTTCTGCAAATCCTTGGTCCAGTACTGGAGAGGTGCAAGCCTTAAATGGGGTAGATTGCAAATATACCAGTTTTGTTGCCATAAGAATCAAGTTGTTTTGCTTTTGTTTAGCTTTAATTAGTGCAGAAATTGTCTTGCCTCTGCCTTCCTGTCAGGATATCGCTAGAATGTAAAATCCATGGGGGCAGAGAGCAGATCTTCGGCTTATAGTCCACTGTGCCCTGCAGTGTCTGGATAGACTAGAAACATAGTTACCAACCATGTCTGCGCACACACCCCGGACAGCCTGCGGACCCCTCCCTGCTGTCATCAGCTGCCACCAGCCAGTCATCTTGCCAGCACCCAGGGTGGATTTGACAGCACCAGGCACAGCTTCAGATGTCATGGGTGGCATTCTGAAGCCCTCTGTTTAGATGTAGACCTTGTTCCTGTGGCCTTTTTTTTAAAGCAAAGAGTTGAATCCTATGCCAAATACAGTGTTGCAGTTCTAAGAGGCATGTGTTATTATCCTACACACCATGTCTGCCACTGCTTAAAATACCCCTTGGTGGTGAGGGCTGCGCAAAGACACCCATTGTGACAAGTATGAAAAGCAGTCTTATGAAAGTAGTTGTAGAGAAACCAGCCGTGCTCTGTATGTAACTGCTGATAATTGCTGCTCTTGGCATTAGTTCCTATCTGCTTAAAGCAGAAGGCTGGGGGTGGGGGGGAGGGACATTAGTGGAAGCTGCATGTAACTGAAAATTTCCTCTCTACTGTAAGAAGAATTCTCTTGAAAGGAAATGAAAAGCAGTTCCAGATGGTCAATGGAAGATTTTGTTGTGGCTTTTTTTTTTTTGGTTGGAAACCTATGCTGTCTCCTTGTCAAGAATAACTATGCCTTGGAAATAGGGGTCCAAACTGAGCTGCCCACACACACACAAAAAAAAGGTGGCTTTATAAAGGAGAATGACCAGGACACAGATGAACAGTCTCTAGTCTTTTAAGTCATCCAGCCAAAATTTTCGCTTTGCATTTATGTTCTGTTCTTAGACACACACTATCTCAGAGTTGATGGTATCACATTTTCATACCTATATGCGCAATTGAAGCTTTTTCAAACTCAGAAGTAACAAAGGACTTCACTTGAATAGATATTGTGCTAAAATAGAAGGTTTAGAGCGGTGATTTAAAGAACAAAGAGTTTGATAGTCTAAAAACTATAGGAGGGGGAAAAATGGAGAGAGTTCTTGGTGGGTCTGGAACATTATTCATCAGATTCTGACAGAGCACCTACTGTGTACTGGGCCTGACTCTGGGCTAGGAAAGGGAGACACAACAGTGAACAAGGCCCCAGCCCGCCACAGTTTAGTCTCACTGGGGGGCTGGATGAGTATATGGGCGATTACAATCCAATGTGTTAAGTACATCAAAGGAACAGTTAACCTGCCTTGGAAGATCAGGAAAGGCTCCCAAAAGTGATGTCGATGTTGAGACTCAAATGACAGTTCGGTCTGGAAAATGGACCAAGAGTCTTGCAGGTAGGAACAGTGTGTGCAAAAGGCCTGGCGGCTGAAGCATCACGCTAGACGGGTGTGTGCGGGTAAACCAGGAGACTAACAGCTGGATGACCTCGACAGTCAGGCAGGTAAAATGGGAAGGAGAGAAAAGATGGCAAGAGAGCAGGAGGAAGCGTGGAGTCCCGTCCAGTTTTCGGCTGAGTGTCCCACCTCCTGTACATTTTAGCTGTTGTCACAGAAGGTAGGTTCCCAGCAGGCCAGCAAGCTGCCTCGTCTTCTCTGCTTTCTTCCCAGGAGACAGAGGTCCACTGACTCAAACTGGGGAACTAGGGAGGGCCTTCTGGAAGCTGTCAGGACCAGAGCCCGCCCCACTGTCTCTACGAGTTCTGAGAGCAGAACCTGACAGTTCGGGGGCTGAGCAATCTGGGTCCTGAAAGGTGTAATAAACCTTCCTTTCTAGCAGAGTTCTGGCTTCATCCCCGCCCCGGAGCAGGTTGCCAGCTGCACCGCTCTGATGTGACGCCTCAGATTCCAGGGGGAAAGAAATTTCTTTAGATCACCTGAAAAGCAAGGGATTTTAGAAATTATCTGACAAGAAATGTCAAGTAATACTGCTAGAAATCAAACCACAGCAGCTGCTTCCCACAGCTGCATGCCATGTGGTGACTGCATCTGAACCAGTTAAAGTAAATGTAAGGCTAAAAATATCCAGGAATGTAAAACTCTTCAGGAGCGGGGTCTTTACATGAGGTGGCCAGAGGAGCCCACGTGGGGAAGGAGGTGGGGAAAGGGAGGCTCGTCCGGCCATTGGGCCAGTAGTCCCACAGGTATTACCTGAGGGGCCAAAGGAATAACACCAGGAGCCTACAGTTCCCCATTCATATTAATTGGTTGAACCCCATGGTACCCATTTTATAGATGGTTCAAAAACAAAAAACATGTTTGCACCTGAACTCTTTCATGCTGAGAATACCTAATCTCAGCTGTAACTCAAGTCCAGTTGACTTCTTAAGGAGAACAAAAGTAATTAGAAATAAGTCACTCCTTCGCTGTTTCCATCATATGCCTGAGCCCATTAGCGTGGAGAGGGTGTGTGATGCTCTGCTAAGAAGCAGCCCTTTTTTTAGTTGTGAAACTGTGACTGGGACTTTCTCACCAACAGAGGAAAAAGTAAGTTGGTGTCAGAAGGAAGCATGCTCCACCAAAGACAAAAGCAAAAGGATGCTTTTTTTAATGGTGGGAAATTCAGAAAGCGATATATACACTCATTTAGCACCAATGAAAATAGATATGCTTTTCGATGCTTCAAAAAGCATCAACAAATATTTTCTACTGCATTTTTTAGTAAGAAAAGCCCATTCATCCCTGGCAATAGTAGCTCCGTAGTAATCAAAAGGAGAGCAAATGCTTGTTAAGCACTTGTGCTCCAGACGCTGTGCTGACAAAGCTCTTCGCCCGGGACCCTGACTTTGTGAGCCTCACAAAGTCCGTGTGACGGTGACACTGCTGTTACCCACATTCCGCAGTTGAGGAAGCTGAGGCTCAGAGAGGTTTAGAAATTTGCCCCGGGCGCACTGCTTGTCAGTGGAGAAGTCAGGACTTGCCCCCCCGGTCTTGCTGCAGCAGGGTCCTCTTGGTGCAAAATTGACTCAGGTCCTTGTCTTGTCACAAAGGTTAACTGGGCTGATTTTGAGAGCCTTCTGTGTTTCCTGTTGAGAGGTTTTCTGTTTCTCATTTGTGCCTTGCTCTTTCAGTATTTTGGTGGTGTTTGGTACTTTCCTTTCCTTTCCTCTGTAAACTAGATGGAGAAACACTGACTCGGAAATCGGGAGCCTAGGGGAGAGTTTCACTTCCGCCACTGGCTGCCTGAGTGGCCTTGCACAGCCCACAGCCTCTTTGGGCCTCCTGGGTTCTTAGCTGAGGATGAAGTTGTAGGGTTATGACGAAGGCGCATCCTGTGCTGAACACCCTCCTTGCTCCTCTCTCTCTCCCCCTCCTGTCCTCCCATCTCCCTCCCTTCTCCTCCTGGCCATTAGCAGACCCCCAGGCCCTCCCTCCCCTGGGTCTCCAGTCCTTTTTCTCATATGCGGTAGGCAGGCAGGGGAAGTGGGGTACAGTGTGCTGCTGACAGAGCAGCTTGGGGGACACGAAGGCAGTGAGGAGATGGACCGCCCGTGCGGTATTACATGGCGAAACGCACGGGCAGAGCCAGCCCTCCTCCAAAGTGAAGCACAAATCCATCTGGGCTCTGGGGCCCCCATCCCTGCTGGTTGTTCTTGGTCTCCCTGTCGTCAGGGACCTCACACTGCCCCTGAGCTTCTTCCTGCTGCCCGCTTTGGACCAGGACACCCCACCCTCCTCGCATCTCTCCATCCGAGCATCATGTCTTACTGGCCCTGTAGCCTGTTCCCTGGGGGCTCTACTGTGGGCTGAGTAACAGTGCGTCCCATCATCCTGTGATGTTCACCAGGTGTCCCTGCCAAGCACTGTACAGTTTTAACTCATCCTAAGTCAACATCTAAAACTTAAGAAGGCCTTCGAGAAGTGAAGGTAGTTTGGGACAGAATTCTCTCATTCTGACCCCCAACAGGGAACCTGTTTTTGGTCCAAAGGCTTTCCAGCCCTGAGTTCAGTGGGTTCTGCTCACGGTCAGGAGACAGTATCAGGCCCTCAGCGGAGGAAGGGAGTCGGGATGGGAGTAGGGTGAGACCCCATGAGGAGAAGGTATATGATAACTTTATCACTTGAAGTTATTTTTTCCTTTAACCACAGAACATAGAAGTATTTGCTCCTGGAGAATATTTTATCAGACATGAATATGTATTTAATCCAAGTTGGATCGTTAGGGTTCCGTGGACCATATCTCAGCAAATTAATGTTTTCCCAAATCATTTTAAATTATTGGTCATTAATTTCACTAGTATTTGCATTTAAATATTTCTTAAAGCTCTGGCTGCTGAACATAGGAGCAACTTATATGAGTCATTGAAAATTCCTCTTACTAAAAAGAAAGAAAAAAAGGAAAATTCCTCTTGCTCTCACTTCCCCCAGAGTTCTTCTCAGTTTGTTCATGATTTTGTGGAACCTGCGGGCCTGTATCACACAAATCAGCCTCTAAAGGAAGGTTGCTATAACGTTCACTATCAGAACACTCATTTTAGGCTACAGAAATGATATGCGTCGTTGGGCCTTCTCATTCCTATTTTAGGTGTGTTTCTAAGGAGTAGGTTGGTTGTCATGGTTTAGGAGAACTTCTTCACTGTCAGGGTGCAGTAAGTAATACTAGAGGGAGGCACCAGCCACCTGTCCCTAAGGGAGAGGTCTTTAGGAAATAAATAGGTTTCTAGCCAGAATGTTTTATATGTTTCCCCGCTTAAAGCAGAACTCAGTTCCAGTTCTAGAATTCTAAGCTTCCAGAATCGAGTTTTGGCCTTTTTGGTAAATCCATTGAATGTGTGTTTTCTTTAGGCTTTGCTGACTGAAGGGGGCTGACTCCTTGCCCCATGTTCTCAGCGTCTTCGTCCTTCCCCTCCCTGTTCCTTCTCCACCCCCTGCCATTCCACCTGCAAGGAGGTCGAACTTTGCAGTAACCTTTGACTATGGGAAGGTTAGAATTCTGGGACGCAGGAATAACAGCAGTTGGCATTCATTATTTTTAGTCGTAGTTTTCCTGTCACTGGCTGTGGCAAGGCCTGGTTGGAAAGGATCCTTCCGTACCCTGGCATACCAGAGTGGCTTCCAAGATCACCACAGAGCACTTAGGACTCTTGGAATGGACACAGGCCTGTCTAGATCGATAGACCCAGTTCCCCTGGGCAGGAAGTGGCAGTCCAGTCAGACACGATGCCCTGATTCCTCGGAATCCCACAGCTCCCCACTGCAGCCAAGCAGAGCCAGCAAGAGCCAGCTCCTGCCAGCCCACAGCACCCCGTCAGGCGCCTATTATTCATCACAGGCGAGATGTGTCATAAAGGAGAGACCTCACCTGTGGAAGAGAAAGGCGTATGTCCCTGCCTACCTTTTGCTATTTGCTGAGTTGTCCAAAACTTCCCTACCACACCCCTTGCTTTTTGTTTGACTTCCAAGTGAAGCATCTGTACTTACAGGAAGTTTCTGGGCTCAGTCCCTATTGCCTTCGGGACACTGACCCTGAGAAGTCCTTTCTGCAGCCCTCACTTAGGCACAGTGGCCTAGCCGTCCCCTACCTAGCGCATGGGTGTCCCTGCGTGGGCTCGGCAGTCACAGTGACGATTAAGGCCAGGGTCCACCCTCCAGGAATAGTTTCATGAGTTTTTCCCTATTTATGCTGAAATACAGTTTGAAAGATAATACCATGAGGTTGGGCTTCAGGAAGGAAGGAAGGAAGGGAGAGAAAGACACAGAAAAGGTAGCGAGCGGATTGATTTTCCTCGTTTGGAGCAGGCATGTGAGCAGGAAGATTGTCACACGGGCAGACTACTGCTGGGTGGTTAGTGAGGGCCTCAGTCTTCAGGGTCCCCACTGACCCTGTTTCGCACCAGTGCCCTCCCGTTCCTTTTAACTATTTCTGGTTAATAGACGTCCCTGGTTTAAAAAGAAAGAAAAGAAAAAAGAAAGCCAGCCTATTTCCCCCATACTCCGCTTCCTAATGTTTCTGTGTTCAGCCAGTCCTAGCCCCTCAGCGTTTAGGTCTAAATCCATATCCCCATTCCCGTTCAGTGACCGGGGCGCTCATCCATGTGCGCCAGCAGGTGACCGAGCCCCCATGTCGTCGCCTCCAAACAAACAGCCGAGAGGGGGCGGGCGGGGAGGCGGCTCTGTGAGCGGCGCGCACCGCCACGACCTCCAGCGGGCCGGTCGCCTGCGCCCTAGGAGGCGCCGCGGGCCTTCGAGCGCACAGTGTCCACCCGCCGGCCGCAGCACCCCCGGTGCGGCCCGTGGCGGCAGCCGCAGCGGCATTTCAGTGTCAGATGGAACCGCTGGGGCTCGCGTTGCCATGGCGACCCGGGAGTGGCAGAGCTAAAAGCGGCAGCCTCTGCCTGGGCGCCGCCTCCGCCGCCGCAGTCCACCCTGAGCTGTGCAGAGGCCCTTTGTCTCGCTCGCTCGCAGGCTCTCTGGGCTCTCTCTTCCCCTTCCCCCTGCTTCCTTTCCTTTGTCGTCCCCCCAGCACCCCCGCACCCAGTTCCCAGGGCAGCAGCCCTTCCCAAGCTGGAGGTGCCCAGAACCAGACCCCCTAGCTGGCCCACAGTTGGGCGGGGATTCCCACACCTGCCAGCATTGGAGAGGCCCCACCCACTTGTTATTCTAGGGGACCTTGATGTCTCACTTGAAGCCAGTCTTTTAAAAAGAGAATTAAAGAGAACAGGAGCCGTTGTTCCCTCACCTGGTCATCCACCCCTTAGCTGTCTGTCTCCCTGGCTGTGGTCACCCTGGCAGGAGGTGCTGCCCACCTTGCCCTCCGCCGCTCCCCCAGAGTGACATGGAGCTATAAGTTTCGGAGACTCACCTCCTCCAGGCCTCAAGAGAGCTCATCGCCCACAGGAGTTCCTCATTGGTATGAGATTGCTGCCCCCAGATCAGAGTTCCAGTGCTTGCATTTGGGGGGGGTGGGGGGTGGCTATGTAAGCAAAATGTGCTGCTGTTGGCATTCACCATAGCCTGGTAATGAAGGGTGTCGGGCCACAGTAATGGCCCCCAGCCCGTTCCCCAGCTTTGTCCTGGGGCAATGTAGCAGCTGTAATGGCACTGGCTGAAAATATCACATTGGTTCTTATGCTAGCTGATGCCCTCTCTTAGGGGAAAAAAGAAATGTAGAAAGAAAACAGATTAGTGCCACTCTCTTAGAGTGTCTATAAAAAGGGAACACGACGTTCTAATTAGATTTAGAAAATACAACATTTTCTAGACACCAATTATATCTTGCACATAGGCATTTTGTTTACCAGTATGTCTCAGAATGAACCTCTTCCATGTTCTGAAGGTCACACCTAATATTTAAATGACAGAGCATAGTAGCAACCAGAAACCTTGGACCATCCTTGTGAAGGCCTGGAGTCAGTGGCTCTCTGGTGTCTTCTTCCACAGTCCCACCGCTATGACTCCTACCTCAGGAACGAAAGGTGTGTCTTTAAGATGCTTAAAGGCTGAGGTTTCAGCCTTAAAGTAACACCCCAATATATATACATATATGTGTGTATGTACACATTGTCTATACAGAACATGGTGCACACAGAACAGTGACTGGACTGAGGCGCAGGAAGGAAACATGGTTGCTTGTAGGGAAGGGAACTGAGAGGCCAGAGGATAGGGTGGGAAGAAAATGTGTTTTCCCTGTATATACTCTGGGACCTGGGATTATTATACCATGTGCATTTATTGTTCACTTGTAAAAATAAAATGTGGTATTAAAATTCAATATCACTTCCTCAAGAAAGTGTTCCCCAATTGCCCCACAGTAGAAAAGACTAAGTTAGGTCCCCTGCCTGGAGATTCCATAGCAGTCTGTACTTTTTACCTTTAGAGCTCATCACAGGAATATGGATGAACAGAGATGAGAGTGTAATTCGTATTTAGTTAAGTCTCCATATCAGACCTGAAGCCCCACGAGGGCAGGAGCAAGACCTGTCTTCTATGCCACTGTATCTTCAAGGGTCGGCACATGTTCAGGTCTTAGTATGCGTATGTTGACTAAAGCAATGAGAAGAAGGGGACGAGAAAGAAGATGCTGACAGTGATGGGGTCGGGGTGCTGTCTGAAGGGTGAACAAGGGTGTCGGCAGAGGTGCCCCTCTCCACAGGTCTCCTCTGAGCTTAGTGACCCTCTAGGGCTCAGCCCTTCTCGTACAAGGTATCTCTATATAAAGTCGCTCCAAATAATTCTTGTATAACTATTCTCTCTAGTGTATGTTTATAATTCATCTTAATAAAAAACTTGATTAATCACTTAAGTTGTATATAAGGGGGAACCCTGTTATTGGCCAAGCAGCTGGCTGGAGCTCCTAGCTTTCTGCCATTCCTGGGGCGGTGATGCTTTGATGCTTTGCGGGAGGGTGCGGCGCTGGAAAACCACCTGGGGCTATAAAACACAAACATCCAGGAGCCCACACACATGCCTATTGAATCAGAATCTCTAGAAGTGGGGTCTTACCACTGTCAGGGCCGCAGCTGTTCAGCTGCTTCTCTGATAACCCTGACGTGCCATCACGTGGGGAATCGTTGCTCCATGGGCTCCCAGAAATGGAAGCGAGGAAGTGGGGACACATGCTCACCGAACCCAGAGACTGGATTTCAGCTGTAAAGCTGATGCTAATACACTTTAGTCTGGACGAAGGGATTCTTTGCTTCAGATTGTTTCGGTACTAGTCCTAGAACCTCTCTTTGCCTAAGAAAGCCTGCAGGCTCTTTCCTATGACAGTCATTTAAAACAAATACTGTATGTAACTGTCTAATCAGGGCACGAACCATTTTTCAGACTTGCCTGGGCAGCAATGACCTAAATATTACTCAGGGTGTCTGACTTCCAGCCCCAGAGGAAAAGTGTATTTGGTTTGATTGTTTCCACCCTAATGAAGTTGAGCCAGTAATCCCAGGCCCCCGTCAGGTGGCTGAATCATTGGATGCTCTGACTTAACTCTTCAGAAAGAAAGCAGTGATGTAGGGTTAGTATGGAATTATTCGCTTTGCAACAGAATCACTGTCCACCCAGCTCAGTCTCATTTGTTATGCCATGTTAGATATGAGATAAAATGAGCAGAAACTGGAGGGGATGGTGGAAGTAACCCAACCCATTTATACCAGCCAGTTATGAAGAGTAAATCTTTGGAAAATGTGACTATCCCGTTTTTGAGCCAACAGGTGTAGCAGCAGATTGCTCTGCTCTCTCCCCCAGGTAACTCTGCAGGCAGTAAAGAAGGCCCATATTAGAAGCCAGTAAAGCTGTAAACACCACAGCAGGGAAATCCGCCCAAACTGCCCACCAAGATATCAGATGCAATTAACCTTCTACTAGAAGCGCGTCTGCACTGAGGGTCAAGGCAAATTTGGCCAGAAGCCGCATGGGGACAATTCATAGAGAAACCTCTGAGAAGGTTCAGGGGCAGGGAAATATAGGTCCCTCTGGGGCTCTTAAATCAAGTTAGTGATCCCAGAGAGAACAGGAACTCTTCATGGTGGGCAAGAAGAGCACAAGTGTGGCCTGAGAGAACCCACACTCTCGTTTCCAGCCTGAATCCAAACAACCCATTTCTGGGAACTTAAAATAAAAACATAAGAGAGCCATCGAATGGACTTGAGCCCCCACAAGGCCTCTGATGTGTCCGCCGGGGACAGCGGCGTGGCAAGCGGCTTCTGTGATGTGGGAGTCCTGAGCAGCAGGGCCGGACCACCGCCTCTGGCTCCTCTCTCATCATAGGACCAGAAATAGATGCCCCATCCCAGGAAAAGGGAAATAAGGCTGCATGGAATGTTTCATCTGTTGGAATATTGTTCTGAGCTGCCTGACAAGATTACTGAGTTTTCAGTTCTGTAGCAGTGGCATTGAGTAAGAGTCTGAAAATTGATGCATTATGTACTCGCTTAAAATAGCAAATGCAGAATAGAAAAGCAGAGCTGCTAAGAAGTGTGCAGAACATATTGATAGAACGGCCTGCTTTGCCTCCGTTATTACCAGCATGAAAGGGTGCATCAGAGCAGGGGGTTGATTTTCCATCAGAAAAGCATTCGTGTGGTAAAGGCTTCTGTACCACAATGAGACCAGGGTTTTTTAGCTAACATAAGTGAGTGCAAATTTTCCTGTTCTCAAACAGGTGGTTGAAAGTGGGCAATTTGTTTCTTTTCATCTCAGTATTCTGGGGTTGGTTTATGAGACAGTTGCTTCTGTTTTAACCTCTTTGAATTCCCCTCAGGAAAAAAAAAAATCCCCCATTACTTGCTACCTAATCAGATGTCCTTCACCGTGGGTTACAGTTGCCTGGATGGGCAGCAAGGTTTAATGAGAGTGAGGTGGAAAAGGCACAAGAAGAACTGTGTCATCAGCCCCCAAAAAGAAAACAGCATCCTTTTGTCAGCTCAAATGGGATTTCAAAATATCCCAAAACAAGTTAAAAGGGCCTTCTGGAATTGACAAGCCCTTTCACCACTATGGCCCTAGGAGATGGCAGAGTTGTTCCTTTTTTTATTTTATTTTATTTTTTTATTTCCCCCTCACCTGAGGATATGTTTATTGATTTTTAGAGAGAAAAACATCATCGGTTGCCTCCCATATGCACCCCGACTGGGGAGCGAAATTGGAACCTAGGCATGTGCCCTGACCAGGAATCAGACCCGCAGCCTTTTGCTGTGCTGGACGATGTTCCAACTGACTGACCCACCGGCCAGGGCCAGAGTTGTTTCTTACGGGACTATTCTCAGTCAAGTAAAGAGGCCCTGACACACAACAGCCAGGGTCCTTCCAGTCCTCCTATTATCACTTGTCCAACCAGCATTCTAAACATAAGAACCTCCTTCATTCAAGCCATCCACTCCATTAACAAACATTCCGTGGGCATTTACTCGGTGCCAGGACCTACACTAACCACTGTGCAGGCACCTTTTTTTACCAAGGAAACCAAGCTGCTACCGATTAAGGAATTGCTCAGAGCCACACAGCCGGACTTGAACCTTAGACTAGCTGGTTCCACACTGTGTGTACTCTCCACCATGCCCCATTGTCTCCTTTTTTTTAAGATTTTATTTTTCTAGAGAGGGGAAGGTAGGGAGAAAGAGAGGGAGAGAAACATTGACACGGAAAACACCTATCGGGTGCCTATTGGACACCCCCAACCAGGGACCAGACCCGCAGCCCAGGCACGTGCCCTGACTGGGAATTAAGTGGCGACTTTTTGCTTCATGGGCGGACGTCTAACCAGCTGAGCCACAAGTAGCCAGGGGCATCTCCTCTCTTGATTAAGCAACATTCCTGGAAATACACAGAACCTGGAAGTCCCTAGTCCCCATTTCTTCGCTGCTGCTGCTGCTGCTGCCAAGTTCTGAAAGGCTGCTTAGTATCTGGGAGGAGTCACTATCCAGGCTCAGCAGGCAGTCTGATGTACCAACAGCCCCTAAATGGGGACTTGAACTAACAGTTCAGTAAACCATAACTTGCTGATTGTTTCTGGACACTGACCACTTTCCAAATTCCTTCAAGCCATTGGTTTTAGAGAATGTGATCTTTTATTTGCAAAGCAAACGTTAGACCTTTTTTTCCTTTATAATTTGCACTACTGTTCCTAGGAATACTGCTTTAAAAGTTTGGAGATTTTGGGATAAATATTGCTGCAAAAAATGATGGGGAAAGTGTTGGAAAAAAAAAAAGAATAACATTGACCAAAAAGTTAGAAGCGTGAGGGCGTTTGAGGCGGATGAGAAGGGCAGCCAGGTGGCTGATGTCACAGGTGCACAGGCTGGCGCCATACTTGCCATTTTAACACTAAAGTTTCAAATTCCAGGCTTATGTGCTTAGTAGAGCACAGTGCCACAGCCATATTGTAAATACTGATCTTACAATAGAATCTGCTTACAAAATAGGTTGTATGAAACTATTTCAGTATATGATCTACCTGATTGGATCCTGTGGAAAGGGAGCAATGAGTTGTGAACTCCTGAGTCCACATAATGTCGAGTGAAACCCTTTGGATCATTTTGCAAAAACAAAGTCAAACTCATCCTGTACCAAAACCAGACTTATTCTGTCTCCCCCATCACCTGAGCTGAAAACCTAGGAACATGGTAGACTCTCCCTTCCACCATCTGCTTACAGTCAGTCACCAAGTTCTCAGAGGCAGTCCTCACACTTGACCTGCCTTTGCCCTCTTAGCAACCACAGCCCTTTCTGCCTTGGTTTAGTTTCCTAACTGGTCTTCCTGCCTTAAAATATCCCCACCTATCTATCTGCCACGTCACCTGTTTCCTCTCTGTCGATTGCATGTATTTGCTCATTTATGAAGCACCTAGTATATGCCAGACACTCTTTTAGGCACAGCATTGTGGACAAGGTCCCGCTCCCATGGAGCTTACTTTTGGGGAGGTGTCAGGAGCCATAGGAAGACAGACAGTAAACATGGCAAGAATCCAACAAGTCATTTCAAATGGTGATTAAGTCACTAAAGAAAACAAAATAGTATCTCTCTTCTCTACTTAAGAATCCTTAAGGGTGTCCCCACTTCCTGCAAAGTTAAACTAAATCCCTTGCCCATCAACTACACCAGACTACCTGGCTGGCCTCATCTCCCACCACACCCTCCCAAACACCCGAGCCCTGAGCTCCAACCCCACGCTCACAGTTCCTAGCACATTCTCTCAGTTTCACCTCCAGGTGAAGCTTTTGAGGTCATCTCTGTTAGTCCAAGTCCTCTTCATCCTCCAAGGGGCAGTTTGCTGCATCCTGTCCAAAGGGTTCTGGAGATCCCTTTGGGCTGGGGAGGCCCAGGTGGGCTTCAGGGAGGGAAGACAATTAGAGCTGAGGGACATTGTCGAGAGAAGGGGAAACACTGACCAAACCGGGTGAACCTACTAGGCTTAGTGCGAGCATGTTCTGCAGGAACTTGGCATCCTGTCCCGTGGTTCCTGTCTTTCTCCACGGCTGTGGGGAGTAGTGTGAGAAAGAGAAGTCAGGTCACATTCTGGACCAGGGACTCGAGAGCCCAGCTCATTCAGACAGTGTGTCTGCATGTCAAAGTCATGGGCTACACAGCCCAGGAGGCAGCACCCTCGCAGAGAGCCGACGCGAGTCCTTCACATCTGCACACGTTTTAGACCTTTAATGGTAACAACCGTCGCACCTTACGAAGCAGGTATGTGTTGACAAGTCAGCCTTAGACTCACATGTTTGATGTAGAACATCTTTCCAGACAATGCAAAGAACTCCTGAGCTCATGGTAAAACTTCTTTTTCCTAGTTCCCAACTTGGTTCAAAAACACCACCCTCAGTTCTGGCTGGGAGGCTTGGTTGTTTGGAGCATCATCCCATGCACCAAAGGTCACAGGTTCAATTCCTGGTCAGGGCACATACCTAGGTTGCGGGTTCAATCCCCAAGTCGGGGTATGTACCGGAAGCAACCGATTGATGTTTCTTTCTCTTGCTCTCTCTCTTCCCCTCTCCCCCTCCCTCCCTCCCTTTCTCTGTCTCTAAAGTCAATAAACATATCCTCAGATGAAACATTTTTTAAAATCCCATCCTAAAATTGTGAACCCAATGGAAATAATCTTATTTAGGTATTTCTTTGATGACTCTTTAGGATATATGTCCCCCACGTGTTTATATGCAGCTGTCACCAGCTTAAATGCTTAATTTGACAGCAGGGTCTGGGATCCTGTTAGCCCCTCTGTGGAGCAGCCATGCCCACACACAAATACGAGCTCAGATGCTCCTTGATAATGGTGATTTGCATAGACAAGTATAGAATGGTGTTTCTCACAAACCACCCAAAATCATCTGCTCAGGGGAAGATGTGGGTCCTGCGGCATGTTCACTCTAGTCTTATTTAGCACCTTCATTGATGACATGAATAGAAAGTAAACACCAATGTTCACAGATGGTGCTAACTTTGGAGGTGCTATTAGCTGAAGTGTCAAGACAGGAGAAGTAGAAATGCAAGCAGGAAACAGCAAAGATGTAAAAAGGGGGAAAATTCTCTCCAACAGATATTTTTTGATGAAATAAAACCCCAAAGGCATTAACACTAAAAGCACAGAGATGAGAAGTTACAGGGAGAGAATGAGAAGAAGGATGGGGAGTGAGGGGACAGTGGGGGAGAGGGAGGGTTGGGGACAATGTCCCACGGCCGCCCCTTCTGTGAGAGGGTGGGACACAGCCTGGGCATCCCCGAGGGGCACAGCCCTGGCCCTGTGCTGCAGCTGTTGACAGCTGCTGTGGCATTTGTTTGGGGCAGGCTTTTTGTTTGGTTTGATGGTGGTGTTTTGTAGCTTCTGTTTTTTGTCTTTTTCTCATGTTGAGGGAGCTGGGAGTCTGGTTTTGTTCTTTCAGTTTTGGTTTTGAAAGGTTTCATCACCCCTGGCAGAAAGCAATAATTTGGACATTTTGGGAGGGACAGAGGAATGTAGCCTTTGAAGTGTCCAGATTCCAAATATACAAAGCACAATGGAGCCTTCTCACCACCTCGTTGGTAGGGAAACAAACTCGAGAGCCAGCGGCAGCCCGGGGCCTCACGGGCTGAGCTCAGCCCGGCCACTCCCGCACCCGGCCGCACCCTGGCCCTCACTGCCATCGGCGGGCTGCCCACACACACAGGGTAGGAACCTCTGGTCAGCAGAGGCAGAACCATGGAGACTTCCATGGAGCAGCTGTGCTCTGCAGGGGCTTCAGCTGGGAAGTCAAGGTACGATATGTGCAGGGGAACAGTAAGAAGTGCACAAGTTCTCCGAGGGCCAGGAGAGCAGCTGTCTCCTGGTCGAGGAGTGAAAGAAGCAAATACCCAGGAAGAGAGGGAAACACACACACACGCGGTGAAAGGGCACAGACAGCGGGGGCGTGGTCGCCGGTCAGAACACGCGAACCTGAGCCTCATCACAGCAGATTCCAGATGCCTTTCTCTCCGAGTGCTAAAGAATTCCATGCCGCAGAGGACGCATCACAGCAGAGCTAGGAAAGCTGCCGGTGTGGGGACTGAACAGAATGGGGGTTCAACGTGTCACTGAGGGACAGCCACCTGGGCCCAGACCCTAGCCCCACCTCTTTCTGGCTGTGAAGAACTATCTGACCTTTCCAAGCTTCTGTGTCCTAATCTGTAGTGTAGTCATAGCAACAGGGCCTCATAAGATGTTGGTAAGAATTACATAAGATGATGCATGTAAGATGTCTAATTTTTTTTTACCTTCACCCGAGGACATATATTTATTGATAAGGGAGAGAGAGAGAGGAGAATCATGAATGTGAAAGAGGAACATTGGGCGTTGTCTCCAACACACACCCCAACTGGAAATTAAAAGCACAACCTACGTATGTGCCCTGACCGGGAACCGAACCCGCAACCCTTTGGTGTGTGGTATGATGCTCCAACCAACGGAGCCACCCGGCCAGGGCTCACTAAGATGCTTAATACAGTGCCTAATCCATGGTAGGTTCTCAATAGATGAATAATGATGATTTTTCAACCCCTCCCCAACCCAAGACCCCGTTCCACTACACAATGCACACTGCTAAGGAGTACCAGCCATAGCCAGCAAACAGATAAGTGATCATCAGAAATACCTGTCCACATTCCTTAGGGTGTTACTGAGACGTTCACAGACAGCCAGTGTCTGCTTATCTCCATTCAATCTCAAAAAGGAAGATGATGCATTCACTGATGTAATCCTGGAACTTCTCTAACCTTCCGCATGTTTCTGAAACCCATCCGCCCAAATGCCTCTCATCCCGCCAAATGTTTTTATTTCCCTGAGAACTTCGTTAGCAATGGGAAGAGAGCACCAAACATGTGAAAGTTGGGATTTACAAAGCAAGGTAATGATAGATTTTGCAAAAGGATTGTCCAGTTCCCCCAAAGCATGCCTTGAACAGTGAGCCATCCCGGTGCCTCCCACTACCCCTGAATCACACTGTGCACGTAAACAGACCCTGGCCCAGAGCACAGTGCCAGGAGGGCACATACGTCCCACGTGGCCTCCTTTGGGTCCAGCCCCAGATGGTGCCACCTTGCTTCTCCATGACCCCACTTTGAAGATGCTTGATGCTGGCCTCGGTCTCCTGGCTGATGTCTTATGTCAAAGTGAGTTTTCATTCTTTTTATAGACATTATGGAACTTCTGTTTTGTATCTGACATGGCACTAGCAGCTCTTGATAGGAGGAAAATATGTCCAGCTCTCTGCTGAGGCACATAGTAAGCAGGGAAAACAGCTAACAATTATATTCTGGTGACTATTGTAGTAGCAGGATGCACAGAGGCTAAGACTTGAACTCTAGCCCAGTCACCCAGGTTCAAATCCTGGCTCCACTGTGTGACCTTGGCAGGTACTGAGTCTCTTTGGGTCTCATTTCCTCTTCTGAAAATGGAACTTACCCCATAGTGTCATGCGGATTTCATAAATTGATATTTGTAGAGCACTGAGTAAGTACTATATGTTTTTTGCTATTGTTACTATTTCTTTTTATTTCTTTTATTATTATATTATGGTCAGGGAAGATAGTTTCTGTCTGGTGCTAATCCTTAGGTTTTTATTCAGCTTCCTTTTATGGTCTAGTACCTGTTCCATGTGTACTTTAAAATGATTGTTTTCTCTAATTGTTGAACATAGTGAATATACACACACACAGAGCTTATTAATTGGGCTTAAATCTGTCTTTCTTAAATATAGTCTCCTGATCTATATGTTTTTTAGGAAAGAATAGTAAGACTGTTTACTCTGCTTGTTGATGTGTCATTATACATAGACCCTCCCTATCCAAGGGGGGGATACATTCCAAGACCCCCAATGGATGCCTGAAACTGCAGATAACACCAAAATTAATATATACTATGTTTTTTCCTATACATATCTATGATACAACTTAATTTATAAATTAGCACACAGTAAGAGATTAACAGCAACGACTAATAAAAAAGAACAATTATAACAATATAAGTATGATAATTATAACATTAGAATAATTATAACTGTAATAAAGGTTATGGGAATGTGGTCTCTTTTTCTAATAACCGGTCTGATAGCTGAGACAGGCACTGAGCAACTGTAGGGAGGGAAGCGACAGTGTGGACACGCTGGACAAGGGGATGAGTCCCATCCCAGACAGGACAGAGCAGGGCAGCAAGGGGTTTCCTCATGCTACTCAGAACAGTGCACAGTTTAGAACTTATGGATTATTTCTGGAATTTTCCACTTAACATTTTTGGACCAGGGTCAACCATGGATCGTGGAAACCCCGGAAAGAGAAAGCGTGGCTGAGGGACAGGACTGCTGTATCGCTGCAGATCTCACACAGTCGCACACGAATGGCTTAATTTTTATTTTCTGGAGAGTGTCTTCCTGGTGAGCTACTCTTTGATATAGAAAACAATTATCTAAAGAGTTCTTACCCCAGCAGTGCTTTTTGCTAGCTTTCTTATTATTATTTGCCTTATATATCTTCCTCCGTTCCTTTATTTCTAACTTTCCTTTGTATTATGATTTAGATGGGTCTCTTACAAATAGCACATAGCTGCATTTTTAAATTAAATCTGAGAAATTCTTCACTTAGATTCCACATCCGTATTAGTTTGTGTTTTCTTGTTCCCATGTTTCTTCTCTGCTGCTTTTGTACCTTCCCTTAGATGAAGCAGATTCACTCTTCCCCTCTTCCGACTGCTTCTTTGACAGCTGCTGCCCATTTCACTCTAGGGCTCTCATTTACCGTGAGTTTTCCTCACACCTGTGAAGGCTCAAGCTCAGTCTTTCTACCCACCCCACCCCCCGACAAGACAAGGGCCTTCGGACGCTTCCCTGGGACCATCACCCCTTCTTTCGTGCTGTTGTTACCTAGGGTTTTAGTTCAACATTGTTTTAAACCCCAAAAGATACTCACTTTTATTATTGTTTTTTTTACAGTGAATGCTTATTTAAATTACTTGTGTGTTTGTCTATTTATTTGCTTCCCGATGCATCTCACATGCCACTCTTTTCCTCTGGATTCAGTGTCTTCCCTGATGACATGTCCTTCAGAAACTCTTTACCTGAGAGCTGAGGTTGCCCAACTCTTGAGCCCTTGTTGCAGGAGAAAGTCATTGTTTGCCCTTGTGCTCAGATGGTTGGTTGGGTATAGAATTCCAGATTGACAGTTACTTTCTTTAAACCCTTTAAAGAGTTCGTGTTTTCATTATTTTCTCACCTTTGATGAGAAGGTGTATTCTTCCTTTGCAAGTAATGTGTCTTCTCTCTCTGGGTGTTCTTAAGGTTTACTCTTTGCCTTTGGTGATCTGTGGTGGATTTGCTTTTCAGGAGCTCAAAAGAGAGGAAAGCTTGAGGTTTTCATTTTTTTATTGTTTGTTTTCCCACACAGTGATCCCTTGCCACTTGGCCAGACTGGAGTGCAGACTTCTTCTGGTGAACTTTTCCTATAGTAGGCAGCCAATGAGGACCCATCATCATGCAGGACCTCAGTCTAGTCCCTCACATGTGGCTGGGGGTGACTTCGGCTCAGGCCAGCATGTACCTGGGCCTGGCAGCCACTGGACCTTCCCTCTCACACTGGCCTCACATCCCCTCCTTCTAAGATTATCCTTTCTTTACTTCAGCATCCACTCTGACTTTAAATACTACTTTTGTGCAGTTCTGCTGACATTTAAGGATCCTCATAAGCAGTCAGGGAGGCCTGTCAGCTCTGGTCGTGCGGTGGGAGCCGGCACAGCACCGCGCGGTGCTCAGAGCTGCGACAGAGCCAGTGACACCGATAAACACCGAGCTCAGCCTGGGGGAGGGCTGGGGGCGGCAGGCCTCCAGAGCTCCGGGAGTGACTAAAGGGGTTCTAGCAGAGGAGAGGCAGGATCTTCTTGTGCCTTTCAAAGATCTCTCTGCTGACAACGGGGAGGATGCGTTTGAAGCAGGGTGAGTAGGCAGAGGAGATGGGAGGCGGTATCAGGAACCAGGGGAAGGGGCCAGGTTCCGGGCCGTGGCGGTGGGAAGGACCACTAGAGTAAAATGAAGAGAGTATAGTGACTCAACGTGGGCAGTGGAGGGAGAGGAGGGACGCAGGCTAATCCCACCTTTCTGGCCTCCGTGACTGGGCAGGTGATGGTGCCTCTCACTGAGCAGGCTTGACGGGAGGAGGGCTGCAGTTCGGGGATGGGGCCAGGAGAATGAGCTCAGTGTTGGGTACATGAGGACTCAGCTGTGGGTGGGACATTCAAGGGATTTGTCTAGTAAGTGTCTGAATATATGTGCCTGGGCCTCACACTAGGTAAGGTCGCGATTGGGTCATTGAAACCACAGGCATGGGTGACTAAACAGTATTTTAAGGCGTGAGAAAACAAATAAACAAAAATACTGCGGCAGGATTCCCACTTCCTCCTGAGGTGTGAGTCCAGACACCACCTGCTCTGGACGCGCACCCAGGCGCGGGCGGCCCTCCTCTTACATCCTGTGCGCACTGCAGGGCGTTAACACTTGCCCCTCTCCCCCTTAGGGGCGGGAGTGCCTGGCACTCGGGGCCTGCGTCCCACTCGTTCTGGGTTCCCTTTCTAGGTAAATAGCCGCCAAGGAAAGGAGAGCAGGATGGGGAGAAGTGGGTGAGGGCGGTCCGTGAGGAGCGCGCCATGGGGCGGGGCAGCCTGGCTGGGAGGGGCTGGGAACAACATCAGGACCACAGGCGGATCCGCGAGGGTTCTGCCCCCTGGACCCCGGAGCCAGATCAGTTCGGTGATGTGGCGGAGGCAGACGGCAGCCTGTGCCAGGGCCTCGGCACAAGCTGCCTGCAGAGAGCTGTTTAGTGATGAGTTTTATTTTCTAAATAAAAGTGGTTTCACCCACATTCTTCACCCACTGCAAACCCCAAAAGAACTCAACAGAACAAGAGATAGGACACCCCCCCCCTCAAAATCACATGCGCACCAGACTCTTAGACTCACTTTAGAAGTGACCAGAGTATCCATTCGACCCTGACAAAAACAGAAGAAGCGTTTCCCACAGCAGGGTTTGGGAAAGACCTGCCCTCTGTGGTCTGATAAGAGTAGAGGGACTTGCTTCTTAAAGGAAGGGAAGCGCACAGTGAACAGCTGCGGACATGAACTCTAGATGCCCTCTCCTTAGCCAGTGTCCCCTGTGGGAGTCGGGGCACACGCATCTGCGTCCTGTCTGTGACTCTAGGGTTTATTGTGAAATACATTTATCATCCCTTTGAAAAGCATCTATTTACTACCTGCCTGCGTTTTGTGCAAGGCGAGCTTCCTCCCACCACATCCTGTGACCAAACACGAGAGAACATTGCATGACCCTCACATTCTCAGGAACTCCTCGCCACACCCCCAAAGAATACATTCACCAAGGTATGCACTTCACCTCACGTCTGTTCTGTTCCCTTGAAAGAACATTCATGCCCTGGCCACTGTGGCTCAGTGGGTTGGGCATCATCCTGCAAAGCGAGGGGTCACCAGTTCGAATCGCAGTCAGGGCATGTGCCTGGGTGGCAGGTTTGGTCCCTCGTCAGGGCGTGTGCGAGGGGCAACCAGTCAGTGTTTCTCTCCCTCTCTTTCTCCCTCTCTTCCCCTCTCTCTAGAAATAAATAAATAAAAGCTTTAAAAATAATAAAGAGCCTTCATTAGACCCCAGGTCACCACTACTCCAGTACGGAATGCCATCGAGAGGAGAACGTGGTTCACTCAGTCCCTCAGGCCCTGGTCTACGTAGAAAGGCCAGTGGATGACAGTTTCCCAACCTAAGCTGCCCAGACGTCTGGACAGGAGGGGATGTTTTCTAGGCTGATTCAGCTCCCAGAGAGACCTGAGTTACCCTTTTCCTGCAGAACCTATAAATATATGGCTGGTGCAGGAATTCACATTGATCAGGTCTTGCATTTACCCACGGATTTCTCTAATGAGCAGGGGACAGGAGTCTAAATGAAAAATGAAGGAAAGTAATTTGATAAAGGCCATTTGCCTGCAGTGATGGCTTGGAACAGATGAAACAAGATGAAAGTCCCCGAATTCCACAGTTTGCTGAGCCGTTAAATCCTGTAACCGAAGACGGGGAGAAAAAGCCCCTTCCCCTGCAGCCAGGCTCCATCGGCAGCTGTCACTTGGCTTGGCACACCATCAGAGGGAGGTACCCTGCCTCCGTCTCTAAAATCTGCTTCTTTCCTTTAAAAAGGAAGGGGGGTGCTCTGGCTCCATAAAGGCCTCCAGCGTGGGGAAGCTGCAGCAAGAGATGCCTCCTGACCCCCCCGGAGTGTCCACTCCTGTCCGCCACTTGGGCCCTGTGCTGTTCTGTCTCCAGACTAGACACAGGAAACGCCATGCTGGTCTGAAAACCATTTTGGTTGGACTTGAAATGGGCAAAGAAAGCACAGTTTGAGGGCAACTTCTTATTTTTCCGTTAGCTCAATCTACTTTAAGGAGAGAGGGAGGGAGGGCAGGAGGGAGGGAGGGGAGAGAGAGAGAAACATTCGTGGCCTCATTCCTGCCTGTGCCCTGATCAGGGGTGGAACCCTCTGCCCTGGCACATCAGGACGACACTCAAGCCAACAGAGCTACCCAGCCACGGCAAGATCAGTCTATTTTTTAAATTATCGTAAGATACACAAAACATAAATATCACCCTTTGTCACATTTAGTACATTCATAATGTTGTGCAACCATCACCACTGTCTAGTTCCAGAATACTTTCGTCACCCCTAAAGAAAACCTCAGGCAGCTTGACGGTTTCTCCACACCCCCACTCCTCTCATCTCTTTTCTGTCTCTATGGATTTGCCTGTTCTGGACAATTCATTTAAGTGAAATTATACAATATGTGCCCTTTTTGTGTCTGACTTCTTTAATGTTGTATAATACTTTCAGGGTTCATCTGTGTAGCAGGTATCAGTGCTTCATTTCTTGTTATGGCTGAATAATATTTCATTCAATGGCTAAACCACACTTTGCCCCTTCATCAGGTGATAAGACATTTGGACTGTTTCTACCTTTTGTTTATTGCAAATAGTGCTACTGTAAACATTCCTGTATGAGTTTCTATTTAAACCACATGTTGTCACTGTTGGGGGGTATATATCCAGGAGTGGGACTGCTGGGTTGTGTGGTAAATTCTGTGTTTAACTTACTGAGGAGCTGCCACGCTCAGTCCACGTTGCCTTTGTTGTCCATCGATGGCAGCAAACGGATGACACTGGCTGGGAGTCACTCAGCCTGCGGAAGGCTGGTTTGTCTTCCTGCCCTCATGGTTGCTATAAACTCAACACAGGAAGCCACTCAGACCCGCCTCTTTGTGCCCGAAGCGCCATGAAGACAGGCTGGGAATCGGCTGTATCAAGGAAAAGAACCGGAGCATTCATATTGAATTATGAACTATACTAAAAATGTATCAAGAACATGTACTGATTTAGTAACAGCTCTCCTAAACCACCTCTTTTGGAGGGTCTTAGGACCTGAGAAAGGACTGAAAACGCCTTCTATAAAGCAAACAGTGTGTGCTCCCCACCTCTAGCGCTTCACATCTCTCATGTGAAGGCTCACCAGACAGAGAGCCCGGTGTGGGCAGGCAGCTTGCTGACGCTGGGGCAAGACCCCTATCTTGGCTACATGCTCATTTTCTGTATTTTCAGTGCCTGACACATGCCCGGCGTGAAGTAAGTAGTCAGTGAGTGCTTGGAAAGCAGATGGCCATATTGATGGGTGGGTAAAATTATTCATCCATTTACCTTCACTCATAAAGTCGGCAGGGAGTCTGTTTATTACACACATTCAGTGGCTACACAAGACAGACTCACAGAGGTTTACATGGCTTGGAGAAGGTCACAGAGGTTGTACAAGAATCTGGACCCTCTGCTCCTTGGGCCCCTGCTCTTGAATTCAGACCTCAAAGGAACCAGGGGATATCTCTAATGGCCTGAAATGATGCTGAGCAGAAATCTGGGGGAGGCGTGAGGACCACCACTGAATGCTGGCTTTTATTCGGTTGGTTTGGTTTGATTCTTATGCAGTTGAGGGATGATGCTGGGAAGTTGTCATTAGATGTTTGCCACAGATTAGTACCCGCGGGCTGGAAGGGGGGGCGGCTGGAGAAATGCAGCTGAGACGAGATAAAGGCGACCAGTCAATGTGTGCACTGCACACTGGTGGTTCTGGGCGCCGCCTCCCCCACTCTCCTGCCAAGCCGGGCTCCTCCGCCCCACGTTCTGGGCCTGTGGTGTGGAATGCCGGAGGGCCGGCGTTGCTCATGGGAAAGGGAGGACACCAACCAGCTGTCCTAGGACAGCATGTGGGGCCACCAGGGAGGCGTCTGAGCAGCTGCAGGAGAGGAGAAAGGGAAGGGGACACAGAGCTCATCTGCATCCACCACGTCCACATCCTCTGCTTTCCTTCCTGCCACTCAGGAGAGAACTTCACTTTGCCCGTATGGTGGCCCCAGGTCAGGAAAGGCCAGCCTCACAGTCTAAATGCTAGTTACTTCCAGTCAAGATGGCGGAATAGATCAGCTCAGCTCACCTCCGCCACAACCCCATCAAATTACAGCTCAATTATACAGCAGCCATTATTGAAAACCACCTGAAGACTAGCTGACCAGAAGTCCTGTAAGTAAGGATAGAAAGCAGCAGCCACATCTAGATTGGTAGGAGGAGGAGAAAGGCAGAACAAGCAGATCCCACATCCATGTTGGCAACTAAGATTTGGGGTGGCTATCCCAGCTGTGGAGGCGCCCCCTGAGGAGCAGGGGTTCCAGCCCCACACAGGGCTCCCCAGACCGGGCACCAGTGCCTGGGAGAGGAGGCCCCATGACATCTGGCTGTGGGAAGCAGCAGGGCTGGCACCCAAGTGAGATAGAGGGCTGCTAGCGTTCCAGGCGTTCCTCTTGCAGAGCCCACATATAGACTCGCTCCCTCAAAAACTCAACGGCTCTGGGCTCCGGGGCAGGAGCAGCAACTCGAAAAGTGCCGGGGACAAACAGGGAAGAACCGAGTTGACTAGCTTCAGGGCGAGAGCTGGAGGTAGGGAAGGGGTCAAGGCAGCTGTCTCTGGGGTCAGAAGCACTGGCAGGTGCCATTGTTCCTTTGTTGAGTCTCCACCAACCCTGCTAGCAGGCGCGGGTGCCAAATCTGCGCTCTCCATTAACCTGGACAACACTGCCCGCCCTGCGCTGGCGATCCCACGAGACCCCATCCACCCAACTCACACGCGCACCTGAGCCACTTCCCATGGCTTTTCCACACAAGTGGCCTCCCTCAGCTAACTCTGCAGACTTTCCTAAAATCTCGCAAAGGCCCACAAACCCCATAGCAGTGGCTGGCCTCAGTGTACCCTGTGCCTCTTACTGAGTGGTCCCAAGCTCAGCACAAGTGGTGACGAGTCGCAGCTCGCACTGAAACTCCCATCAGGTGGCCCCGAGCCTGACATAAGTTGTGGCCAGTGTTGGCTTGGAACATAGCTTGAACTAAGCACCCACAAACCCAGCACAAATAACAGCCAACCACAGATCACTTTGTAGCTGCCATCAGGCAGCTCCAAGTCAGACAAAAATGGCAGCTGACCTTGGTCTGCATGGGAGCCCCTCCCAAGAGGCTCCAGAACCAACACACTCAGTGGCTGGCTTCAGACCACACCAGAGCACCACCCAGCCAGCTCCGCAAACAACACAGCCAGCTGGGACCAGAGCCTCGCGAAAGCAACGCCTGCTCTGTGGGCTCAGCCCCTGCACAACAACATACCCACTCCAATCAGAGCCAATACACACAGCCAGTCAGCCTGACATGCCAACAGCCCTCAAGGCTCAACTGCAACAGGAGGGTACATACAACACACAGAAGGGGCACACTTGGAGCACCTGGCTCATGTGAACAAGAAGACTGCACCACTAGGCCTAACAGGGCACCTACTACATAAGGTCCTTCTGCCAAGACTGGTAGACATAGCAGCTCTGCCTAATACTTGGAAATAAACACATGGAGTCAGCCAGAATGTTTAAGACAAAGCATATTAAAAGTAACAAAAGCAGTTAGTTACCTACGAGGAAGCTCCCATAAGACTGTCAGCTGCTTTTTTCAACAGAAACTTTGCAGGTCAGAAGGGAGTGGCAATAAATAGTCAAAGTGGTGAAAACCAAAGACCTACAACCAAGATTACTCTACCCAACAAGGCCATTAGACTGGAAGGAGAGATCAAGAGTTTCCCAGAAGATAAGAAACTAAATAATTTACCAGTATTATGAGAAGTGTTGAAGGAACTTCTTCAGGTGGAAAAGATCAAAATATGAATAAGAAAAGATAGGAAAGAAAAATTCTCACTTTGACAAAGACAAACATTTGCAAAAGCAGTGGGTCAACCAACTATAAAGTTAGTACAGAAATTAAAAGGCAAAAGAAAGAAAACCATGTGTAATTACAACAATAAGAAATACAAATATACACAAAAGCAATTAAAAATGACAAAAACAAACATGGAAGGAGTGAGCAAAAAGTGTTGTGACTTTGAAATGTGTTCAGATTTAAGTGACCATTAACTTAAAATACACTGCTTTAAACATAGTGTGATATATATGAAGCACATGGTAGCCACAAACCAAAAATCTACAAGAGATACACAAGAAATAAAGAGAAAGGAATCCAAACACAACAAAGTCATCAATATACAAGAGAGCAAGAAAATAAAAAAGAAACAGAGGACTACAAAAACAGTTAATAACATGGCAATAACTATATACCTATTAATAATTACTTTGAGTGTAAATGGATTAAATGTTCCAGTCAAACACAAGGGGGGGAGGGCTGAATGAATTTTTTTTTTAAAGACCCAAACATCCATGCATATGTTGCCTACAAGAGACCCACTTAAGATTGAAAGACACACAGAGACTGAAAGTAAAGGAATAGAAAAGATAGTTCCTGCAAATGGAAACAAAAATCCTAGGGGAGCAATACTTACATCATACAAATAGACTTTAAACAAGGGCTATAACAAGAAGCAAAGAAGGGACTTCCAGTCAGGATTGAGGTGTGTGTAAACATGCTTTGCCTCCTTGCACATCTACAGAAGAAATAACCACACCTCAAAACAAATAACACCCAGAACTGTCAGAAAATCGAGCTGTATGGAAGTCTAACCACCAAGGATTTAAAGAAGCCACATTCATCCAGCCAGGTAGGAGGGGCGGAGATGTGGAGATGGGCAGAGAGGTGGCAGAATGGGCGGTCCCACACTCACATGTAGTGGTGAAAATCGGGAGGGATACCTCAGGAATGAAGGATCCCAGCGCCAGGCCAGACCACACAGCCCAGGGTTCCAGCACCAGGAAGATAAAACCCCATAACTTCTGGCTGTAAAAACAAGGGAGGGGGTAAGGCGGCAGAAGAAACTGCCATATTTTCAGGAGACTCCACTTAAAGGGCCTACATGGACTTAGAGCTGACATAGAGCCACCCGCTCTGGGATTCAGCACCAGGGCCACAGCTTGAAAGGCACCAGTTGCATATGGGGAGTAAGTGAAGTGACTAGAAACAGGGTGAATTCCAGGCAAACCTCCAGAAGCCAGGCAGTGGCATTGTCCTCTCTCTGAGCCCTCACCCCACACAACTACAAAAAGATGAGGTGTGTTGTCCAACCATGGTGATTACCTAAGGCTCTGCCCCACACAATTTACAGGTACCTTTTCTACAATAGGCCATGCTACTAAGACAGGGAGTCAAAGCAGCTCTACCTAATAACCAGAAACAAACACAGTGAGGCTGCCAAGTTGAGGAGACAAATAAATACGGCCCAAATGAAAGAACAAAACAAAACCCCAGAAAAAGAACTAAATGAAATGAAGATAACCAACCTAACAGATGCAAAGTACAAAACACTGGTTATCAGGATGCTCAAAGAATTCATTGAGTACAGCAACAGCATTAAAAAGACCCAGGAAAAAAATGAAGGTTATGTTAAGTGAAATAGAGAAAAATCTACAAGGAGGGGAAGATGCTGAGATTCAAATCAATGATTTGGAATATAAGGAGGAAAAAAACATTCAACCAGAACACCAAGAAGAAAAAGAAGAATTCAAAAAAACAAAGAGAGTATAAGGAACTCTGGGACATCTCCAAACATACCAACATCTGAATCATAGGGGTACCAAAAGAAGAGAAAGAACAAGAAATTGAAAGCTTATGTGAAGAAATAATGAAAGAAAACTTCCCTAATTTGGTGAAGGAAATAGACATACAAGTCCATAAAGCACAGAGAATCCCAAACAAGTTGGACCCAGAGAAAACCACACCAAGGCACATCATAATTAAAATGTGAAAGCAGCAAGAGAAAAGAAGAGTTACCTACAAAGGAGTTCCCATAAGACTGTCAGCTGATTTCTCAGAAGAAACTCTGCAGGCAAGAATGGACTGGCAAGAAGTATTCAAAGTGATGAAAAGCAAGGACTTACAACCTAGATTACTCTATGCAGCAAAGCTAACATTTAGAATGGGAGGGCAGATGAAGTGCTTCCCAGACAAGGTAAAGCTAAAGGAGTTCATCATCACCAAGCCATTATTATATGAAATGTTAAAGGGACTTAGTTAAGAAAAAGAAGATCAAAACTGTGAACATTAAAATGGCAACAAACAACTGTCAACAAGTGAATCCAAAAAACAAAAACAAACTAAGCAAACAACCAGAATGGGAACAGAATCGTAGGTATGGAGATCATTAGGAGGGTTATCAGCTAGGAGGGGGAAGGGTGAGAATGGGGAAAAGGTACAGGAATTAAGAGGCATAATTGGTAGGTACAAAATAGACAGGGGTATGATAAGAATAGTATAGGAAGTGGAGTAGCCAGAGAACTTAAACAGACAACCCATGGACATGAACTAAGGGGGAGGGGATTTCTGGAGGGAATGGGGGTACTGGAGGAGAGCAAAGGGGGGATAATGGAGACAACTGTAATAGTATAATAAAATATATTTTTTTAAAGGAAGGGCATTTCATAATGATAAAGTGATATAACAAGAGGATATAACTCTCATAAACATCTACATAGGAGCACCTAAATATATAATGAAAATATTGATGGACATAAAGGGATAGATTAACAGTAATACAGTAACATTATAGTAGGGGACTTTCACACCCCATTGATATAAACAAATAAATCATCAAGACAAAATCAATAAGGATCCTGCGCTGGTGTGGTTCAGTTGTTGGAGAATCGTCCTGCAGACAAAAGGGTCACAAGTTCAATTCCCAGTCAGGGCACATACCCAGGTTGTGGGTCAGATCCCCAGTCTGGATGCATACAAGATGGCAACCAATTGATCTTTCTCTCACACATCCAGGTCTCTCTCTTTCTCTCTATCTGCCCCCCACCAACCCCTTCTTCTCTAAAAGCAATGAAAAGGCTTTGGGCAAGGATAAATAAATAAATAAAAATAGAAAATCAACAAGGAACAGGGGCCTTAAATGACACATTAGACCCAGTGGACTTAATTGATATTTTTAGGACATTTCACCCAAAAGCAGAATATACATTCTTTTCAAGGGCACATGGAACATTTTCCAGGATAGACCACATGTTAGGCCACAAAACAAGTCTCAATAAATTTAAGAAGATTGAAATCTTCTTTAGTCTCAAGTGGTATAAAACTAGAAATCAATTACAAGAAGAAAACTGAAAAACACACAAACATGTGGAAGTTAAATAAACATGCTACCAAACAATGAACAGGGTTAACAACAAAATCAAAGGAGAGATTGGAAGATACCTTGAGATTAATGAAAAGGGAAACACAAGGACCCAAAAATCTATGGAACAGAGCCAAAGCAATCCTAAAAGGAAAATTTATAGCAATACAGGCCAACCTCAAGAAACAAGAATCAAAATTATCTGACCTTATACCTAAAGGAACTAGAAAAAGAAAAACAAAGTCCAAAGGGAATAGAAGGAAAGAAATAATAAAGATCAGACTGGAAATAAACAAAATAGAGTCTAAGAAAGAATTGAAAATAAGCCCCTGGCTGGCGTGGCTCAGTGGATGGAGAACTGGCCTGCAAACCAAAGGGTCACTGGTTCAATTCCCAGTCAGGGCACATGCCTGGGTTGCGGGCCAGATCCCCAGTTGGGGGTGTGCAAGAGGCAACCACACATTGATGTTTCTCTCCCTCTTTCTCCCTTCCTTCCCCTCTCTCTAAAAATGAATAAATAAAATCTTTAAAATATATAAAAGAATAGAAAATATCAGTGAAACCAAGAGCCGGTTCTTAAAAAGATAAACAAAATTATCTTTAGCCCAGCTTAGTAAGAAAAAAGAAAGAGGGCCCAAATAAATAAAATCAGAAGGAGAATAGTCTAGTCACAAACATATATAAATGACCCATGGATATGGACAACAGAGTAGGGATTGACTCTGGGAGCAGGGGTGGGTGGGACAGGGGACAGCAACAGGGAAAAATTGGGACAACTGTGAAAGAAAAATAAAAAAAGGCAAATAAATAAATAAAAGCAGTAATGAAAGAGAAGTGACATTGGACACCACAGAAATACAAAGGATTATAAGAAAATACTATGAATAGTTATATGCCAACGAATTGGACAACCTGAAATAAATGACAAATTCCTAGAAACATATAATCTTCCAAGGCTGAATAAAGAAGAAACAAAATCTGAACAGACTGATTACTACTAATGAAATCAAATCAGTAATAAAAAAGCTCCCAACAAACAAGTTTTGACCTGGATGGCTTCACAGGTGAATTTTACCAACCACTCAAAGAACTAACACCTGTCCTCAAATTATTTAAAAATATTCAAGAGAAGGGAAGGCTCCCAAGCTCATTTTATGAGGCCAGCATTAACCTGATACCAAAACCAGGCAAAACATAACAAAGGAAGAAAATTATAAGCCAATATCGCTGATGATCATGGATGCAAATATCCTCAACAAAATATTAGGAAACTGAATTCAGCAATACACTGAAAATATCATACACCGTGATCAAGTGGAATTTATTCCTGGGATGCAAGGCTGGTTCAATATTCACAAATCAATTAATGTAATACACCACATAAACAAAATGAAGGATACAAATTCTATGATCGTATGAGTAGGTGCAGAAAAAGCATTTGATAAAATTCAACATCTGGTTATGATAATTACAGCAAATTGGGGATAAAGGAATCATAACACCTCAACATAATAAAGGCCACATATGACAAACCCACAACTAACATCATACTCAGTGGTGAAAAGCTGTAAGTTTTCTCTTTAATTTCAGGAACAAGATAAGGATGTACACCATCCACTTTTTTATTCAACATATTATAATAGCCATAGAAATCAGACAAGAAAAAGAAATAAAAGGCATTCAAATTGGAAAAGAAGAGGTAAAACTGTCATTTGCAGATGACATACTACTGTGCTATTATGATTTCACTCATATGGGATCTGAAAAGCAAAATAAATAAACTCATAGATACAGAGGAAAAACTGATGGTTGCCAGATGGGGAGGGGGTTGGGGGGCTGGGTGAAAAAGGTGAAGAGATGAGGAAGTACAGATTGCCAATTATAAAAACAGTCATGGGAACATAAGGTACAGCAGAGGGGATATAGTCAATAATATTTATACCTACGTGTGGTATCAGATGGGTACTAGACTTTTGAGGGACCACTTAATAAGTTACATAAATGTCTAATCACTGTGTTGTACACCTGAAACTAATATAAAATACTGTATGTCAACTGTCATAGAAATTTTTAAATAGTTTTAATAAATAAGTGATAGTTACTTGTGTCTGTTGGCTTGGACGTCCCAGAGCACAGTTCTGCTTCCGCTCTGCTCCCTGCAGAGGGACACGGTCCCTCCTCCCGGAGCCAGTGGTCAGCGCTGGGACATGGAGTGACGGCAGAGAGCCGCCCAGTCCAGCCCAGTACAGGGAGAGCAGTCTGGGGCAGTGGCTCCTCCGTGCTTTTTTAATACTGCAGACCCGGCCTGCGGGCCCCTCCGAGGTGAAGCTGTGCCATTGTAACCCGGGGTGCTGTTCTATACCAGCCATTTGCTCCTCCTCGTTTCCTGACCAGCCCCAATCCTGCACCAAGACTGGAGAGCACAGAGCCAGACGCAGGAGGAAGGGGCGCACCAGGGGCCACTCTGCTGACCCTGAACTCGGGGCTGTGAAGGGGTCTCCAGTCATAGGGACTGGATTGAAAGTAGCATGTTCTGCTTGCATGAACATGGGGGCGAGCTAGTGATCCACATTTTCTCTTAGATTTTTCAAGTGGGCCTGGAATGTGGTACTTTTAGAACCCTTTCCCGAAGACTTGGAGTCCCAGGTGGGGTGCGCGCTAGGGTACCAGGCTCTGCAGCCTGGGGAGGGACAACACAGGAAGTGGGAGGCAGAGCCTCTCCCTGGCAGGGCCCTAACGGAAGGACACACAGCCACCAGGACTCAAGGGCAAGGGAAGGCCTCTGCCAGGGTCAGAAGGCTTCCACAGGGTGTGAGTCCCGCATAGAGGCCATGCTGGGCTGACAGAGGAGGCCGGGAGGCCGCCCAAGCTGGGGAACCAGCAGGGGAAGAAACAGGCTCTGGTGGGCGGACGCCTGTCCTGGAGGCACGTCCCGCTGGGGCAGGGCAGCAGTGCTGAGCATCGCTTGTTCCTGGCCAGGACGAGGGCCACCGGGCCCCGCACCAGGACCAGGCAGCCACGGGCCACACACCTACCCCCACAGCCGGCCCAGCTCCCGCAGGAACGGAGAAGTGCCTCAGCCTCTGCCTCTGATGGGCTCGGCTATTTTTATGTCCAAGTCTGGTTAAAAATAGCTAAGCCAAGGTTTTAGCTGCAGCTGACAAGACATTAAGTATTAGATACCTAATGCCTACAAGTAATAACCACGAGTCTCCTCCTGTGCCCCCTTTCTGCCTCTACATGTTTAATGAGAAAGCAGGGAGGAAGCAGGCACGGGAAGCCCTCACAGCTGTGGGGCCTGCCGTGGGCGTGCGCACTGGGCCCCCCCCCCCGTGCTCTAGCTCGAGGCCCGCAGCACCGGCCGCCTGAGTGCTCGCTGTTGGCCAGGACGGGTTGCCTGAGAGTCAGGGCAGGAGGAGGGGGTGTCAGTGACTGCGCCTCCCAGGCCCCTGGTGGCTGGACAGCACCTGTTGCTCACCTGGGCCCAGGGAAGCCAGTCCAGGCTGCACAAGAGGCAAGCACCCGCCGGCCTCAGCCCACCTGCCCCTGCGGGGCGGACACGGCATTTGCTGTTTGATACAAGAGCGACATGAGTCCAGGGAGCCCTGTAAGTTGGCGGGCCGGCCTGTCCACGCCCCAGACGCGCCCCCAGAGAAACAACGCTTTCAGGCACGCGGAGCAGAGCCAGCCGTCCTGCCAGCAGGTCCCCAGCCACCAAGCCTTTCTCCTCCCCTCCCAGCACCAGGAAAGCTGCGGTCACAAGCGTGGGTGCTGGGCGGGGCTGTGTCAGCATGTGTGAGCGACAGAGGTGCCAGCCTAGTGCGACAGCTTTCTCGGGTCTTAAAATAAGCTCCTTCTGCCGTGTATTCAGGGTAGTGTGAGAAGCTGGAGAACAGGAGCCTGCTTCTACTCAGCAGGTGCACAAAGCCTCACCAGCCCCCCACCTCAGGCCTCCTGGGTGTGCACCCCACTCAGAGCCCCAGCTGAGCCCCTTCAGGCAGCAGCAGGCACAGGGTCCAGGTCGTCACGGGAGGCCAACCTCCCATCTGGGCCTGGGGTCCAGCAGAGCGGCCCTGGTGCTCAGGGGCAAAGCCGAGTCTGAGAAGCACCTGGGGAGACTGAAGCTGGACCCTGTGACAGGCAGGGGCGAGCCAGGACTCCGAGGAGACCTTTCTGTGCTCAGGGAGAGTGCAGGGAAGTCTCCATCCACTCTGCACACAGAGGCTCCCAGGGCTCCCTGTTGCGCCAAAGACAACTGGAGAATAACTGTTCATCAGAATCCCGGGCCCCTCATGACAACCCCCCGCCCTGCTGCTATCTAAAGCGCAAGTGACTCAGGTCTCAGGCCAGAGACTTGGTGGCTGTGGTTCCCCTCCATCTCCCCCGCCGTGGGTCCAGCTCGGCACGCTGGGTTCTCTGGAGCCAGGCAGCGCCCCAAGGCCAGAACTTCATCCCCTCTGCTCTCTGAGGCTGCTGCCCAGCACCAGCCTTTCTATCCCTGCCCCTTCCTGGGGCTTCTCAAGCCCATGTCCCCTGTGGCACCCACACCAGCTGGGGCTCCTGTGAGGCCCACAGGAGCTTGGCCAGTGGCGTGCCCTGGGGTGGCCGGGAAAGTCCCCCCACTCTGGCTGCCTGCTAACTGCCGGTCTGGTCTTTTTCTTCTTGGTTCTTCCAGTGAGAAGCGCCACCTTCAAGTCAACGTCACCAACCCTGTGCAGTGCAGCCTACATGGGAAGAAGTGCACCGTCTCCGTGGAGACGCGGCTCAACCAGCCACAGCCTGACTTCACCAAGAACCGCTCGGGCTTCATCCTCAGCGTGCCTGGGAACTGAGCCTCCCCCGGGGGGCCCGCCACACAGCCTCCTGGGCCCTGATCTGATTGCTGATCCCGCTACTGCCCGCTAGAAATCAGCTCGCAAGCCTCCTCTCCGGCCCCTCCCCTGGGGTCTTCTTCCTGGCTTTCTGCCTTTGGTCCCCATCTTCCTCTATCCCAACCGTCCACCATCCCCAATCAACAAACCAAAGACCCAATGACCTGTCCCAGAGCCTTGGGATGACATCCAAACCACATTTCACCTCAGAGGCAACTTGATGGTGCCCTCAGTTGGTGAAGGCCTCTCTGGACTGGCCAGGTCACATCAGTGTGCCTTGACCCAGTGACCTGCTGCTGACCCTGCAGGAGGTAGGGTGGGGGAGCCCAGAACACCGTTTCCCCAACCAAAGACATGCTCCTCTGGGAGGCTGGTGGAGATGAGCTGGAAGTGTAGCCCTGCTCATTCCTCATCCCCATCCTTCCACTCCTCGTCCCCAAGGTGATCGCAGCCCCCGTGACCTGGCTCAGGGAGCTTCTCAGCTCCTCAGTGGACCTCATTTCCCCAGCAGCCAGCCAAAGCCACCAGGTGAGCAGATTCACCTGCAGGACCGGCCTCTCAGCCCAGGAGCAATAGCCGGCAGAGCCACCATGCCCAGAGTCTACCCCCTGCCCCCCCCCCCCCCCGGCCGCCCTCCTGGGAGAGGGCAGTGGGGATGCCCCCAGGGTCATCTTAGCCCTGCCCTCTGGGCCTGTGGCCATCTTATTTTTGCAGTTTGCAAGGTTGCTGATCAGATACTGTGTCCTCTGTGCCCACATGCGTGTCAGGAACACGGATAAGAAAATGGAGTCGCGGGGGCAGGGAGCACACGTGGGTTTGGGCGTTCCCCTGACACCTGTTCCACACGCGCTCATTTGGAGAACTAGGACTGGGACAGGAGCACACGGGAACCTTGGGAAGCGAAGAGAGAAAACGTAACGTGGGGTCCTGGCACTGCAGGCCAGGCCAGAATGCCCACCCCACCCCACAGACCCTGGCTGCTGGGCACGCAGCCTTCACGCCAGAAGAACCCAGCACGTGCCTTCAGATGCCTTCCTGAGACCATCCAACCCCCGTGTCTCAGCTGAAGGGGACACCGTGAGCCTCCAGGCAGCCAGGGCCTCCCTGCCAGGAGCCTAGAAAGGAGGAGACACCAGGCGCCTTGGGTGGTGCAGGGGCTGAGGGTGTGAAAGGGACAGGCTGTTGTGTTCACTTTCTGTCGCACATGCTGCTGCTCCCTGCTTCCGTCCTGTCACCCTGACCCCACCAAATACACCAAGTGCCTGAGTGCAGCCTCCTGTGCCTCACCTGTGCCTGGCATGGTCGGCCGGCTGGCCCCCAGGTGGGCCCAGCAGTGGGGTCTCATTCGCACCCCCCACCCCTGCTTCCCAGGGCTGGCAAATGTGCACCACGTGCAACTTGCAACAAAGCAGCCTACTGGCCTCCTGTCCTTGGAACCCCACCCTCACTCGCGAAGCCTGGCCACCAGCCCAGGTCAGCGACGCCCGTCGTTTTGCCAAGCACCCTGACACCAGGCAAACCACCTGACCTGGAACGTAGCTTCTCCATTCCGCTCATTCCCCCAGACTTGTCGCTCGCTGTGTACTAGACACGTGCACGTGCGTGTTGTAGACACACCAAAATGGAACATGCCAAATGAGTGCCTTTCGGAGGCCAGGGAGGAGGAGGGGGCTTCGGGGTCCTTTCTCCCGCCTTTCCACGTGGCCTATGGCCCCCGGCTGAGGGCTGGGCAACCGCCGACTGTCACAAGCACTTTTTCATGATGTCCTAAGAGAAGTCAGTGTGGCAACTGAAGGAGGATCAGGAATTGAGGGCGAGACCATGGTAATGCTTCCAGGGTGCCGAGGGGAAAGCAGGACAGAGATTACGCAATGAAGTCTTTCTCTTGATTTAGTTAAAAGCAGTTTATGGTTTGGTGCATATATTCCTATTTTCCATTAAATTAACTCTTATTTCCAAAGCATATTTTGATTTACCATCAAGAGCAATAAAGCATTAAATCATATTTTTTAAGGTGTTCTGCTTATTTGTAATTGAAAACTACCTGTAATTGGGAAATTTTCACTTGTGCGAAGGCAACCGTTGCCCCAGAGGACGGAAGGAAGCATGAAGCACAAATAAGGTCAAGTAGAAGATAACTCACCTGAACCTTCTGAACAAAAATATTTCGTGGTGAGCGAGAAGGAAGCTGTGGAAGAGAGTATGTGCGGACGTGGTCAGGGTCCGTGGGGTCTAATCCCAGCCTTCCCTTCCGCCATTTTGAGGCCTGTGTGCTGGCCCCCACCTTCCGTGCTTCCGTGTTTGCTGAAGCTCAAGTGTGTGTTTCCAAAGAGGAGGGGCGGCTGGCGGGGGCAGCAGGAGGCCGAGCGCGCGAGAGAAGTCGGGGCTTCTCAGGGCGGCAGCGGCCACAGGCAAGCAAGGCCGGCCCGCACCCAGGGGCCCTGCGGCCGCAGGATGCCGCCCGTCCTCGGTGAGAGGGGACACACAGGGCGCTCTGTGACACGGACCACGGGAACTGCCCTCAGGACAGTGAGTGGCCCTGATCACAGGCCGACAGCTCCCAAGTTGCAACCTGAGCAGAACCGCCCTCCCGGTCCTGGCCCAGACAAGACGACGACAGGCCTGCCTCGCTTTGCTGCGCTCGCTTTGCTGCGCTCACGAGGGTAGCATTTCGGTTTTTTTATTTTTGTTTCTTTCCTCTCAAATGGAGCATTTTTAACAAACTGAAGGTAAGCAAAGCCCCTCCACCAGCAAAAAGATTATGACTCCTTTTACTGCAAGGCCTCCTTGACTGGTGGCCTGGAACGGGAACCCACAGTAGCCCCGAGCTGTGCCTGCTCAGCCAGGGGCAGGGGCCCATGGGGGGCGGGGGGCACCCTTGCAAATTCTGGCTTATCTGGAAGCCCCAGGGCAGGGTCACAGGACACCACTCCTGCTGGTCTGGGCCCCTCCGGGCAGTGGGCGCTGAGCAGAGCCAGGCCCACGACACATGGGGGCAGCAGCCTGGGCACCAAACTCCACAAATGGGGTCTAAGACCTATTGCCCAAGCAGGACCACTCAGCCAGCCCCACCCTCCCCAGGCCTGGCCTGGGCCTCATCCAGCTGAGGGAGCCACTCCTGCCCCACCGGCAGCTGAACTGGAGCTGACTTAACCTGAGCTGCCTCCTTAATCACCCACCTCACCAGCAGCGGCTCTGCTTGTTAAGCCCCCTCCCCCATAACACAAATCCAATTATGTTGGGAGTGCAGGAATCATTTATAAAAGGGGCCCCCCGCCTGCTCGTGAATGATGTGCCCACAAAGAGGTCTATGTAATGGATGGTCAGTGCATTTTATTTAATCAGCACAGTACAAAAATAAATAAAAATAAGGGAAGGGGAATTAAATTACAGCCAAACTGAGCTCCATGACCTTGTCAGATTATAAACCACACACACTTACAAACACACTACACATACATACAAAATGAGACTAATATAAATTAATATCAACAATACCCACAGTTTGGTCAAAGAATAGCTACAGAAGAAATTGCACTAAAAACAACATACATCGCACATTGTGTAATTAGCAGTTTCAAATATACAGCTATGAAAATTCCCGAGTGAAAAAAATGGCACATTTTCTTTTCATTGCAAGTTTAACAACTGTTGGAACGAAACTAAATTCTAGTAACTGCATGGAAAGAATATATCAACCCTTCAGCTTTACAAGAAAGAGAAAAACCAAATCCTGAACTATTATTCCTGTGACTTGTTCTGTGCACGGGTGTAATTTTCACAGCCATCTGTTCTAAGATTATTTTTCTTAAGACACAAAATGCTCCTGGTCTGCATGCACAATATCACTGTAAAAGCAACAATTAAAGAATAAAGGGTTTTTGTTTTTTTTTTGTCGGTTAGTTTTTTTCTTTTTTTGTTTTTTTTTTGTTGTTGTTCTAAAAGTAGTCTTCATAGCAGCATGTCAAATGGGTTCATTGCTTGCACACTCAAGTGTATCAGTTCCTGTGCACAATACTGATGACCAGCGTAAGGGGAGGGAGGAGCACACAACCAGCTTCCTTCACATTGACAGAACTAGTTATTTCCTTAGTCCCCCAACCACTCCTGCAATCTGCACCACCTCCAAAAGGTAAAAAAATAAATATGGAGAAAGAGAAGGAAACTGGAATCCTGTGGATGCAGCCTAACTGCACAGCTTCAGGCCACATTCAGCCAGCCGGTCAAATGACTGCAACCACGTGCCCCTCTCAAGACTCGGCACCAAACCACCCTCTTCCGGGCCACCAGGGCCCACTGCCCTCTTGGGCCTCCTACCTCAGGTCACATGTGACAACAGGATCTGAACAGACACGTGTGACACCAGCAGAGAAGTGCCGCGGTGACGTGCGTGCCAGCAGCCGAAGGTTCCTTCCAGCCCTGCATCAAATTATCCGGCAGTCCCAGGGATGGCTCGCCTGGGCCTCGAGGCACAGCTGGGGCCAATGCTCTCCTGCACGCAGGGGAAGGCCCTCTTCCTTCCATGCGGGCAGGCATACCACAGCAGGGGTGGGGGGCTCTGCTCCAGGCCTCTTACACCCGGATCTCAATTTCACAGCTTGTTCTTTTTCAGGTGAATTTCAGTAGTGCTTGTGCTGAAAAATTGGCAGCCACCTGGGACCTAATCCTATGAAAAATGATCCTCTGCCTCCCCCAAAGCCCCCCATTCCAGCACTGGCTGGGGGTCTGGGAAGAGACAATTCTCTGTAGCCTTCACACTGGTCTTTGTCCCCCAGAGCCAGACTGATGGGCCATAGAGGAAGACTCACCCCCTGCTCTTGGTCCTCTCCCAAGTCCCAAGCCACCCATCTGGGAGAACTGGAAAGAAAATTGATTAAGTACCATCATGTGTTTTTACAGCGACTAGAGTGGAAACCAAAACCAGCAGCTGCAAATGATCAGTTGTAGAATCAGCAGGGCTTCCAAAGCAATCAGGAGTCCCACTCCTGTCTTGTAATTGTCTCCAAGATCCAGCTGTCTCACTCGGCCTTGTGGGGCAAGGCTTCGTTTTCAGAACCGTCTGGAAACAGCTTTGAATTAAAAGGGGTATGGGTATATCACTGCCACCCCCCAACCCCCAGCTCTGCAGAACGAGTATCATGTGCACCAGCAAGAAGAGGCCTTAGCCGTTGGGTGGGCCCCGGCTCGATCTCAGGCGTGGCACCCCCACAAGGCAAGCTGTTGGTAAGTGGGCACCTGCAGCAGCCCTGGCCTTCACCACAGGGTGACTAAGCTGCATTATCCAGATGAAACACTCACCCAGGAAAGGAGTGGTCCCCAGCCTCACCCCACCTCTTTAGCTGGGACCCAAAATAAAAGAACTTAATGAGTCAAACCAGCTAGCTCATTAACCAGCAATGCCATCATGGCTGGGAGCAGGGAACAAGGGAACTGAGGGACAAGTTCTATGTCTCCACTAAAGGAAAGCCCTTCTCCCTAAAAAAGAAAAAAGAGCAAGTCAGGGCTGTGGGCAGCCCAACAGCACAGACTCTTTGCCCGAGGCCGGCGTCTCCTCGATTAAGGAAGCATCTTGCCTCACAACCCCAAGTGTGGCTCAGTCAGGGCGGCTGCTCCAGGAGCCTGTGGGGGAATGGACAACCCAAAGCAAGAGCCAGAAAAGGGCCCCCAACCAGGAGCACCAATTCCTCCCTGGCCAAGTGGCCAGAGGCCCCTCTCTAGCTCCCACGTCGGGAGCCATGGACAGCCTCACCTGCCCTGGTCCAGCAAGGGTGCAGGTGGCAAAGGCAAGTCAGTCCTCTGAATTCCCCAAAGTAGAAGGCCGGGGACCTAGGCGGCTCTGAATACATCTTCTGGGTTTTGCACAAGGTTCAGGAGTTCAAAAGTGCCCAGAGTTCTGGCAGGGCTGAAGCAAGCCCCAAGGAGAGAAGATGGGCCAGGAGAGGCCCTTGGTGGCTTTGCTAGACACATACTGTACATAAAATCTGACTTCATAATAATTTTTTTTTAAATGAGTTGAAGCTTTGCGCCACGATGCAGGCCCCAGGGCTCACCGATCCAGCCCTAGGAGGAGCCGCTTCTTGTCTTCCTGGCCACTCTCGTTCTTCAGATCAGAGAACACCTGTGTGAAGTAGTGTGGGTCGGCATTGATCTGCAGCATCTTGGAGCTCATGAGGTTGATGACGGAGAGGCATCGGTCCCAAAAGGCCTCCTTGCAGCTCTCCACCAGGAAGGGCTTGAGTGGGTAGGAGATCTCGTTGCCCATGTAGGAGTAGGAGAGGTACAGGCAGGTCAGTAGCACGGCCTGGAGCTCGTGGTCAGAGCCCACCTCGGAGGAGATCACGTCCCTGCAGAGCATGTAGAGGAAGACCACGTTGGCCGGCGTGATGAAGCCCTGGTCCTGCCAGCCCTGCAGAAGCAGCGAGCGGTCCACGCTGCGCAGCCAGAGCACAGGGTCCGTGGGGGACAGGTGCTTCAAGCGGTAGCACCGGCGGCAAAGAAACTCGCCCAGGCAGCGCAGCAGCTCGCTGGTGGATGCCTGGACGATGACCCTTTTGGGCGTCCCTGCGGAGGTGACGGCAGGGTGCGGGGCCTTCTTGACGGAGGAGGAGACCCCGGTCTGGGAGCCCGAAAGCTGACTGGCAGGAGGGGCGGGTGGCTGGGTCGGTGGGGGCTGGGCGAACGTGGACAGGTTGGCGCACGACAGCGACTTCTTCAGGTTCTCATTGTTGAGGTGCGTGATGTTGTTCTGGTAGCTGCCGTTGGGCTGCACCTTCTTGGAGTTCTTCTTCTTGGCCGACACGGCCACGATCCTCTTCCAAGGCAGCACGGAGATGATGGAGTGCCGCTTCAGGTTCTTGTCCTTGGCATTCTTGCTGTTCTGCACAGCCGTGTAGTGGCCCACCGTGGCGGCGCCATCCTCAAACAGCGTGGCCTTGCGGTAGCTGGGGGACAGGGACAGCACCGTGCCCATGGTGCCGCTGCGCGCCGGGCGGGGCCCCGCGCCCCTGCGCGCCCAGCCTGCCGGCCCAAGGGAAAAAACAGCTCACCGAGCCTGCGGCGGCCTTGTGCAAGAGGCGAGGGCGCTCCCGGGGGCGCGTGCTGCCCCTTCTGATCTGCGTGAAAAACAAGATGGTTCTCAGCACCAGGCGGGGCTCTCACTGCGCTACTCCGCCCTAGCCTCGCGGCCCCCGGGGACCTTAGCTCCAGCCCCGTACCCGAGGTTTACCCAGGCTCCAGGACCCCGCCAGCGCCCAGCGCCGCAACCCGGCCACCTCCACTGCGGCACCGCAGCTCGCCGCTGCCGCTGCGGAATGCCGCGGGAGGGGACCCCCGCCTCAACACCGCGCGCGGCCCCAACCCGGGCCGACTCCCCGGGGCAGCAGGCGGCCTCAAGGCGCAGGCTTACCCAGCAGGCGGCGGCTCCTGCGCTCCGCGCCCTCCGCAATGCGCGCCGCGGTCCCGGCGCTCCGCGGGGCTCGGCGGGGCTCGCGCTCGGCGGCGGCAGCGGCTCCGGAGCTACTGTCCAAGGTTCTGCAGGCGGCGCGGCCCCGCCCCCCGCTCGTCCGCCTTCGCCTCCGCCGCGCTCCCGCTCCGGCGCGCACCGCGGCCGTCTCCCTCTCAGGAGCGCGCGCGGCCCACGCGCCGGCGCGGACGGGCCTGCTGTGGTCCGGGAGCCCGGGCCGCCTCCGTCCTCAACGCGAGCCGCGCGCGGTGCCGGCAGGGACGCGGCCGTCAGCCCGAGGCGCTTCTACTCGCCGCACCCGAGCGAGGACCCGGGCTCCTGCGGCTGGGACTCACGGCACCGGCCCCGCCCCGCCCCCGGGGCCGTCCCCTCCCGCACAGCTCACTGCCGGCTCTGCGCTGCTGCTCCAGCAGCAGCAAAAGCAGCAGCAAAAGCAGCAGCCGGGTCGCACGAACGTCCAGGGCACCCCACGCAACGGCACTCAGGCCGGTGGGGAAACGCCGGGGCGGGGCCGAGGACCGACCCCGCCCGTCGTCCCGCCCAGACACGTGCTGCCTTTGTTCCCGCCGCGGCGCCCGCAGCTGCGGGCCGCGGGGCGCTCTCCGCCTAGTCCCCGTCCTGGCGACGCGAGGTCAGCCCGGGCTGAAGCTGCCACCCGAGCCCTACGAGAAGCCATCCAGGGAGGCCGCGGCCCGCACCTCCCTCCTTCCATTTATCATCCTCGCCCCCCGAATAAAAAGCTTGGGAACTCAGGGAGGAAGGCCAGAAGGGGCGAAACCTTTGCTGAGGCCGCTTAAGGGGCAGGCAGTTCTGGCCCGTTCCAAAAACAGCTACTGGCTGTCGCACCCACACCTGAGACCGCTGGCGCGGCCCCGCCCCGGAGATGAGCCAGTGCTCAGCCCACCCCCTCTGTGACCTCCAAATTCCCACTGGCCCTCTTATCTCTGATAGGAAAACTAAAGCAACTGTTTCTCCAACCAGCCTCTGATCCACTGCTTTAAATGTTTTTCATGCTAAAATATATAATGTGAAAACTTGGTGCAGGTAAAAAATTTTTAATTTCGAGTCAAATTCTGGTTCTAGTAAGAACTGCCCCCCTCACAGACAAGAATCCAGATCCCTCATTTGTTATTCTTTTGGTTTGGTTCTGGAGATTCAGATTTGACCACAGACCTGGGAAATATATCTTAATTCAAATGATCACCTCTAGACCAAGTGGTAAGGAAGTGGCAATCCAGAGACGAGAAGACCCAATTCCCTGACTCCCAGACCACTCCAGGCCGTCAACCTGTGCCAGCTCTGACTGCCCTACCCAGAACAGAAATCTGGTATCACTTAGAACGATGCCACATCAGAAAGTACTAGAATTTGCTTATGTCCTACCCAGAGATCTCTCCATCAATAGTGATGCTTGAAAGCTTTAGGGACCTTGGTGACTATATAGTAGAAAATGCATTGCTCTGTACCCAGGGGGCTACTTCTTCCCACGGCCCTTCAGAAACATCTACAAAAACTTAGCCGATGAAGGCAGGCCCTTAGCTCCATGTCCTCCTTCCTCTGAGTGTTGCTCAGTGCGCAACCCCCACCTGCTCTTCAGGGGGAGGTCTATTCAATCCCTCTTTTCTATAGTAAGAAGCTCTAAGAAGAAATTTTCAGGTCCTTTGGCCCAATGACTTAGTCAAAGCTGAATCCCCAGCTTTTTAATCTCCAGCGTCTAGTGGAAAAGCCCAGTTCCTGTGTTGACCATTTCCACATTTCCTTTTCTATGTTCTGGAGTTTAATAAACATTGTGCTTCTCATCTCCCAAAATATGCTTAGATTTCTCTCTTTTTAAAAATATTGTTCCACTTACTTACACATTCATTGCTTGATTCTTGCATGTGCCCTGACTGGGGATTGAACTCACAACCTTGGTGTCTCAGGATTATGCTCTAACCAACTGAGCTCCCAGGCCGGGACATTATGCCCAGATTACTAAAACTGTAACCCACCCCTTAGAACCATCAGGACCCACCCTGTCACCTGTACCTACAAATTTAATTCTAGCCATTCCAACTCACGGTGAGTAGTGCCGAGCCCCATTTCATCCCACTCCCTTTTCCAAACCAGGGAAGCATGCATTTGCGTGCTCCTTTTCCAGCCTGGCTGCACTCTGGCGTCCTCTCTTGCCTTTGTCTGGCCAGCCCTTCCCCAGCGACTTCAAAATTACCCCGACCTCCTCACACTTGTCACAGACAAGAGTCGTATTTGCAGCAGAGCATGAGTGGAGTAGTGTCGCCAGCCCGCGAGCTATTGAGGGAAGAGGCTGTCTGGAACCGTCCGCCCAAGCCCTGCTTACTCTGCCCGTCTCAAGGCACCACACAGCTCCTCTGTTCACTTAGTCTGGCGCGCCCCACGTCGCCCCCGCCCCAGCTTCTATCCCCGCTCCAACTGCAAGGTAAGAAAGAAAGGGCAATAATCTGCCAAAACCGGCAGAATCAGGGACCCAGAAGGCATACCCAGCTGAATGATGCAGGGCTTTCTTCCAAAGAACTGCAGGGACGATCTCCAAATCCCACCCCCATCAATCAGACTATTTATCCTATAGCCTGTCTCTAGCTGCGGGGCAGGGCCAGCCTGCTGGTCATCTGCACCGCTCAGCTGGACGCTTACTGCTGCATCGCAGGAGCGTCCCTGCCCTCTGCACGCCCCTCCCCATACCGGCCGGAGGGAGGCCAAGGACCTAACCAACTAGCTTCCAGAAGCGGTTCCAAATAAAGCGGGGCTGAGCCCTGGCTCCTGAGGAAGTCGCGCTTTGTTCTTTCAGGGATCAGGGCAGCCCCTAGTGGCCCTTCTGGGCAGCGCAGGTTACATAACCCTGGCGGCAGCGGGACTCGAGTCAAGGCCTCAGCCTTGGCTGCCAACACCGTCAGAATCTCATTCACACACAAGAAAGCCCTGGCACAGGAAGGCTGGTGCCAGAAGGGGTCCCTAGGTGAGCGAGCCGGCCCCGACCACCCTCTCACTGGGCCCAGACCCAGCCTACTTGAGGTCTGGAAAAGCCGCCCTGCGGGTCTAGAGCAGCACTGTCCAAAAAATATAGCATGAGCCAAACGCAAGCCCTGTGGGTGTTTTCTAGTAGCCATGTTTAAAAAAAAAAAAAAAAAAAAAAAGTAAAAATAAACAGATCAATTTTAATAAATTATTTTATTTAACCCAATAATGCTCAAAATACTTCAACATATAAAAATTAGACTGAGCTCTGTTACACTCTTTTTTTTGTACTAAGTCTCCTAAGCGAGGTTTGGGTTTACATTTGCAGTGCATCACAGTTCAGACCAGCCACATTTCAAGAGCTTCAACAGCCGTCATGGCTCGTGGGCCGCCCACTGGACAGAGCAGGTCTAGAGCGAGTCATCAGACCTGCTAGGGGAGTGAGCAGAGGACAGGGCTGCTGCCAGGCTGAGCTCTTGGAGCTGCCCTTGGCACAGGAAACCCCTGCCCTATGCTCCAGCTCTATAGATGCCCTTGCAATCTTTTTTAAAAGTCCTTTATTGAAGCAAAACTGTTCCTGCGAGTAAAATTCTAAATACTGAGAACAGAGAGCAGCGCAGCTCATACTGGCGAGTTGGCAGCTTGAGCTCCCCGCCCCCCAGCGGCCCCAGGGCCCTGCAGAACACACAGGGTCTGAGGGGCGTGTGACAAGCACTGCTTTTGAAAATTCCAAATGGAAGCTCAACCACATAAAACCTTCAAACAACCATTACCTACCACAGAAGCACCAACCTCACCATGAGAGAAGTAGGTGCGAGGGTACTACATATATGTGCCCAGGCCCCGTCCACGTCGCCTTGGAAGGACAAGGCACCTGAGCGCCATTCCGCACTGCAGGCCTACCTCAGGCCCCCCACTCTGTCCCACACCTGAAGGTCTCCCATGAAGCAGACAAGCAGCACAGCTCAGGCAGGTCTAGAGGGCCACACAGAGCTGTGCGCACGGACTGGAAGCCCTCCGGCACTCAAGAAAGGACACTTTCTGAAAAAAAAATTGTTTTTATTGGAACTCATCTGAACATCAGATATACCTGGTGTTGGTTAGCAAGAACCGTTTGTACATTTGATATTGATGGTGCCAAAACCAAAACAGTGACTGGACATGATGGGGAGAGATGTTGAAAACAAAAACCTGATTTTGGAGAGGAAAATAAAAGGCAGTCAGATTCAGTGAGGATGCCAAACCTAGTACAACAAAATCCTTTTACAAAATATAAATTTATTCCAAAAACCTGGAAGGATAATCTGAGAAAGGCAAGGAAAGACAAAAAGAGACCAGCAGGAAGGAAGAGGGGGAGGGAGAAAGGGAGAGAGAGAAGGCAGAGAGAGGAAGAAAATGGAGCTGAGCACAAAGCCTTGCTATTTCATCGTTAACACAAAGCATGCTGAACACTGTGCTCTCCCGCCCCTCCCCTCCCCTCGATGTCTACGAGGTAAATAAAGAAGCTCCCTGGGAAGAGGACATGAGGTTGCTCAAAAACCCAACAAAAATTTAAAAAAAAAAAAAAAAAAAAAAACCCACACCCCACAGTCTCATTTCCGATGTTCACTGTTTAAAAAAGGAATCAACCCATCTGCCAGCAGGGGAGAGGAGGAGGGGGACAGGGAGAGGAGGAGGGGTGTCAGACAGCCTGACTTCCCCAGGAGGAAGGAGGAAGGAGGAAGGGAGACGTGTGACGGTCTCCTGGTTGAGAGGGGAAGAGAGAAAAGGGAGAGTAAGAGCAGAGGAGTGGGGCAATTAAAACACGGACGTCTAATCTAGTTTACTATGTTAAAAAGAGCCACATGCACAGCAGGCCCCCGGGGCCCCCGGGGCCCCCGAGGCCCCCACTGCTCCCGTGTGGCCGTTGTGCACACCGGCTCCTGGCCTCGTCCCCATTCCTTCCCGGGTCGGAGCGGAGCTGGGCTGCGGCTGCGGCTGCGGCTGGGGCGGCGGCGGCAGGTCCTTCGGCCAGGCTGTGGAGCCATGGTTGGAGGGGAGTCAGGCGGACAGGCCGTATGACAGGGGAAAGAACACCAAAATGCCTCATTTCAAATAAAAAAAGAAAATAGCAGTCTATACACAGTTGTTTGTTTTGGTTCAGTACAAACAGAATAAAAAGTCGTTGCTGTGATGGGCAGGCAAACACCCCGTTCTGAAGAGGCGGCGAGGTGGCGCCCAGCAGGCGGACCAGGAGCCCCCGTGGCGGGCGGAGCGCCTGGTTGGCGGCCCTCTCCCCGGAGGCAGAGAGCACAGCTTTAGGTAGTGTAAGCCTTTTTCCTTTTATTTAGAATAATCTTTTTTTTCTTTTTCTTTTTTTTTTAAGCAATGTCCCCACTCCCAAGTTGGGCCGGTAAAGATTACATGAAAACTGGCACACCTATCGGCTGGAATACAGATGCACCAAATGAGGATTTAAAAACTTTCCGAGCGAAAAGTAGAACAAAAAGAAAAAAGAATCTCCTAGCATTTTCCCCAAAGGTTTCACTCTCCCGCCACACACACTCTCCAAAGGACCGCTACAGATCCAACTCTGGAAGAGAAGACAGAGCAGCGTCAATTGCGAGGCGGCGGCCACCAGGGGGCCTTCAGTGCCCACAGGCAGAAGACACCGCTGCCCCGCCTGGCCCCGGAGCCAGCACTCACCTATGTCAGCTTCTTGGCTTTGTTGTAGAGAGAATCCACTACTTTACTCATGTTCTGAATTGTTTCCAGAGCAGCTTCATACGTTTTATCTACTGGGGGTTCATCGAAAATAATCAAGACACCCTCCCCCTGGTCCAAGATCCCTGCAGGAAACATAAGGGCAACCCGTGTAAAAGAAGGGATTAGACACAAAAAGTGTGTGAGAAATCCCCACTCCCTGGCTGCCTCATTTCTCCAGAAAGGAGGGGAAGGGAACTCAGCTCCCTGTTCCATTTGTACGTGTTTATTATACACACTCTCATCCTAGAGGTAAGAGGGGCAAGGATCCCAGGAAACCACCAGGTGAAACAAATGGAACATCTTCTCTCGAGATGAGCAAGAATGTGATGCCTCTTCAACCATTTTACCACCACCCCCTTGCCTGCATGACCTACTCACCATGAAATTTCTTGTCAAGAATCATCTGTGATAATTTCCTTTCCACATCGGCCTAAAATCAAAGCACTTGATTAAAGACACCAGTAACCACTAGTCACACATCAGTGACATGAGAGGGTCTTAGGGCAGATGGACTGAAAACAAAACAGCAATAATGCAACCCCAGCTCTGGGCCCATGGTCCCTATTCCCCACTGAGAAGCTGGGGAACTTTCCGAGACCCACTGAGTATAAATGCCAGCCCTTCCACGTAGCCCTTCCCCCACCCCCAACCCAAGACAAGTACGGGGACTCCTTACCTTGGAGAGTTTGATGAGGCTAGATATATGTTCAATCTAAAAGGAAAGGCAGAGACACCAACACTGAAGTTTTACCTCTGCCTCTAACACAGGGGTTGGGGTGGGGATTGCTGTCTCTCAGAATCCTGCTGAGCGTCTCTATAGGGCCAGATTCTCTTTGGCCGTGCTTAGGTCTCTTGTGCCTGTCCATCTGCCTTCATCACTACAGACAATAATCACATTCCTGTCCCACACACCCAGAAAAGAAACCATTTACCACATGGGTGGTGACTACAAAAGCAAGGAGGAGACTGTGCTGAGTACAAGCAAGGGCAAGCTAAACAGCCTCTACCCCTCAGCATCCCTCTCCTTGATTCGTGTTCCCCTGTCAAGAATCCCAAACTCTTGGCGGCCCCTTGCCCAGCAGGCACATCCTATCGTGGATGGGTGTGGGCTGCAGTAAGGATGCCTAGCCAGAAACCTCCCCCTGCCCCCACTGCCAGAAAAGGGCTAGAGACCCTGGGAGGGTTCTTACCTGTACTCGGGAAAAAGGCTCAATGACTCGGATCAGATTCTGTTCCAGTAAGTTGTCATACAACTTGGCCAAGTGCGTGCTGATGATTGGGTCATCCCGGAGCTCTGCCCGGTAATCTGTCAGGGCCTGCCAAAAGAGCCGGTCGCAGGGGTTGGCATAGAGGTGCACTTGAAAGACAAGCTACTCCTGGTTCCCTAAGTGCTCTGCTGGCCCCTGGAACTACATGATTGACTGAAGTTCTGGGGGGCTGGGGATGATGAACTGCCCTGACAGCAGAAGAAAAGGAACATCAAGAACTAAAAGATGAAGCCTCCCAAGGCACCATCTTTCTGTCGAAAAGCTTCATACTGACAGCTCAAACCATGTAAGCCCCAAGAGGGGCTCAGTCTTCAAGTCAAATTCACCACAAATGCAGTTCTCCACATGTATTCCACAGAACAAATAGGGTCTCCATGGGAAAGGAAAAAGAAGCCCTGGCTGGTGTGGCTCAGTGGATTGAGTGCTGACCTGCAACCCAAAGGGTTGCCGGTTCGATTCCCAGTCAAGGCACACACCTGTGTTGTGGGCCAGGTCCCCAGTTGGGGGCATGCAAGAGGCAACCCCACATTGATGTTTCTCTCCCTCTCTTTCTCTCTCCCTTCCCCTCTCTCTATAAATAAATAAAACCTTTTTTAAAAGAATCCTCAGGTTAAATAATAAGAAATGCTGAATTCCACAGCTAGCCCTTGGAATTTTACAAGGAGTGTCAGCCAGCACAGCACGGCTCCACAGTTAGCGCCTTTCTCATCAAACACTAGTTCAGCCCTGCTGTTTCCCCCATATCTGGCCACAGACCTTTTTTTCCAAGGAACCCCTAACAGAAGTGTTCCACCAAACACCCTAAACTTTGAGATACAATTTATTCGTGTATGTGACTTATTTCCCTTTAGTAATGGTCTCAGTAGCCCAGTTCATGTTGGCTGTGCTCTAAAGCATTGCAGGAAGCAAAGCAGTCACACCAAGTAAAGTGAGACTGGCAAGAAATCTTCAGGAAGATGAAGAATCTTACGGACAGTCTCCATCTACAATAAGATTTTCTTCCAGGATCTAGGCTTGTTGTTATTAAGTTGGTCATTGTAGTCAGACAAGAGAGGTTCAGAAAAGAATATGTAAGTCTCACCCTACTGCTTAGACAAGTTTTCCTCCTTTTGCAAACCTTCATAAACACTGAGTAAAACGCTCAAGAGGCAAAGCAAGCCTAGGATGTCATCCCGAGGAAGGGTCTTTTGGCCCACACCTAGATGCACACATCAGACTTCTTCTCCACAGAGGAGAAGCAGACCTTGCATTTCCGGAGCTGAAGGAATAGCTAGAACCATGCATGCCATAGGGAACAAGCACTAGGCCTGGGGTCAAAAGCCGACATATAGTAATAGCCGTGTAACTTTAGGCATCCTCTTTAAATCCCAGATCCCTCAACCGTAAAATGCAGATAATAGGTTTGTCATGAAAAAGGAAAGTGAAAAAAGGATGACAGAAAGAACTTCTGAGACTACAAGAGCACTGTGGAGAAAACTGGATGAATGGTATATGATATAGTTCTGTACTATCTTTGCAACTTCTAGTGAAACTATAATTAAAAATACTTTTTTTTAAGTACTTAAATTCCCCTCTCCTCCACCCATTCTCTACCAACCCAATACCATGCTTACCTTTTCAAAGTCTGCCAGTGATCTGTTCTTGCTAGCCTGGGCCACACATTTTAATGCTTCTGTCTATGAATAAAGAGAAAAACAGTGGAAGTGACCTATTCTACACACCTATATCCCACCAAGTAAGTCTCATAAGCAGTATGCTATGTCCCAACAACCTTTGGCTGCAAGAACGACCTGCCCCACAATTGTTCTTCAGAGGCCTGGGAAGAAAACCTACAAGAATACCACTTTGGCCCTGGCCAGGTAGCTCACTTGGTTGGTTAGAGCATTATTCCAATACACCAGGGTTGCAGGTTTGAGCTCCAGTCAGAGCACATACAAGAATCAAGCAATGAATGCATAAATAAAGTGGGACAACAAATTGATATTTCTCTTTCTCTTTCAAATCAATAAATTAAAACAAAAACTTTAAAGAATACCACTGTGTGCCAACCAGTTTCCCTGTGCAACCTGAAATGAATTAAAAACTACTAGAAATTAAAACGTTTTCCAAAAAGAAACAGACCCCAGCCCTGGCTGGTGTGGCTCAGTGGATTGAGCACCGACCTGCAAACCAAAGGGTCACCAGTTTGATTCCCAGTCAGGGCACATGCCTGAGTTGCGGGCCAGGTCTCTGGTTGGGGGCATACAAGAGGCAACCACACATTGATGTTTCTCTCCCTCTCCTTCCTCCCTCCCTTTTCCCTCTCTCTAAAAATAAATAAAAATCTTAAAAAAAAAAAAAAAAAAAGGAAACAGGTACAAAGGACCAGAAGGAGCTCCTCTTATACCAGCCTAAGTACTTAAACAAGGATGGTGTGTCTTACACAGCAGAATCTAAAAATACTGCAAAGTGTAGTTTGTCCCCAGCATTTGTCCTATAGACAGAACAAACGTTATGAGAAAAGCCTGAACTTAGAACCAAGAAAACCCAAGCTCAGAGTCTGGCTCCCCCTCTACTAGTTACCTGACCTTGTCCTGGACACGTGATCTCTCCTAGCTGGTCTCCTCAACTCTACTTCCAGATAGGGTAGTGAGTCTTTCACTTGAGCAATACCCAGTATTCTTTTAGTTAAAACTAGAAGCTGCTCTGAAACTTTTTCTGGAGGAAGAAATCATCTTATGGTCGTGCCTCTAAAGATACAGTGAGAAAGTCCTGGCTAGTGTGACTCAGTGGAGTGAGCACCAGCCTGTGAACCAAACGGTCCCCAGTTCGATTCCCAGTCAAGGCACATGCCTAGGTTATAGGCCAGGTCCCTAGATGGAGGCGTGCAAGAGGCAACTGACTGATGTTTCTCTCCCTCTCTTTCTCCCTTCCCCTCTCTCTAAAAATAAATTTAAAAAAAATTAAGAAGGCACAGTGAGACAGCCAATGCATCCACTGTTTAGAGACAACTGCATTTGAATCTACAAAGATTAGTTTTACTTCAGTAGTGATATTTCAGCAAAGTACAAAGAAGGGATGGTGCGACATCTGAGGCAACCCTTACGTGGGTCACACTCACAGCTACTCAGGCACAAAAGGTTACCATCAAAAGGGTGCCAAGCACTGAAAGCCTCTTCTTGCACCATATCTAAAATTCAGGACATGAGTGAAGGGTGGGTACGAATATGAGAAGCACTCAGGTGAGTCATCAAAACCTCGTTTCTGCACCAAGAGATCTGATCTCCTTAACCCTCTGAGTGCCAACGTTGCTGTGAGCAACGCTGACAAATTCTCCCAAAAGTGCCAGCGTCGCTCCCAGCAACTCTTTTTTCGATGGCTATAAATGTAAATAACAATGAAGTAATTTGTATTTTATGTTTTGTTCTTTTTTTGTACCTCAGGTTATATATTGATATAACTTTTTCTCATGTTGATCCATATTTCGAATTACGCATGGCACTCAAAAGGTTAAAGCACATTTGCACCAGACCTTACCAGATTTCAACTCAGAGAATTCAAGATTTCACATTCTGCACATGTTAAATATTTAAGTCAGCCTCATGGTAGATAAATTTCCTGCTAAAATTCAGTTTTTTAAGTCCCTCAAACCATCTGACATCCCTAAGAGCACCAAACACTGACTTTTTAGGACAAGAATTTAACAGTACTGTAGTTCCTCCCTATATTGCAGTTTACTTATTGCGGCCTCACTGTATCATGGGATTTTTTTAAATATTATATTTAATTATTTATTGCGGATTTTTCACTATATCACCGAATATTGCAGTACTGTATACGTCTGTTGTTAAAGTTACGTAGGTTTAAGAGTGTAGAATAAATGTAAGGTTCCTACTTTGCAGGGAAGTCTAGAATGTAATACCCACGATAAGTGAGGGAATACTGTACAGGAAATATACTGAATGGGCTTAAGAAAAAGAAGGGCAAGGAATAAAAGTGTAGAATGGAGACCTTCAGAGCACTGGCCCCAGTGAACATCCTGTCTGACAACATGCCAGCCTCAGAATGAGCAGAGATCAGAACTGCAGTCACCGCGTTCCCTACCTGCCGCCCCGCATAGCGAAGTGCAAGCTTCCCGCTCACCAAAGCCTGGACATCTTCTGGGCTAGAAAAAAAAAACAAATTTTGTCAATTGCCCCAGAACAGTATACTTGTAAATACAAGTTTAAGTGAATGTCTTTTTCTCATAATTCCACTGAGAATCAGCCCCCACTTCTAAGGCCATATACTGCTCACACTGCAAAAGCCAGGATTTCTGCACTCTACAAAAAAGCTCAGCACCGAGGAGTAGAAAAACTCCAACATTAAAACGAAAGCCACACCCTGGTTGGTGTGGCTCAGTGCATTGAGCTCCAGCCTGCAAACCGAAGGGTCACCAGTTCAATTTCCAGTCAGGTCACATGCCTGGATTGCTGGCCAGGTCCCCAGCTGGAGATGTGCAAGAGGCAACTACACATAAATGTTTTACTCCTTCTCTTTCTCCCTCCCTTCCCTCTCTCTAAAAAATAAATAAAATCTTACAAAAAAAAAAAGCCACAGTGAAACTACGAAAGTAGCAGAATCAATGGGCAGAACGATAAGTATAAGTCAAATCCCAATATAAGATCCAAAAAGAATCCCAGTGAACATCTCATTTATTCCCCTCAAAATGTAAATAACTTCTGTATTACTCTTTATAAAACGACCTGTCATACTTGCTGTTATCCCCTTTTCAAACCTCTCCCTTATCCCACCTCCATTCTGGGTTAGCCCAGTCGGCTGATGCTGGTCTATAACCTATTTTCTGGCCCTCTGTCCTATGCTCAGCAACTCTCTGGACGGGGTAATTGCAGGATGAAAAGAACCCTCCAAGAGGGGCTGGGAAGGAGACTTATACAATCTGTCTCCTCAATTCTGATAAATTAGCAAGTACCAGTGCCCTGGATTACCTTCCATTTTCCCACTCTTCTTCAACCAGCCCCAGAGGCTGCTGCTGAGGCTTTTGTCACTGGCCAATCTCCCTGCCCAAGCCATCTCTGACACAGCAGAAAATTCAGCTGAAGAATCTGAATTCTCATAACCCAAAATTAATGTGCACCTACGTATTGAGCATGATTTTGCACAGCAACATGTACTTCAGAGATGTGATGGCCTTGGGGCTATCAATGGAGTCATAACCCTCAAATGCCTCATAGAAATATGAGTATGCAGTTTTCCAATCCTTCTCCTCTGCTGCATGGATAATACCTGGGTATTGAAGGAAAAAAAAAAAAAAAAGGAGTAAGAACCATATGAAATAAGAGAACCATACAAGATCATGGCTAGGAAGAGCAGCAGAAATCTATCCCAACCCCATCTACTTCTTCATGAGGTTAGAAAAGGATAAAGGACCTGCCCCAAGTCACTGCCAGCTAGTAGCAAAGCTGGGATTCGAACCCAGGTGTTTGGTCTCCCAGTTCTATGTAATCTTGCCAATATAAATTCTAAAGGGGTTAAGACCCAACTCAAAGAGGACCCTAAAACCTGCGTACTGTTAACACCTTCTCCCACGCTGCTCACCCGTATTGCAGTCCTAGCTTTTGGAGCCACTTTGAAAAGGACACATTCACCCTCCATCACATCACTTTCACACATCAGGAAGTTGACCCAAACGTCCCTGCACTACCTGAATGACCTGTTTTTTAATAATATTAACCATTTCATTAAGATAACTTTTCTAAGCTTGACACTTTTATATGTAAGCAGCTTTCATGGAAGGAAAAAAAAATCCAACCTCTTATATTCTCACTTCAGATATCTGCCATTTATGGATGTGCTTTTGCTTAGATGCAATCAGTATAGATTTCACATAATGCCAAATCCATAAACTTAAATGCAGACAGTGCCCTGGCTGGTGTGCCATAGTAGATTGAGCGCTGGCCTGTGAACCAAAGGGTTGCCGGTTCAATTCCCAGTCAGGGCACACGCCTAGGTTGCAGGCCAGGTCACCAGTTGAGGGTGTGCAAGAGGCAGCCAATCGCTGTAACTTTCACACATTGATATTTCCCTCCCTTTCTCCCTCTCCTATCTGTAAAAGTAATTAAAATCTTTAAATAAATAAATATGCAGTTAAACAGTATTTCATTAGACTGCTATTCCATATTCATCCAACTAAATTTTTACTTTTTAGAAGTTGGGTTGCTTCCACTGAGCCTAACTTTGATTGAACCTGCTACTATTTCCAATTTATGCTATGACTTGGGATAATATGAAAATTAGTTATTTCTAGCTTGGGAGCATCTAAGCTCTAAGAGTCTATTTGCCAGTTCTAACTCCCCCTGAGTCCCTCATGAGGTCATAGACCTCAGCCTCATATACTTATTTACCACAGGGCTTCCCAACATTTTTCAAATCAAGGTACATGTAGGAAGTATTCAGCACACAGGAGTAAAAAGGTAAAACTGCTTACACATGACTCCAAGAGATCAATGTTTCAGCATACTTCTCACCTACCTTTCACACACCTGTGTGTCTGGCACACCAGCTGGGAACTTCTAACTTAACAGTGATTTAGTGAGTGCTAAGTGACACACCCCAGTACTTTTATCCTACGCAAAAAGCCTCCCACTCTGAGGCAGAAGGAATTAGATCCTCCTCCCACCATTCTTAAATACAGAGGCATGGAGAAAACTCACCCTTCTCTGCAGCCAGGGAGAGCTCCCTGAAGAATACCCAACAAACTATTAACCCTGCTAAACTAGATGAGACAAATCTCCATTTCTCCATACTTCCCAGTCCAGAGCTAGAACAGACCAGACCCAAACTAGGAAAGTGAGGGGGAAAAAAGTAAAATAAGTCACCTGCTCCAAGATGGGTACATTGTTTTCCCAAACATAGTAGTAAGTAGAGGCCACATTATGACTGTGAGCATCACTGTTGACATGAGGTTTATTGTTTAAAAGAAGAATGTTGCTCAGCCAACACAAGTGTTAAACGAGGGCCTGCCCTGTGCTGAGAGCTGACATAGCTACTACAGAGGAAACAGTATGAATGAGGCCCTGAAGGAGCTCCTAGTCTCAGTGGGAAAGATGGTCACCAAAACAGAAACAAGGAGATCAGTCCCATAATACTTACAAAGAAAACAGACCTTTCATAGGGAAGTCTGAAAGCAAAGGCACTGAAGAGGGTTTATAAAGACATCTGAGCTGGGTCTGGAAGGATGCATAGGAGTTTGCCAAGGGGACAAGATGAAAAGGGAATTTTGAAGCAGAGATGACAAAACATATAAAGGCTCAGAAGCAGGAACACATGAAATCATTTGATGACTAGAAACGAAAACCTGAGATGAGAATGAAAAGAATGCCTCCCTTTTGAATGTCATGTGAAAGTATAATTTAGCCTTGGGATTACAAGGAACCACTGGAGAATTTTACACAAAGAAGTTACACAACCAGCTCAGTGGGTAGGGCGTCAGTGCTGGTTCGATTCCCGGCAGGGCACCTGCCTGGGTTGCAGGCCAGGTTCCCAGTTAGGGGCTTGCGGAAGGCAACAAATCAATGTTTCTCTTGCACAACGATGTCTCTCTCCCTCCTTTCCCTCGCTCTAAAAATAAATAAATAAAATCTTTTAAAATAAATAAATGAAATATAAAATCACAAAATAAAATGATACCACTAACTAAAATAGGAGATGCAGAAAAAAAACAGTTGGGGAGACGGGAGTTAGATGATTTTGGTTTTTAACTTGTTGAGGTTGAGCTATCTATGGGTTACTTAGGTGTGTATGTCCATTATGCAGCTGAAAATCTGGATCTGAAATTCAGGAGAGGAAATTACTGGAGATTTATATGAGAAGACCATTAGTTTTATGTGGCAGTGAAAGCCATGGAAGAGTATGGGATTAGACAGGCAACAGGGAGAACAGGAAGAGAAATGAACTAAGAAAACACTGAGAAACATAGTCAGAAGGAAGGGGAAACGGCAAAATGTGACCAAGCCTAATTAGCCAGGAGAAGAAAACCAAAAAGACAGCAAAGCCAAAGAAGCCTACAGTGTGTTTAAAAAAAAAAAAGCCTAGAGTATTCAACAGGCTCAAAGCCCCACAGCTCTACTCCCCCAAGTCAAAAGTTACAAGGGAGTTACTACTGACTTCTTCTGACGACTCAAGAAAGAAAAGAAAGTAAAGATACTCCCAACTTTTTCAAGAAGCTTGACAGAAAAGAAGACAGCAATTTAAAAAGGAGAAAGAAAGGACTGCGCTTTTTCAGCCGGGGTGGTTCAGCAACTGAGAGGAAGGCCCTAGTGAAGACAACAAACTGCGGACTTAGAGCGGAACAAAAGAAGAGGCAGAAGGACCAGTTCTGATACGCGGTGACAAAGGAGTGATGCAAGTTCTGGAGAGGGGAAAAAAAGAGGGTTTACCTAAAAATGGCCTCCATTTCCTCTGAGAAATCAGGTGCAAGCTCAGCTCTTGACCATGAAGGAAGGGCTTAATAAAAGAGCAAGGGGTTTAAAGAAAGTGCCAAAAACTGGTCAAAGCTAAGTAGTGCGATGACAGCGTCACAGTCAACATGTCATTTAATCCCCACTACTATCCTATGAAGAAGTACAATTTACAGATAAAACAACTAACTTGCCCACAGATAAATTAACTAGAATTTGGCAGAACCAAAATTTCAACCTAGGAAAGTCAGTTTCTAGAGCTATTGCTCTTAACCTCTCGATGACAAAACGTGCCATTTGACACTCACAATACCCAAGAGCCAAGTAGGGTAGACGTGGAAATTAAGGTAACAGAGATAAGAGCTTAACTAGTCTTCAATTCCAGTGCTCTTTCAATAATGATAATAAATTATAACTATTGATGGCAAAAAGTTTGCCTTTTTCCATAAGAGGGCCCTAGTAACACTTATTGTAGTTGTATTTAACTCCATTTGAAATAATTTTGTTAGACTGTATTATAACAACTGTCATATCAGCGTGCATTTTTAAAAACCTTATCAAATTGGTGAATCTGTGTAGCCATTTTAATATTAAAGATGGAAGAAAATAAGCAACATTTTCAGCATATTATGCTTTACTATTACAAGAAAGATAAAAACGCAACTGAAACGCAAAAAGAAGATTCATGCAGTGTATGGAGAAGGTGCTGTGACTGATCAAAACATGTAAAAGTAGTTTACAAGTTTCACGCTGGAGATGTCTCACTGGACGATGCTCCATGGTCGGCGAGACCAGTTGAACTTTAGTGATCAAATTGAGACGTTAACTTGAGAACAATCAACGTTATACCATGCATGATATAGCCGACATACTCAAAATATCCAAATCAATAAAAGTTTGGTGAAAATGAAAAATGTGTCTATTATTTTACAGAAAAAAATGTACGAACTTCTTGGCCAACCCAATAACAAAAGCTGCTGACTACAGGAAAAAGTATTCTACTGCCCATGGGCTCTTAGTCCCAACATTCACACACTCCATCAGGAAACTAATCCACTAAACTCAACTGAAACTGGGCACGGGGGTCTTTTCTTAGCCCTGCTCTGAGGCCATTTGGAAAAGTCTAACATGCTTTACAAAGATCTGCAAGTGACAACAGACGTAGGCTGGTCAACGCTGAAAAGAGCTGCTACCATTCTCAATAGCAACAAAGACAGAAATTAGGGGTGCTTTTTAAACCTAAGTGAGACCTCTCTAGGGTCCTGGCTCTCAAAATCAGGTTGCCTGGCCAATCATGGATAAGCATGTTGTTAATATATTTTAGGCAGTTAACAGCAAGTTAATAGAAGGGGACAGCTACTTAGAGAAAAAGCCTTCTAATTAGTTTCTTTGAAGCTCAAGCCAACTCAGCCAATTTCATTCCCCAATGCCCTATACCCACGAGTAGCTACAGGTATTACCTGACTGCATATCCAAGGTGGCCTGCAATTTAGGGGGGCAGTAGATGGCATTTGCTGTGGTTCGAGCAGAGGTTAAGGCAGCTCGGGCTTTCGGCAAGTTGCTCAGGGCATGGTACGTTTTGCTTTCTAAAAGCTGTACTTCCACCAAAAGGGCTTTGTCATCCATCTTTTTCAACTCCCGCAACAGTTGAGAACCTGAAGAAGAAAAAAATATATGCCCCATTTCTTAGTCATAATCATATTTTCTTTTTCCCCAAACTATAAGAGAATGTTTATTTAGAAAGTTACAGGGGCAAAAGAAGGGCCCTTAGAGCTAAGGTAGGAGAAAGGTAAAGGTAACACGCCTTGAAGGAAGAGGAGGGGGAGGAAAGGCAGGCTGCTCTCAGGAGGGTAAGTGCACCTCCCGACCACAATCTTAATACCTTAAACCCATAACATCTCCCTCTCCCACCCTCATAAGAACACTGAGGATAAACAAACCTAGCTAAAGACAAAAAGAGGTTACCTATTTACAAGAGTTAAATTTTCTGCCCAATGTGCTATCTTCCACAAGAGAAACCGGCCCTGGCTGTTTTGGTTCAGGGGATTGAGTACCAGCCTGTAAACCAAAGGGTCACCAGTTTAATTCCCAATCAGGGCACATGCCTGTGTTGCAGGCCAGGTCCCCAGTTGCGGGCGTGTGAGAGGCAACCACACACTGAGAGGCAACCACACACTGATGTTTCTCTCCCTCTTCCTCCCTCCCTTCCTCTCTCTCTAAAAATAAATAAAATATTTAAAAGAGAGAGAGACCAGCTTTCTTTGAAGCTTCCTGCATTCTAAGAACAATATTAGAGCCAAGAGCCCTATAAGCTCACCTCTAAAATTTGAATCCACCCAGAAAACGCTGAAACTAGTTATCCAGTGATCTCACTTTCTCCTTATCCAGCAATCATAAGACTATATAAAGAAATACCAAGCACTAAGGTTGCTGGAGAAAGGAAAGAGTTCTGGATATACCAATGTTCTCCAAACACACTTTCTTCCCCATCTCAGATGAGAAAACCAAATCCGAACAGACTTGCATCATATATAAAAAGTAACTCAAAATGAACCAGACTTAAACATAAGCACTAAACCATAGGAGTCAATCTTTGTGATCTTGAATTAGGCAATGATTTCTTAGATATGATACCAAAATAATAAGCAACAAAAGAAAAATAGATAAATGGGATTTAATCAAAATTAAAATGTGCTTCAAAGGATACCACCAAGCACATGAAAAATCAACTCACAGGATGGGAAAAAATATCTGCAAATCATATATCTGATAAGGGACTAGTATCCAGAATAAATAAAAAACACAAATAACCCAATTAAAAAAGAGCAAAGGATTTGAATAGACATTTCTCCAAACACATACAAATGGCCAATAAGCACATGAAAAGATGCTCAACATCACTGGTCATTATGGAAATACAAATCAAAACCACAAGATACCACTTCACACCCACTAACACAGCTAAAATATAAAAGACAGACACTATTAACAAGTATTGGTGAGGATGTGGAATAAATGAAATCCTCATAGACTGCTCATAAGAATATAAAATGGTGCCACCACTTTGGATATCAGTTTACTAGTTCCTCAAAAGCTGAAGAGTTACCGTATGATCCAGCAATTTCACTCCTGGGTATTCCAAAAGAAAAACCTGTTCACACAAACCTGTTCACAGCAGTATTCGTGAGAGCTAAAAAAGTGAAAACAATCTAAGCCTAGCTGCTGTGGCTCAGTGGATTGAGCATCGGCCTGTGAACCAAGTGTTGCTGGTTTGATTCCCAGTCAGAGCACATGACTAGGTTGCATGTCAGGTCCCCAGCTGGGGGCGCAAGTGAGAGGCAACCACACAGTGATGTTTCTCTCCCTCTCTTTCTCCTTTCCCCTCTCTCTAAAAATAAAATAAAATAATTTTTTTAAAGTGTTAACAATCTAAATGTCCATCAACTGATGAATGGAAAAATAGAGCCAGAAAAGGAATGAGGTGCTGATATATGCTATGACATGGATGAACCTTGAAAACATTATCTTAAGTGAAAGAAGCCAGTCGCAGAAGACTATATATTGTGTGACTCCATTTATACGAAATTTCCAGAACAGGTAAATTGACAAAAGCAGAAAGCAGACAGACTAGTGACTTCCTGAGGAGCAGGACAGGTAATGGACTGAGAAAATTAATGGAAGTGATAAACAACGGGACCAAGGTTTATTTCTAGGGTGATAAAAATGTTCAGAAAATCATATAGAGGTGATGGTTGCACACTTTTGTGAATATAATGAACACCACTGGATATTTTTATACTTTTAAAGAATGAATTTTATGGTCTGTTAATTGTATCTCAATAAAACTTTTAAAATATTACTATTTATTTGTTTGAACAATATGAAATTGTCATTTTTGCAAGATAAAAATTAATCAGCAACTTCTTCAACTTAATAGATTACAAAATCCATGGTCTTCCATCCGGGAAAAATAGTCCAAGATCTACTCATTAATTAAAAATAAAATTAAAATTAAAAAAGCAGGCAAAGATTTCAGGGTGTTTAAAGACCACACAGGAGAAAGCCTTTAGTCAACCCACTCCAATTTCCATATATATTTGTACCCAATTAATTTATTTGATTTCTTTTTAAAATAGACTTTAAGCATGTTATAAATAGATATCATAAATGTGATATACAGTAAAACACTTGGAATTTGACCCTTTTGTTCTCTAAATTTAAAAGATTAATTCTAGTTAGTCTCTATAATGAGATATCACCTCACACCTGTCAGAATGGCTATCATCAATAAAACAAACAAGTATTGGCGAGGAAGTGGAGAAATGGGAACCTTCATGCACTGGTTCATGGGAATGCAGACTGGTGCAACCACTGTGAAAAGCGGTATGGAGTTACCTCAAAAAATTTAAAATGGGCCCTGGCTGTTGTGGCTCAGTGGATTAATAAGCACCAGCCTGTGAACCAAAGGGTCACTGGTTTGATTACCTGTCAGGGCACACGCCTGGGTTGCAGGCCAGGTCCCCAGCTGGGGGCACTCACGAGGCACCCATGCATTGATGTTTCTCTCCCTCTGTCTCCTTCCCTTCCCCTCTAAAAACAAAATCTTAAAAATATAAAATAAAAAATGGAACTGCCTTGCCCTGGGCAGGTAGCTCAGTTGGTTGGCTGTGGGTTTGATCCCCTGTGGGTTCAATCCCCAGTCAAGGCACATACAGGAATCAATCAATGAACACATGAATAGGTAGAACAACAAAACAATGTTTAATTGAATCACATTATGACCCAATGATTGCACTTCTGGCAATGTACCTGAAGAAACCCAAAACACCGATTCAAAAGAATATGTGTATTCCTATGTTCACTGCACCGTTATTTATAATAGCCAAGTGCCCATTAATAGATAGTGGATAAAAAAGCTATTGGTACCTTTATATAATGGAACACTACTCAGCCGTAAAAAAGAAGGAAATCTTACACTTTGCCGCGACATGAATGGACCTGGAGAGTATTATGCTAATAAGTAAAGTAAGCCAGTCATTGAAAGTACCGTATAATTTCACTTATAGGTGGAATCTAATGAACAAAATTTTAAAAAGAAAGACTCATAAAGACAGAGAAGAGACTGACAACTGTCAGAGGGGAGGAGGGTTGGGGAGGCTGGGTGAAAAGGTGAAGGGATTAAGCAAAAAAAAAAGAAAAAAGAAAAACACCCTCATACACAGAGGCAACAGTATGGTGAGGGGGGGAGTAGAAGAGGGGAAAGGGGGGTTAATAGTGATGGAAGGACACTTGACTTGGAATAGTGAACATACAGTACACCTGCAACCGATTATTTTATTAACCACTGTCACCCCAACAAATTTTTTTAAAATAAATTTTTAAAGTTTTAAATCAATTTTTAAAAATGAATAGTTCTAGTTAGTTTCTTAGAACTTCCAAATGGCATTTTTCCATGACAGATTTCAGTAAATATAAGCCACATTAAATCCTTCTTAGAAGTAGAAAGTATATAAATTATTAACAGGTAACTAATAAAAATAGTTTCCAAAATACATTCATTTAGCCAGCTAGAATGCCTTATTAATTTCTACCAGCTTACTTACCCAAATGCAATGCTTCCTGGTATCTCTTGGTATCAAAGTACAAAGACACCAGTCTTGCCTAGGAAAGAGAAAAGGCATTGACTAATAGAAAGGGGGGCAAAAGCCAAAGACAGAAACCAAAGATTGATAGCCATCAAATTGTTATTGTTAAATATTCAAGTCCTAATAATGGCATCAAATTCAGTCTCAAATAAATTATCAGGTCATGGTATTATCTCCTGTTATGGGCAGTGACTGTTAACTTCGAGATGTTTCTGCTTACTTATCTAAGTTACCAGATATATCTTCAAACTTCAACCAGAGCAACTGCATGACTGAGACTACCAGCAACAATCTTTGGGTGCCTGGATAATACAACGCTGCAGAAAATACTTTCAATCAAATCTGTCTAATGCCTAGAGACCTAAAATCAGTACTAATGTAGGCACATACCTCCAAAGCTTGGCGTAAGAAAGTTCTTTTCTCCGATTTGGCCCATTCGATGCATTCTAAACACAACTCGACCTGCAACAGGGAAGACACAGCACATGCAACATTATGTCCTCACATTCTTCCCATGAACTTTGCTTTGGAATAAATACAGCTTTAATCCCCTCCTTATATGTTACCCATGTTGCTCTATTTAATGCCTTCATCCACAGGGGTTCAGAGTGTAACTTTTATATCATAATGAAGAACCAACTAGGGTTTTTACACACAAATTATCTTTGTGTTTAGACTGCGTTCCTCTGAAAGAGCCTTATTGAGATTTCTTTTCGTTGTTGTTTGTAAATATATTTTATTGATTATGCTATTACAATTGTCACAATTTTCCTCCCTTGCCCCCATCTACCCGGTACCCCTATTCCCTCCAGCAATAACCTCCCTTAGTTCTTAACATCCCCATCTAATTTTGTACCAACCAATTTGTACTTCTTAATCCCTGTACCTCTTGTACCTCTACCTCCATTCTTCCCCTTCCCAGCTGATAACCCTCCAAGTGATCTCCATATCTATGATTCTGTTCCTGTCCTACTGATTAGTTGCTTTTTAGATTCAGTTGATAGTTGTGAATGCGTTGCCATTTTAATGTTCATAGCTTTGATCATCTTTTTCTTACAGTTCCCTTTAACTAGTTCATATAATAATGGCTTGGTGACAATGAACTCCTTTAGTTTTACCTTGTCTGGGAAGCACTTTATCTGCCCTTCCATTCTAAATTATAGCTTTGCTAGATAGAGTAATCTAGGTTGTAGATCCTTGCTTTTCATCACATTGTATACTTCTTGCCAGCCCCTTCCTGCTTACAAAGTTTCTTTTGAGAAATCAGCTGACAGTCTCATGGGAACTGTTTTGTAGGTAACTGCTTTTCTCTTGCAGTTTTTAAGATTCTCTCTTTATCTTTAGCCTTTGGCATTTAAATTAAGATGTGTCTTGGAGTGGTCCTCTTTGGGTCCAACTTATTTGGGACTCTGTGTTTCCTGGACTTTTATGTCTATTTCCTTCACGAAATTAGGGAAGTTCTCTTTCATTATATTTTCAAATAAGTTTTCAATTTCTTGCTCTTCCTCTTCTCCTTCTGGCACCCCTATGATTCGGATGTTGGTACATTTGGAGATGTCCCAGAGGCTCTTTATTCTATTCTCATTTTTTAAAATTCTTTTTTCTTCTTGCTGTTCTGATTGAATGCTTTTTTCTTCCTTATGTTCCAAATCATTGATTTGCACCTCAGCTTCATCCCCTCCACTATGGGTTCCCTGTGGATTTTTCTTTATTTCATTTAGTGCAACCTTCATTTCTGCTATTGCAGTACCCAATGATTTCTCTGAGCATCCTGATAACCAGTGTTTTGAACTCTGTATCTGATAGGTTGCTTACCTCCATTTCATTTAGTTCTTTTTCTGGAGTTTTGTTCTGTTCTCTCATTTGGGTCATATTTCCTTGCCTCCTCAATTTGGCAGCCTCCCTGTGTTTGTTTCAGTGTATTAGGTAGAGCTGCTTTGACTCCCTGTCTTAATAGCATGGCCTATTGTAGAAAAGGTACCTGTAAAATGTGTGGGGCAGAACCTTAGGTAGTCATCAGGGCAGGGCAATCCATTTCATCGGTTTGTGCTGAGGGGCGCTCAGAGAGGGGACAATGCCGCTGCCTCGCATTTATAGATTTCCCAAGAGGAAGCTGTCTTCCTGGCACTTGCCCTCACCAGTAACTTCATTTGTCCCTTTCTCCCCCTGTGCCACCTGTGCGTTCCAGTTGTTGCCCTGGTGCTGAATCCCAGAAGGGGTGGGTCTGCATGAATCCTAAGTCTGTTGCAGGCCCTTTAAGACAAGTCTCTTGAAAATCCTGCAGTTTCTTCAGCCACCCCAAACCCCACTGGTTTTTGCAGCCAGAAGTTATGAGGACTATCTTCCTGGCGCTGGAACTCTGGGCTGCTGGGTGGTCTGGACTGGGGCTGGGATTGCTAGCTCCTGGAGGGATCTCTCCCAATTTCTACCCGCTACATGGGAATGTGGGACTGCCCATTCGCTGCCTCTCGGTTCTTCTCCATTCTTCCTCCTCCGCCCCTCCTAATCATCTGAATGAATGTGGCTTCTCTAAATCATTGGCTGTTACAATTCCATACAGCTCAATTTTCTGACAAATCTGGGTGTTATTTGTTTCATAGTTTATTGTTAATTTTGCTATAGCTATGCACTGAGGCAAAGCATGTTTACCTACACCTCCATCTTGGCTGGAAGCAGAGATTCCTCTTCTACTTTTCCCAGGAGAGATCCAGAATTTCAAACATATGTAGCCCTGGAATGTAGATTTCTATGATGGCTGAGAAATTTCTCCCCGAATAGTAAATAGTAACAGTAATGTGTTAATGTGAATACACTGGTAACAAAGGAAAGAAATTCTCATCCTAAGCACAAATGCCCTGTTCCTAACAGCTGCTTATAAGACTCAAAAGGCCCAGCTGGCTCTTTCCTTTCAGATTCTAAGTGCAACTAACAAATTCATCATCACAAATACAGCAAACTTAGCTCAAGACTAAAGTGAGTAAATAGAAATTAGAATTAACCTAACACTTAACAGGGGCTTTATTTAAAGGCACTCTGAACCCCCATTTCTATCTGCCACCCAAGCAGTGACATAATATACAAAGCAACTGACTTAACATTAACATTCTATGCTGGACAGTCTACATGCCATCAGGTATCCCTGACATATTAGCTTTGACAAAGTACTGATTAAGTATTGCAGGTCCTATATCACTACTGTTACCTTCAAGTTTTGTATTAAAATTCCCAATCAGAGCATAAGATAAAAGAAACAGCTTTCTAGAGAAATATTTTACTAATACCACAGGTTTGTATGTAAATCCAAAGTTGTCTTAAGAGATGTTGTTAGGAGAGAAAAGTTAAGGGATATAATCCAAAGTGAAACATCTTCTGTCTTTAAATCCTAGGCCAAAATACAATAAATAAATGGATGGCTAATATTAAATGGTATTTGGAGGATTCAACACTATGATTCATTGAAACCTTTACAACTCGTTAGAGACCTCTGGTGGCTCTAAACACAACTGACCTCAAAAAGGCTACAAAAACTAAACTGAAAGCAAATCAAGCACAATTTCAGAGTTTTGAGTTACGTACAAGATTCTTTAGTCCTACATACTTTGAAATGGTTAAGAAAAGCTTACCATCAGTTTTACTTAGGGAGCTTTTACAAACAACACAAAAAATGAATGCCCAGGCTCATGACTCAATAGTCTGGAATAGAGATTGGCCACTCTGATGTATATTGCTAGCTAAAAAGTACTAAATTCTACTCCAGAATCTCACCTGTTCCCAATTCCCTGACAGTCCAGATGTGAAGTGACTCACCCAGGATCACATATCAGCTCTGGGACCCGATTTCCAGTGCTCTTTCTATCTCTAAGCAGCTTTGGTAAGTTCAGGTCAATACAGGCATTTCTTCTTGAGCAGGGATTTTTACAAATGAACAGGAACTGCATGTCAATTATAGGGTATACATTTTGCATTATCTAGAACTGTAACTGGTGAACCACTGCTTCAGTTCTTATGAGTATCCTAGAAGTTCATATTTTGCCTCTGTCATTGCCTGGTTGGATTTACAGGCCTGTATCATGTGGCTCCATGTCTGGTGAGGCCCTTCCTTAATGTGTCTGTACATTGCTATTGTTCGTTGTATGTTACATTTTTGTCAACTAGAACCCTTTCTTCCTTTTCCCACTGACCTGCCAACAGCAACCAAGGCTCAACTACAAGAGGAGGATGTACTCAACCCACATAAAGGGCACAACTCGAGGACCCAGCTTGAGTGATAGAGGAGGCTGTGCCACTGCACCCTACAGGACACCTACTATATTAGGCCACACTACCAAGACATGGTATCAAAGCAGCTCTACCTAATACATAAGAACAAATGCAGGAAGGCTGCTGAAATGAGAAGACAAAGAAACGTGGCCCAAATTGAAGAACAGATCAAAACTCCAGAAAAACAACTAAATGAAATGGAGGTAAGCAATCTATTAGATGCAGAGTTCAAAACACTAGTTATAAAGATGCTCGAGGAACTTAGTGAGGACTTAACCAGCATAAAAAAGATCCAGTCAGGACCTGGCTGGTGTGGCTCAGTGGATTGAGTGCCGGCCTGCAAACCAAAGGGTCACTGGTTTGATTCCCAGTCAGGGCACTTGCCTGGGCTGCAGGCCAGGTCCCCAGTTGGGGGCACGCGAGAGGCAGTCATACACTGAGGTTTCTCTTCCTCTCTCCCTCCCTTCCCCTTTCTCTAAAAATAAATAAAACCTTTAAAAAAATAAAGGTCCAGACAGAAATGAAGGATATACTAATTGAAATAAAAAACAATTTGTAGGGAAACAACAGTAGAGTGGGTGAAGCCGAGAATGAAATCAATGATTTGGAAAATAAGGAAGCAAGAAAACAACAAATCAGAACAACAGGAAGAAAAATAATTCCAAAAACAATAAGGATAATATAAGCAGCCTCTGGGACAATTTCAAGAGGTCCAACATTCACATCAAAGGGGTGCCACAAGAGAAGAGGAAGAGCAAGAAATTGGAAATCTATTTGAAAAAATAATGAAGGAAAACTTACCAAGTTTGGTGAAGGAAATAGACATACAAGTCCCAGAAGCAGAGAGTCCCAAAGAAGTTGGACCCAAAGAGGACCACTCCAAGACACATCATAATTAAAATGCCAAAGGTTAAAGATAAAGAGAATCTTAAAAGCAGCAAGAGAAAAGAAATTAGTTACCTATAAGGGAGTTCCCATAGACTTTCAGCTGATTTCTCAACAGAAACTTTGTAGGCTAGAAGGGACTGGCAAGACATATTCAAAGTCATGAAAAGCAAGGACCTACAACCAGGGTTACTCTATCCAGCAAAGCTATCATTTAGAATGGAAGGGCAGATAAAGAGCTTCCCAGACAAGAAAAAACTAAAGGAGTTCATCATTATCAAACCAGTATTATTATGAAATGTTAAAGGGACTTATTTAAGAAGACAAAACTGTAAATAGTAAAATGGCAATAAATACATGTCTATCAACAACTGAATCTAAAAAAACTAAGCAAACAAGAACAGATACAAAATCATGGATACGAAGAGCATTTGAGGGCAAAGGGGGAAAAATTAGGACAACTATAGTAGCATAATTGATAGAATTTTTTAAAACTTTTTGAAATACTATTCTGACCTCATAGAGATGCAAATAAATAAATAAATAAATAAATAAATAAATATTATCATGAAACACAGTTTTGCCAGAAACAAATCAATTTGAAGACTTTTCTACAAATGAAGTTAGTTTATGTTGGGGTTTTTTTCCCAAATCCTCACCCAAGGACATATTTTTTCATTGTTTTTACAGACAGAAACATCTATTGGCCTCCCGTACGTGCCCAGATCAGAGATAGAACCCGCAACCTTTAGGTTACAGGACCATGCTCCAACTGAGCCCCACCAGACAGGGCAGTTTATGATGTTTAAAAGGCATGATTTCAAAGTGGGATCCCTATGTCCTAGGTTTCTGAAATTCTTCATTATTTATTCTATATGCTACTATGCTCTTTCAGATCTTTTACTGTTTACACAAAGACACAGCAAACAATTAGAAATAGAACCAACTAGCAAGTTTTACCCTTCCCTTATACTATCTGACATTTTATATATTTGTTTATTGCCTGCCTTCTTCATTAAAATGTAGTCCTCAGGAGAACGGCAGCTGTGTATTTTTACAAAGGAATCTATCCCCAGTACCTGTAGCAATGCTTAATACAGAGCAGGCACTCAATAAGTACTGATATATGTATCTATAAGAAAAAAAACTATATTCTTCCTACAGATTCAAGCAACCACAATATACCCTGCTTCAATCTGCCACTTTTTACAGAATAAGTTTTATCTTTGATACTGCCTCCTTCCCTTGGACTGCAGAAAATAGAGCTCTCTCTGAAAATGTTGGAAGAGGCTCAGTGACTCCGTAAGGCACCCTTCAAATACAGCTCAGGGTCTAGGTCTGAAATTGTAATGGAAATGTACAGATATACCAGTCACTTCCACACACATGAAATACAAACACCTGGACACTCGCTCCTCAATAAAGGCATATACTCAGAGCAAAACATGTCAAGGAGAGATAACACAAGACTTAATTAGTGCTCACAAGGAGCTCTGTGACACAGAACAGAAGGTACCACAGACACAGAAAACATTACAAAGGTGTGGCAATACAATACCTCAAAAACAAGAATCACTTTGTGACCCTGATGTAATGAGGATTCCAGGGACCACTGACAATCTCCACTTACAAAGCAAAGCATGGAACAGACCCAAAGTATCAAATGCCCTGTAACAAAGAGAGGCTGACATGGTAAGTCCTGAGCCGTTCTCCCAGCTGTCCCTTCCACATTAGTACCACAGTACAGTCAGGCATTTCTTTCACTGAAACAGACTTCCCCCCATATTGTCCACCTTCTGTAACCAAAGTAGCTTACCTCCTGCCCTGTAGCTGCTTCCATATCAAGAAACAGATCGAGGAGAGATCGGACAAGACGAGCTGCTTTAGCCTTGCTGATGGAATTCAAGAAGGGTCGCACATACTTAAGGAGTCCTCCAAGCTCTGATTGAAGGCAATCCAGAAAGGAAAATAAACATCGATATTAGAAACAAAATATCCATGTTAAAAAGAAAAACCAAGATTATAAGTACTTATGTCACTAGAATCAGTCTAAATGAAACTTAGTAGGAATTTAAAGCACTCTTGCAGGTAAGAGCAGCAAAAATAAGTTAACAACATATGTCAAATTTGTACCATTCTATTCCCCACTCAAGCGCGGGATTCCTGTGAGGGCCCAGAGAAAAGCTCCCGTCTCTGCCTCATTTATCCACCTTAATGAAAGATAAACAGCAAAGCACTCATATTCCCAGAGACATTTTCTAGAACATAAAACATGCTGTGCCTCTGCCACCTTGGACAAAATCACTTCCCAACAACAAATTGGATCAGGTTATAGGAGTTGTTTGTTTTTAATTTTTAAATCGTCCTTAGCAGTTCCCCTTGAACAGACAGAGATTCTCAATTCCAGGTTCCCTTTTTCCTCCCTCCCCTAATTCCCTAAGTACTCCCCAGTTTAACCTCTTAGCATTATCAGTTCCTAGGTACTCTTTTGAATAAACTTTTCACATGTAAATTAGGGTGTCTTTTTCCCTTTTGAAATTCCTCATTAATCTTCAAACCTAAGTCCTAAACTATGATTAAAAAAGGTGTCCAGGCCCCGGCTGGGTAGCTCCATTGGTTGGAACGTCATCCCAATATGACAAGGTTGAGGGTTCAATCCCTGGTCAGGGCACATACAAGAATCAAGAAATGAATGCACATATAAGTGGAACAACAAATTTATGTTTCTCTTTCTCCCCCCCTCTCTAATCAATACATATTTTTTTAATTTTTAAAGGTGTCTACCATAGAGGTTTTTCCCCCCCTGTATAAGAGCAACAGAGTAATTATCAGAGAATATCTTTAGAAATAAGAGCTTCTAAAAATTAGAGAATATTTCAATTAACAAATAACAAAGCACTTTTGGAATATAGGTTAAGATTACTTTAGTGCCACTGCCTCTTTAATATTCTCCAATTGTATACTCATCCTCCTGAGGACTCTAATTCAGGGCAAGCAAGCCTCACCCTCCTGAGAACTCTAATAATTCAGCGTCCTGAAATCTTCATGTGCCTGAAAAGTCACAGGATGCACGGGACTATTTCAGGTACAAAAGGAACTTGATACAGAGTGGAAAAGTTCATCTTTCTCTTCACTCCCAAACACTGACCTTTGACTGCCACTGTCTAGGATTTTTTCCTACTCACACTCCTGATCTCATGCCTCACTCATGCCATTGCCATCTGGAATTTCTCCCCTTCTTGACCTATGTGATTCTGAGATATCCTTTTAGATCCTGCTAAAGTCCTTGTAAATCTTCCATGCCAGCTCCAGGCTATACTGATTTCTTCCCCTCATATTTGTTTTGCATTTATGCAAATTTCAATTATATAATCATAGCTGGTTAAAAGCAATCTAGCACAATGTCCCTTCTCCCACAGCATTACCTACTATGCTTGAACAATTGCGAAGAATCTCTAGTGACAAAAATGTTCAGAAAGCAGACTATTCCACTGTTGGTCAAACTAAATTCTTCTTTGAAACATGAGTCTATACCCTCCTTCCACACAGCTTCAGATTTGAAGATAACTATCATTTACACCTCCCTAACTTCTCATTTCTCCAAGTCAAACATCTTCAGCTATTTCAACTGTTCCTCCAATGTCCTGGTTCCCAGACTCTTTATGACCTTAGTTGCCCTCCTCTGAATAAACTCTAGTTTGCAGACATAGCATTTGTGGTACCCAGAACTGAAAACAGTGCTCGAAGTAGGGTGTGACCAGTAGTCATGGCCCAATTCTTTTAATCTCATCACCACATGTAACACAAATAGCATGTTTCGCTTTCTCTAATACCACTCTTTGTTCAGATTGACTCCATGAAGGTATTTTTTGCAGAGACAGGTAATTCGCCACCTTCCTCTGTTTTGGTAAGTATTTTAAGTATATAACTTTATACATACAATGAATTTAATCTTGCCAGCTTCAGCAATAACTCTGAATCTTAAGTCTGTTCTATACTGAGCCATCTATAAAAATAAGCACAACTTCTGAAATGGCTTTAGCCATAATGCTGGATGCTGACCAGTAAAACAAGGATAGATCCCATGAGATGATGCTAGAGACTTTCTTTCAGGTTGACAAATGATCCATTTGTCACCATAAATTCATAACCTGTACCTGTCATTAATATTATGGCCAATGTTCAAATACCCTGCTTATATCAGATATGTAGTCTTTATCATTTCTCTGACCTAGGGACTAACCAACTTTTTCGGTGAAGGGCCAGAGAGTAAATATTTTCGGCTTTGGTTATAAGGTCTCAGTAGCAAGTACTCAACTCAGCCACTGGAGTGCAAAGCAGTCACAGACAATATGTAAATAAGTGGGTGTGGCCGTTTTCAACAAAATTTTATTTACAAAAACAGCTGTCTAGCCACTCTCTGTGGAGCCCCGCATACCTACTGATCTGGTAAGGCTAACCAGAGAACCAAGGTTGAGTTTGGAATAATCTTTTTTTAATAAGTCCACTGTTCTTAGTGATTAAAACCTGCTTATTAATTAATCTATCCCAGACCTTTACCAATGATAACCAGTTTATAGTGTTTAGAATTTATTATTTTCATTACCTTCTTGAAAGTGGAATAATGTTCACCCATACTGTTTTCCTGTATCTCTCCATCCTCTGTGATTTTTCTCAGAATAATGAGTGGCTCTATAAATATATCTGCTAGAACTAATCTTGTGATATTCAAAGACAGAAAATGTCAGAGCCTAGAGACTTGAGCTTATTTAAAGAGACTATCTGCTCTCTCTTCTCTCTCAATTCATTCTGATGTTATTTCTATCTTTTTCTTTTTGAAAATCATTTTTCTTCCTGGAAAAGGCAGAAGCAAAACATAAGCTAAGCAGTTTGCCTTCTTTCTAGCACCTGCCAGAAGGACAGTATTTTCTCCAAGAACTGAGTTTGTTATTCTTCTCATTCTAACAAAGAAACAAATGACCTCTCAGTTACCGAAGACTTGGTTCATTTTTTATTTTAGCCTACTACTGTTTCGTACTCATTCTTGGTTATATTTCATTTCTTCCCATTTTCACATATACCAATTCTTTTTAATTCCCACAGAATTGTATAAACTCCTTCCTCCTACACTGAGATTATTTGCAATTATATAATGAAAACTTCCCTTTTAGAACCTCACCAAACTTAACATAATCATTTTAAGAGTCTCAGGCTACGAAATCTGCAGACCCTGAACCTAGGCATCATGTCTGACGATGATGCAAGATTATGCACCAGATATTGTCTTATTCACTAAGTCCCAAATGACTGCATCAGTCATGACCTTTTCTTAAACTTTCTGAGTAGAATACTTAGCACAGTGTTAGCCATATATTAAATGCATAAAAACTGAAGATTAATGGGAGATTTTCTGTTGTCAGAAAACCCAAAACCAAAGAAAGCAACACAAACCTATCAATTATTAATAGCTAAATAAGATAAATGAGTGTAGGTCCCAAAACTTCCTTAGTGTTTCTAATGTGTATATACCTATATTCATCAAACTCTTTCTTGGAAAACAAGCTTTTAAAAGTTCTTATGACCCTGGCTGCTGTGGCTCAGTGGATTGAGCATTGGCCTGCGAACCAAGTGTCGCTGATTCGATTCCCAGTCAGGGCACATAACTAGGTTGCACGTCAGGTCCCCAGTTGGGGGCGTGAGTGAGAGGTAACCACACAGTGATGTTTCTCTCCCTCTCTTTCTCCTTTCCCCCTCTCTCTAAAAATAAATAAATAAGCAAATTATTTTTTTTTTAAAGTTCTTATGATCCTCCTATTATATTCCAATAAGTTTAGCAATACACTTCTAAACTTCTCAGGTACAAATCACAAGGAAGGCAGGGCAAGGAATAAGGAGAGTAAAACATGAAAAAGGAATTTCAAGTGAAACAGTAATATTTTTGGATAAATTTTCTGAAGCATTGACTATACTATAATGCATGCTGTTTCTAATTATCCACTCTACTGAAGGAAAAAAGACATCTGGACGTTTCAACAATAAAAAAATCTGTGGTTGGTTTGTTGTTTTTTTTTTTGGGGGGGGGGTCCTTTTTGTTGTTGTTCTTTTTCTCCTATTACAACTGTCCCAACTTTTCCCCCATTGCTCTCCCCTACCCCGCCAACCTCCTTCCCCAACAACAGAAAAATCTTAAATCACTTCACCTGGCCCTCTAATTCTTTCAAGAAAATTATCTTATTATGTTTTATATGGACTAATTATCAAAACTGTTTTCTAACTCCCAAGCTCACATTAACTGACAGGTAAAAAAGAATCCATAACTATGTTAAATAAGAGGGAAGTCAGCCTACAAAAAATTTTATATATATATATATATATATATATATATATATACACACACACACACACACACACCACCTACTACTGATAACCCATAAGTGATAACTATGGAAAGCAATAACCATTCATGAGACCATGAGACCATGAGCTCTGAAGTGGGACTCCATGGGTTCAAATCCTGGCTCTCTCATGTACTAGCTGACAGACCTTAAATAGATCATAAACTTTTCTGTGCTCAAGTTTCCTCAGGTGTAAACAGATAATAGCACCTACCTTATTGAGTTGTTTCAAGAATTCAATAAGCTGAACCATGTTTGTGCTTAAAACAGTAACGAGTTCACAGTAAGCACTTAAAAACTGTTTTTCTTATTATAGGTATTTTTTAAAAGCTATTTCAAATAGAAAATAAATTTTCTACTAATTTAGCCTAATAGTAAGTTAGTCATCCTTAATTGGGAATGATCTTAGTCCTCAAGTTCAAGAAGTTTTGCTAACTTACACCTATCATTCTCTTGGATAACAACGTAATCTGAGGGAAAGTTATTCATGCGGCCACTTAACAAAACTTAATCCAGTCTAATCAGAAAAATCCTAAATTCACTTTAAGACTGACAAAAATGATCTGTTTTAGCTTAAGCAGGCTTCCCTCTAAATACTACTGCCACTTTACTGGTCAAAGGCCTTTCCTGGTCAACAAGACCCTCTCATGCAAAGGACACACTCATCATCATCTGGAGCCCAGAAAGTCAATGCTTCGATTACAGCCAGAGTGTCTGGGCAATGACATGCACAAAGTCCTGGGTACCAATGGGGAAAGCTTAGGGTGGCTCTTCCCGTTTAATGTCTGACTCATCCTGTGTCAGGACAAAAGGACAGGAAGTCACTTACTTGGATGCAAAATCCCTAGTCATTTTCACACTGAGAGCCTAAAGTCACTACCCTCCTTAAATATATCAGAGCTGTTCAGTGAAATCACCAAAGACTGCTGCTGCTATTGCTGCTGCCATATGAAAGGAAATACAGTAAGAATTCAAACCAGAAACAAATCACAGATCATTATATCTAAGAGGAATAAGATTTTCCACAGCTGTGGAACAACTCTTCCATGAAAGAACCGAGTTTAAAGACCACTTCTTGCTTAAAAAAGAAAAAAAAAGTTCAACAAGTTGGCAATAAAATGGTACTGTGTAGATACATTCCTACGTTCCTTAACTCCAAACAAAAAAAAAAAAAACGAGACTTCGCCCAGCATTTCAGGTAAAAACGAAAGCAATCCATTTGTAGCACTTACCTGCAGCTTGTCCAGTCTTCGCCAGGAGGGACCCCAGTTCCAGAATGCTCTGCTCTTTGACCTGCACGGCCTCCTCATCATTCTCCTGAATGTCCCGCTTCACTGGGAGAAGAAAATCAAAACCCCTTTAAAATTTTGTCAAAAAATAAAGACTAAAGGAAATTTCACCCTCACAAAACCAATTCATCCCTTTGATTTGAAATGCACCTTTCACTCTACCAATTAGAATTTCCCTAACCCACATAACACTGAGGTTTCTGTTGCAGTCATTTGGTTACAACGAAATTCAAACAAAACAAGTTCATACTCGTGATGGGAAGCCCCACGCTAGGCACTGCTATGTGAAAATATTAAACATACCTGTGTATTTACCTGCCACAAGCTAAAATCAAGTGACTGAGTTACTAATGACTATAAAGTCAAAAGTCTTTCAATCAACTTTAGGCCTGTGGAAAGCCTCAGCTGATGGGTGAGTTGGGGACAAGCAGAGCACAAAGCCGTTCAGGAAAAACAACCCTATCAAAGCCCCAGTGTGAGCCTCAGAAGGGACTGCTGCTGTATAATGGCTTCATGACCTGTTAAAATAACTTAGTGCTACCTGTTCCACTTTCAACTGTTAGTAACTATTCTACATCTGGGACACTGAACGCCCTCTCCAAATCAGCAGTGGCAATTGTAGTGACCGTCCCTAGTTATCGCTTCTCCTACAAAGCTTCATGACTTGACAAAAACCAAGACTCAGACACTCCATGATGGAGTGTCAGCCCTCCCGACTCAGGCTTACTCCACCAGGGACGCGTCCCACAGACTCTCCTAGTACAGTGGGCAAGCGGAAGCACTCTACAATGTTTACCACAATCCCCACTTTATTAAAGGGAAAAATGCTAGACACGAAAAAAATAAAATCCCTGCTTCTATCAGTAGTTCTAAATGTTAGTGTGCATCCACAATGGTCCTGTAACTGTAACTGACAAGTCATGATCCTGCCTTCACCCTGAGACACCCTTTATTTACCAGCACAATCCCTTCCCAGCTGCCCCTGAGCTCCCACTTCCTCTTTCCCGGGTGCACCCAAAGACATCAGGATCTCGTCCTTGTCCTTCCTCCACGCAAGGCAGCAGTGCCGCACTTCAGACTAGGAAGTCAACATAAAAGTCAGCATCCTGGAGGTCCCACGGACACGTGCGTTCTCATACTACTTGTTGATTCAAATCAAATCCTCCTCAGCTAGGTTCAGATCACATTACTACACGCAGGAAAGAGCTGGCTCATGCCCTGACTGAACCCTCGTATGCTGAACATTAAAAGCCTTCTCTGTCATCATACATTTATTTCTGTTCACACCTAAGTCCCAGCAGAAACCTGTCGGAACGTGGCCGGGGCTCCCATTTCAGCTTTCCCGCTGCTGTGTGCAATGTGTAAGACCAGTTTTAAGGAATTTTTCTTCATTTTTCCCAGCGCTGTGCAGCCGGCCCGTTCCAGAGGTCCCTGATCTCCGCGGCTGACAACGAACTCCTGAACTCACTCCCAACCTTTACAGGGGAGCCGAGGACGATTAGTCACCTCCTCGAGCCCGGCGGTGCCACCCCTCCATCGCGCTCTTACACTCACTCTACCCGGGGGCAGAGGAACGCCTCGGCCACTTCCTCAAGCCAAATGCCAACCTGAGGTGTGTGCCCCTCGGCATGTCCCACATTCAGGGCGAGGGCCCCGCTTCTGTGCCACCTTCCGCTGGGGGTCTGGGGAGACACAGCAGCTCCCGGTACCGCGGAAGGAAACTCCGAGAGAACAGCGAGCGCGAGCGCTCTTACTCGGAGCTGGCTGTGCTGATAACAACGGCGGGAAATGCTGTCCTGCGCGGGTTTCTGCCGGGCCCTTCAACTCGAGGTTCCCAACCGGTTCGCAGCAAGCCCGCCGGCCAGCGCTGCCCCGCTCGCATGGGCCAGAGCGGGAGACAAGGCGAGGGAGTGGTGTGGGGGCCCCGGCTCGGCCCGCTCTCCCGCCCCACGCTGAGCCCACCGTGAGTCAGCAGCCGGCAAGTGGACGCCGGGGCTGCCTCGGGGCTTCCCGCCGGGGCACGGCCCAGGGGGCTCCAGAGAGTTCCGAGCGGCCTGTGTCCCCCGGCCCGGCCCCCCTCACACACACAGTGAGTCAGCAGCACCAGAGCCGGCTAGCCCGGCCCCGCTCTGCAGCCGCCGACCGACACAGGCCGAGCTGCACCGGTAGGGCCGGGGAGGCGGTGCGGCCACCCTTACCTATGGAGTGGAGGATGTCGATGGAGGCCTCCCGGTCAGTGCTGAGAAGAGACTGGGCTCTCTGGAACTCCACCACCGCCGCCGCCGCCATCTTACCGTTCTCACACCGTCCCCGGCCGCCGACGCCGGAAACACACTCCCGGAACGCCCGCCCTCGGTTGTCCCTCCCCCTAAGTTTCCCCTCCTCCGCTCCCAGAGCACCACGGGAGTTGTAGTCTCTCCGACTAGCGAAAGGGGTGAACGTTGTCGGTGAGAGTTGGAGCGCCTTGTTGGTGGGCGGTAAGCTGCCCAAGACAGCCTAGCGCCCTGCCCACGAGTAAAAGAGTGGTGCCTAATAATAGAAGCCCAAGGCTAGTCTCCAGCCACCCCAAAAAGGTCTCAACCCCGACTCCACTCGACTGCCCTTGACAGGTGCACGGGACTATGTGTTCATTGAAAGCCGTTTTGCTTTCTTTGTAGCTTCTACGTTAAAATCTTTTCAATTGATTTAAAGAAAAAAGAGGAAGGGAGAAAGAGAAACGTCTATTTGTTGTTCCATATTTATGCATTTATTGGTTGATTCCTGTATGTGCCCTGACCAGAGATGGAACCGCAACGTCCGGGTATCCGAGGACACTCTAACCAACTGAGCTGTCCCGCCAGGGCCATAGCTTCTACGATTAATCATTCTTTCAGGGCAATAAGCAATCTTATAAAGTGCTCACGTATGGCTCACAAAAAATAGCGCCATCCAAATGCATTCAAGAGTCTAACAACACTTCTGGGAAACACTCGCACGCTTTCCAGGCTAGAACCCTACAGAGCGCTGGCCAACCTGTGACTAAACCCCCCAGTGCTGGGGAAATGTGATGTTAGAAAATGAAATACTCAATAAATCCCTCTTGGGGGTCACAAAGAAGCTTAATAGCTACCCAAACTCCCCCAGCTCAAAAAATAAAAAACGGATTTTTCTTTCCAATATCTCATTTTTTTCCCACTGAAATCATAGATATCTGAGAGGTTTGTCATCCTATGTGACCACTGAGAGTTGAACTAAAAGGAAGTACTTAGCACGTATAGTTCGGTGTGAGCAAGGTCTTTTTCCACATGAAAGCAATCCAAAAATGAAACATGCTGTCCCCTAAAGGGAATAGCATATTGTAAAGGAACCAACATTGTGCTCTTCTGTATCCTAGTTAGGCATTTATAAATCTATCTCCTTTTAGCCTCCCAACAATGTTCTGTGAAGAAGATATTATTA